>NW_016107432.1:2847086-2878576 GCF_001604975.1 Cebus imitator
GGGAGTGTGTGCGTGTGCACTAGGTAGGGCTATATGTTGGTTGGTAATGACATCTCTTAATGGTGCTTCGCCTGGAGAGTGCTGGGGAGTGTGTGTGCTGTAATGTGACTAGAGCGCATTGTGTTGTCTTTTTGTCTTTTTCTTAAACGATGTAGGTTGTTCCAGGTTGTTGGGAAAATAGACGACACACTTGCCCTGCTCAACCTGGTGAGTGTGTTCCTGTTTTCTGGGGAGTTAGTTTGTCATCCGACCCTCACAGCTGCCTCTCTCGTGGCCTGCAGGGCTCCTTGGAGCTGCAATCTGTCCACTCCTGGGAGCTCCTTGAGTGACCTTTCCCTCCCCATGGGCCGCCAGCCTGTATCTCCTCCCAGACAAGGCCAGGGTGTGGAGGGCCGGGGGGGTGCTGGGCTGGGCACAGGTGTGGGGGACAGAGAAGCCAGGTGCCCCCATCTGTCTCTGTAGGGTCTGGGGGCTGGATGCACTTGCTGGCCCACCCTTCTGTCCTAGGGAGGGCCCGGCCCTGCGCCTTCCCAGGTGGGCTCTGTCCCTTCCTCTGCCCTCCTCCCCAGGCTGCTTCATGCCCATGATGCCCTCCTTCCCCCCAGGCCTGCATGATGACCATCACCTTCCTGCCTTATACGGTGAGCAACGCCAGGCCCCTGACACCCTGAGGCTTTGCTGGGCACCACTGGATTTGGCCTGTCCTCCGAAACAGACCAGCTGGACAGTCCTGGGCCCAGGCCACACGGTTGCAGAGAACAGAAGGTTCTGGGGCTGCATGGGGCTCCAGGCTGGTTGGGGAGGGGAGGCACTGACCCCGGTGAGGGAGTCACTGGCGCTCCCAGCTCCCACCAGCCCCAATCCTGCAGCCTTCTGCCCATCCCAGGCCTGATCCTGGCAGGCGGCTCCTGCAGCCTCCAGCCACCTGCCCTGCCCTGCTCAGGCTGTGCAGGTGCCGCCAAGTTCTGGCAGTGGCTGCTGGTCTGAATGTGCAAGGCCGTGTACCACCAGGAACTGGGGTCTAGGGGATTTCATATGAATTTGGTGACATTCTGGCTTGAAAGGCCTGAGACGTTTGATGGAGTTGGTTGGGGTGAGGGCAGTTTGGACACATGTCCCAGCATCCAGCTGCCCCATCCTTGGTGGCCCCGCCCATCTCCCAGTGTCCTGTGCGGTGAGGAGGCTCTCACCATGGCCCAGTTCCAAGCTCCAGAGCCCAGGAGCCTGGTAACCTAGGGTTAGGATTTGGATTTGGGGGGTTGTTTTTGTTTTTAACAGTTTTCCTTAATGGTGACCTTCCCTGATGTGCCCCTGGGCATCTTCGTGTTCTGTGTGTGTGTGATCGCCATCGGGATCGTGCAGGTAGGGGACTGGGGATCTGCACCGTGTGTGTGTGTGTGTGTGTGTGTGTGTGTGTGTGTGTGTGATCGCCATCGGGGTCATGCAGGTGGGGGTCGGGGGCCTGCATCTCGTGTGTGTGTGTGTGTGTGTGTGTGTGTGTGTGTGATCGTCGGGTCACACAGGTAGGGTGCCCTGTGTGTGTGTGTGTGTGTGTGTGTGTGATCGTCAGGTCACACAGGTAGGGTGCCCAGGGCCACCTACACACATAGGATGTGGCATGCCCAGAGCCCCCCTGCTTTCTGACCTGAGACTCCCCCCGACAGTGGCCCCAGGAGCCAGCATGGGCTCCTGTTTTTTTTCCACCTCAGCCCCCCTGCCCAAAGTGTCTTGGGGTACAAGCCCACCTCTACCCACCAGATCCCCTCCCCCAAGACCCCCGCCTGTGTGCAGGCCTTATAGCCTGGGGCTTGACTGGTGTGGGGGCCCCCCTGCTCTTGGGGCTGGCGTCCCGCAGCTTGCCTTTCCCACAGGCACTGATTGTGGGGTACGCATTCCACTTCCCGCACCTGCTGAGCCCGCAGATCCAGCACTCTGCCCATAGGACCCTGTACCGAAGACACATCCTGGGCATCGTCCTCCGAGGCCCAGCCCTCTGCCTCGTGGCAGCCATCTTCTCCCTCTTCTTTGTCCCCTTGGTGAGTGCTGGGACAGCCCCCAGGGCCCGGGCCAGGACGGGGCCACCATGGGAGCGATGTCCCCCCTGAGTGACAGGCATGGGGGCGGGGGGCAGAGCGCAGGCAGGCAGGGGTCCCACCAAGGGTCTCGTGTGTGAGGCCCAGGGCTGCAGTGAGTGGCGCCAGGGAGGGAGGCCTGCTTCTGAAGCCTCGGGACCCAGCCTGTCGAGGACAGAGACGGACACTCATGGAAGGAAGGGGCAGCTGAGTGTCCTTCTCAGCGAAGCTTCAAAACGACAACGAGAAGCAAAGACACCGGGAGTCCAGGCATGCTCACGTTCTCTTGTTTCATTTTTTATTTATTGAGGCAAGATCCTGCTCTGTCACCTAGGCTGGAGGGCAGTGGTGCAGTCTTGGCTCACTGCAGCCTCGACCTCCGGGGCACAAGCGATTCTCTCACCCCAGCCTCCCGAGTCTCAGGGACTACAGGTGTGCACCACCACACCTGGATACTTTTTGTATTTTTTGGGGGGAGACAGCATCTTGCTGTGTTGCTCAGGTTAGCCTGGAATGCCTGGATTGCAGTGGTCCTCCCACCTCAGCCCCGAAATGCTGGGATCACAGGTGTGAGCGAGCATGCCGGCCTTTACTTGTTTTTGGATACGGAATCTATAAAACTGTAAACATCAAACAGCTGTTTGGAGGAGGAGCCCCTGGGGAAAAGCCCAGCATCTGCTCATGGCAACGTCAGCTGTTGGTGCTTGGAGAATGCGAGCCACCGGGGAGAGGGAGAAGGCAACAAAGGAAAGTTCTAGAACCCACAGTGGAGCCTGGGAAAGTAGAGAAAGCAGAGCTGAGGACCCAGCTGTTGGCGGCAGGAGCTGGGTCTGCCAGGGGCCACCACATGCATCCGGCATCAGTGCCAGGGGCAGGGAGGGGGTGGCAGCACAGGGCATCCTCGCAGCCCTCGCTCAGGCGGAAGACTGAGGGCTGCTCACTTGTGGTTCTTAAGCCAACAGCTGATTTAATTGGATAAGACCATCACTCTAGACATCATTCTAGGAATGCCACCATCACCCAGAAACAGAGCAACAAACCCTAAAAACCAGCTGTTTCAGAGTTCAAGTCGCAGCTTTATTTGTGGCAGCTGGACCTGCTGGAGCACCTTTGACATAAATTGAATTTTTAAACCCAGAGGACCATAAGAATTGTGGAAATCTGGGCTGGGTGCGATGGCTCACGCCTGTAATCCCAGCACTTTGGGAGGCTGAGGTGACAGATCACAAGGTCAATAGATGGAGACCATCCTGGCCAACATGGTGAGACCCTGCCTCTACTAAAAATACAAAAATTAGCTGGGTGTGGTGGTGCGCGCCTGTAATCCCAGCTACTCTGGAAGCTGAGGCAGGAGAATTGCTTGAACCCGGGAGGTGGAAGTTGCAGTGAGCTGAGATTGGGCCACTGCACTCCAGCCCTGGCAACAAGATCAAGACTTTGTCTCAAACAAAAAAAAAAGAATTGTGGAAAAATGAATGGTTGTTATTGTAAATGTTTAGTAAACATTTCAGAAGAATCCCAAGTTTAAAATAGATGGCAGCCAGGTGGCAGTGGTGCACCTATAGTCCCAGCTACTTTGGAGGCTGGCGCTGCAGGATCGTGGGAGCCGGGGAGATCGTAGCTATGCCGGTTGGATTTCTGCACTGTTTGGCATCAATGTGGTGACCTTCCAGGAGCAGAGAGCCACCAGGTTGCGTAAGGAGTGGGGGCCAGCCCAGGTCGGAAGTGGGGAAGGTCAGAACTGTGCCCGTCGGTAGAGGGATCGTGCCTGTGAATAGCACCACACCCCAGCCTAGGCAACACAGCAAGACCCAGTCTCTAAAGAAACAGACATGTCCGGTGCGCGCCTGGTGCTGCTGCCTCACTCACTAGAGGCCTGGGCAGGCTGTCTCCTCCACCAAGAGGTGCTGGAGCTGGGGGGCTAAGCAGGACTGGCTCCAGAGCGTCGGAGGCCCCCAGGCCAGGCATAGCCGAGCCCCGAGTGAGCCCAGGCCAGAGCAGTGGGGTGACCTGTGAGCCCCAGAGCCATGGCTGCTGTGTTGCTGGGCTCTTAGACCAGATGCATTTGATGCCCGTGAAACAAGAGGGAGTAGACACCAGGGAGATGTAGGGGTGGGGCGGGCCAGAGGCCAGGGACTTCCTCCAGAAGGGTGGGCCACCCAGTGGCACTGGCAGGAGGGGCGGGTGTCCTCAACTGCAGCCTCTGTGAGGTCAGAGCAGAGCAGGGGCTCTGGGCAGAGGGCAGGTGGGCTGAGTCCTGAGCAGAGGCAGCAGGTGGGTGGGTGGCCAGCACAGTGGACAGGGATAAGGGGGAGCAGTCTGAGGCAGTCTTGGTGTCAGAGATGGGACAGCCCCTTCTGGTCGTGACTGAGTGACGGAGCAGGCTGATGAGGTCAGCACCTAGTCCCTGGGAGCCAGATACGCTTTCTGTGTCCATAAACTTGTGTGTTCTGGATTCTACATATGCAGAGACTCATATAGTATGTGGCCTTTTCGTATCTGGCCTCTTAACATTGTCGAGATTCACCCATGTTGTTGCCATGTCAAAACCGTGTTTCTTCTTTATGGCCGAGTCCATTGTGAGTCTTGTGCCACGTCACGTGGGCGCATTCAGCCGTAGATGGAGATCTGGGAATCTGCGTCTTTCAGCTGTCATGAGTGAAGCCGCTGTGAGCATTGCTGGATACATGTGGCTGTCGTGAGTCAAAGCCGCTGCGAGGATTGCTGGACACGTGTGGCTGTCGTGAGTGAAGCTGCTGCGAGCATTGCTGGACACGTGTGGCCATCGTGAGTGAAGCCATTGTGAGCATTCCTGGATACGTGTAGCTGTCGTGAGTGAAGCTGCTGTGAGCATTGCTGGACACGTGTGGCTGTCGTGAGTCGAAGCCGCTGCGAGCATTGCTGGACACGTGTGGCCATCGTGAGTGAAGCCATTGTGAGCATTCCTGGACACGTAGCTATTGTGAGTGATGCTGCTGTGAGCATTCCTGGACACGTGTGGCCGTCGAGTGATTCCACTGTTTCTTCAGATCTGTCTTCTCAGGTCTTTTGTGTGTGTGCCCAGCTGTGAGTTGCTGGGTCATATGGTGATTCTGTGTTGAATTTTTTTTGGTTTAATTTGTTGAGGAACCACCAAACTTCCACAGCAGCTGCACCATTTTATGTTCCCACCAGCAGCACACAGCAGTTCATTTCTCCACATCCTCACTGACACCTGCTGTTTTTCATTTGTCTGCATCTTAGTGGGTGTGAAGGAATCTTGGTGTGGTTTTTGATGTGCGTTTTAATCATGGCGGAGGGGGTCGAATCTCATTGTGGTTTGATGTGCGTTTTAATCATGGCGGAGGGGGTTGAGCATCTTCTCATGAATATGTTGACCATTTGCACATTTCGTTTGGAAAAATGTCTGTTGTCATCCTTTGCCCATTTTTAATTGGGTTGTCTTTATTGGTGAGTTGTCAGAACTGCAAGCAGGCAGCCTTTAAGACACGGTCTTGCCCTTTCACCAGGCTGGAGTACAGCGAGCTGGATCACTGCTTACTGCAACTCCTGCCTTCCAGGTTCAACAGGCACACTTAGTCGCGCCTGGATAATTTTTATTTTTGGAGAGATGCAGTTTACTATGTTGCCCAGGCTGGTCTCAAACTCTTGGGCCCAAGCAACCCACCTGCTCAGCCTTCCAAAGTGCTGGGGTTATAGGCATGAGCCGCTGGGGTTACAGGCATGAGCCACTGTGCTGGGCTTCAGAATTCGTGACACTTTTTGGCTGCTTGGCCCTGTCAGATACATGATCTACAGAACCCTCCCTCCTGCCGCTGCCAGTTCTTTGGCACACACAGACAGCTGTGTCTGGCCTCGGCCCCATGTGGACGGCGCTAACCTGTGGTGTGTCTCCCTGCAGTCTTACCTGCTGATGGCAACCGTCATCCTCCTCCCCTACGTCAGCAAGGCCGCCAGCTGGTGCCGAGACAGGCTCCTGGGTAGGTGATGACTGGCTGGCTCGAGGCCAACGGCCTCCCGCCTCTCCGTGGCCGCTCCACACTGAGGGCCGTGCATGGGCCAATGCCTCCGTGCGTGGTAGTGGCCAGGGCTCCCCTGCTCTGTCCTTCGGGGTGTCTCTGTGCTGTCTCCTCTCCTGGCCTGCACGTTCCAGGTCTCTTCTGGGATGGGGCAGTGACAGCCACACAGGCTGTGGCTCCGTGTGGTGGGGCTTGGCCAGCTCCACCTTCCTGGCTTGTCCACAGGCCACAGGGAGCCCTCGGCTCACCCAGTGGAAGTCTTCACATTTGACCTTCATGAGCCGCTCAGCAAGGAGCGGGTGGAAGCCTTCAGTGACGGCGTCTACGCCATCGTGGCCACCCTTCTCATCCTGGATATCTGGTGAGGACCCCATGCCACCTGCCCCAGCTATATGGGGTGCCCAGTGTGTCCTGGGAACCCCAGAAAGGTTCAGGGGTCTCGGCTCCACCTCCCCTGGATGTCTAAAGTTTTATGTGAGGTCAGGGCAGCCCCCACGTCAGGGAAGACAGCCCTCCCTTCCAAACAGTCCCCCTCCCTTCCCAGCGGCCCCCGCCCCAAGTGCAGGCTGGGAATGGGGTGCCAAGGCGAAGTCAGCACCAGCTGCCAACTGTTCTTTTCATTCTTCCCAGAAGGGCTCAGCAGCCGTGGGTATCCCCCTACCCCAGGCCTCACCCCTGCCCCAGCACCAGTTCCTCCCAGCAGCCCCTCCGTCGTCTCCCAGTCCCCCATCACCTCCCAGCCCTGCAGGCCTGTCCGACTCCCCACGGCCCCTCCCACTCCCCAGGCTCCTCCCACTTCCCAGGCCCCTCCCACTCCCCACGGCCTGCTGTTGCTTCCACTTCCTTCCAGCATCTGCTCCTCCACTGCCTCATCTGTTAAAGTGCTCATCTTGGTTGTCATATTTTGGTTTTTGGGTTTTGGTGGTTTTTTTAGACAGAATCTGGCTCTGTCATCCAGGCTGGAGTGCAGTGGCTCAAGCGGTTCTCCCGCCTCAGCCTCCTGACTAGCTGGGACTAATGCGCCCACCACCACCCTCGGCTAATTTTTTGTATTTTTAGTGGACATGGGGTTTTACCACGTTTTCGAGGCTGGTCTCAAACTCCTGACCTCAGGTGATCTGCCCACCTTGGCCTCCCAAAGGGCTGGGATTACAGGCATGAGCCATCATGCCTGGTAGTCATCACGTTTTAATTTGCTTTCTCACATCTTTGAAGTGTCTTGTTCCCTGGTCATAGTGCAGCACTGTGATCTCGTTAGGGTAAGACACTACGGTTTATGGTTTTATGTTCTGTGCTTTATATTCTCAAGTCCGAGTCTCCCAATGCTCTCCTGGTAGCTCTTCTCTGCTGCAATGTGTGCATTTTTAAAAGCGGGAAACAAACGTTGGTTGGCACCTGTCTCTAAGGCCCAGGTGCAAGGGATGCTCCAGGGTGACCTGCCTGCTCCCAGCAACTTCCTGCCCTTGCTGCCCCCACTGGCTCCTACCCCCACCCCCACCCCCCACCCTCTGCCTGTCATTCTGGAGGACAGAGTCTGTGTGGGGCTGCTTGAGGACCACCGTGCTGAAACGATGCCATTCCCGGCTTCCTGGGTGGTGCCGTCAGAAGGCAGCGGCCCTGACCAGGGTGGTTCCCACAGCCTCCTGGGGCCGCAGAGTCCGGCCTGGGAGTTGGCCTCCCAAGATGCCATGTGCATCTGAGAACCATGGAGACAAGCCCTCCGCACATCTCCGGTCGAGGTGTTATGTGGGTGGCTCCGAGGGCTGGAAGCTGAGGGGGAACAGACCTTGCTGCCCCACAGGAGCCTGGCCCTGCACTGCAGACGCACTCGGCCAGAGAGGGCCCCCAGCAGCACTCAGGCCAGCAGGGTTGGGTTCCCTTTAGCACGAAGCAGAAGGGTGCCAGTAACCGTGGAATTTCAGATGAACAGCACATAATGTTAGGTCAGTGTGCCACATATATATAAATATGCATTCTGCAATTTAGCCTGCTGCAAAGTCCACGTCGTTCATCTGAAAAGCCACGTGCCGCGGCCAGGCAGCCCTGACAGGCACTCAGCACACCGTGCGGGGGGCCTGTGTAGCCTCGATGAGGCCAGCACAAATCCATCTGTTCCCTGTTCTCAGCGAGGACAACGTGCCGGACCCCAAGAACGTGAAGGAGAGGTTCGGCGGCAGCCTCGTGGCTGCGCTGAGCGTGTTCGGGCCGCGCTTCCTGGCATACTTTGGTTCCTTCGCCACTGTGGCACTGCTGTGGTTCGCCCACCACTCGCTCTTCCTGCACGTGCGCAAGGCCACGCAGGCCATGGGGCTGCTCAACACGTTCTCGCTGGCCTTCGTGGGTGGCCTCCCACTGGCCTACCAGCAGACCTCGGCCTTCGCCCGGCAGCCCCGCGATGAGCTGGAGCGCGTCCGCGTCAGCTGCGCCATCATCTTCCTGGCCAGCATCTTCCAGCTCGCCATCTGGACCACGGCGCTGCTGCACCAGGCAGAGACGCTGCAGCCCTCGGTGTGGTTTGGCGGCCAGGAGCACGTGCTCATGTTTGCCAAGCTGGCCCTGTACCCCTGTGCCAGCCTGCTGGCCTTCGCCTCCACCTGCCTGCTGAGCAGGTTCAGCGCGGGCATCTTCCATCTCACACAGATCGCCGTGCCCTGCGCCTTCCTGCTGCTGCGCCTGCTCGTGGGCCTGGCCCTGACCAGCCTGCGGTTCCTGCGGGGCCTAGCCCGGCCCCAACGTTCCCCACCGGCCCCCACGGGCCAGGACGACCCACAGGCCCAGCTCCTCCCTTCCCCCTGCTAGCAGCCACAGGGCCCACTCCCAGCCACCACCAGATATGGACCCAGGAGGACAGGACGCTGGGTGGGGGAAGCTGAGTTACGGGCAGGCCTCAGTGGTTCTCCTGTGGCCTGGTTTTATTTTCACTGTGAAATATGTTCTATCTGAGTCCTCAAATTGTGTTCCAGTTTCTGTAGTGAGGGGTTTCCCAGGAACTTGAAATGTGCCTTGTGGCGTTTGCCTATCCACTCTCTCCAACACGAAGACACTGCCACACCCACCCACTGAGGGACTGCCCATTCCCAGCCCCCTTCACGACCTATACAGAGCTGCCCTGGGGGGGACAGTGCTAAGCCTTCCCCTCCCTTTCCCACCTTGGTGGTTGACACAAAGATGAGGAGACAGCAGGACAGTGATGCCCAGTCTGTATTTGTCCCAGATATAAATTACTGTTGCATTCAGGCAGCGATAAATACACAGGGGCCCAGTGTGCAGGGCATAGGCTCGCTCACACAGGACAATCCCCTTACCACAGTTACACACCAAGACTTGCGAAGCGAAACTAGTCACACACAAGGGGCTGGTTTTGACGGTGGGACAGATGACGTAAACAGGTGTGTACACTGGAGGCCACAAGTGGCCTGACAATGCATGTCTGTGCAGTTTTGGCAGAAGCGGCGGGGAGGGGGGCGGCGCTGGGGGGTTAGTGGCACCAAGGGCTTGCCAGGAGGCTGCAGGCTGGGCCAGGCCACATACTCCTGGGGCCAAACCAGAGCCACTTCTGAGGTCAAGGCCACACCCAGGAAAGCCCTGGCCCAGAATAGGAGGCCCAGGCCAGCTGTGCCCCACAAGGGAAAGGGCGCGACCGGGACTCTGGGACCATTTCTCGTGGGGGGAGTCAGGAGGCTTCCCGCAGAGGCGGCATAATTTTTGGTCAGACTCCTCCCAGAGCTAGTGTGCCGTCTGAATCCTTGAGCACGTGGAAGCAGCTTTGTCTCTGGATGCACCCCAGTCTGGCCCAGACGCAGCCCCCTCCATTGAGCTGTCTGGGGGCATGGGAGCAGGGGCACTGCAGGAGCAGGATCTCCACATGCTGACGAGGGACAGGGCCGAGCACAGCAGCTCACACAAACACGAAACTACACGTCAACGGCTTTCAAGCAGCGCAGAAAGTGCTAGCGTGGGGTCTGGGACTGAAAGCCAGCTCCACCACACGCATAGAGCTATTTACACCTCCAGCTCCTCTGCACCGCTGGGCCCTGCTTCTGGTCCCTTCTGCGTGCTAAGTGCCCACCCTGAGGGCTGAGGAGCAGATGCACGCTACGGTGCTGTCAGGGCGGCACCCAAGACTTGCCCTCCATGCGGACAGAGGTTCTCCTCCCCCAGCACAGGCACTAGGAAAGGGCAGCCGGGCACTGCCTACCCCTGCGGCTGCACTTGGGGTCCAAGCTGCCATCTATAGATAACAAGGCCAGAAAACGAAGGCACCTTCTCCACTCCCCCGAGACACACGAGGAAGTCACCAGTCACCACCACCTGGCAGCCCGATAAACGCTGCCTGCCAGGGGCTGCCGGGGGTGGCGAAGTGAGGCTAGAGGGGTTGTCAGCATGTGTGCTGGGACAGGGACATGCCAGGGAGCCTGCTGCTGTGAAGGACCAGCCAGGGGCACAGCCTGAGGGGCACAAAGCAAGGTCAGACCCACCTGGACGGCCTGCGTCCAGCACTGTCCAGCTCAAGGGGCTCAGTGGGGAGAGGTATGGAGGGATGGGTGCTCACCCTCCAAGAGAGGACTGGGCCCCCACAGGGCAGAGGGCTTGCCAGCCAGAGCCCGTGCCCACGCGGGACGTGGGACACACTGCCACCTGCACAGCAGTCTCCAGTGGGATGAAGGTGGTGACACCCATGTGTGGCACCAATGGGATGAGGGCTGGTCCCGCTCCAGGCCCAGGAAGGTCTGCAGTCAGGGCTGAAGCCAGGTCGGACCACGGGGCTGGCCACTGTGTGGACACAGCTGCCTCCAGACCACCTGAAAACACACCAGTGGGGGCAGAGACCGCAGGAGCCCCGGCCACCCCTACCTAGGATCGCCCTCAGGGGCAGGCGCGGCATCCACCTGGACATCCCTGGTGGTCCCGGCCCTCCTCGGCTTCTGCTTGGCCTTCCTCAGCATGTGGACCTGTCCCGGGACAGAGGACAGAGGGCCAGGGTGACGTGGCCAACGGAGGAACAGTGTACTGGCAGCCCCCAGTCCTCGGACTGGGCAGCTGAAGCTATCTTCCATTTCATGGAAGGGGAAGGACCTGCCCGGCCGCACATGCGCCACCTGTGGCCCTGACCACCGGCACAGCCCTCCTGAGGCAGGCACCCTCCTGGAGCCAAGGAAGACCCTGGCCAGGGGCAGCAGACTATGCTCCACCCTCTGGGCATCACTGGCCACTCCCACAGCCCACCTGACCCAGCCTACCTCCCCTGTCTCTCCAGCCTCACCCCATGTACCTTAGGGCCTGCAGCTGAGATGATCATGTGTCCAGGGGCCTGGATCCAGGGCTCCCCGTCCACCTGCACCGGGGTGGCCTTGAGGAGCGTGACTCTGAAGTAGGAACCCTGGGCGATCCGGATTCCGGAGCGCAGCCCGCCCTGGACCTGGCCCTGGGGCAGGAGAGGCCAGCTGGGCTCAGTGGGGACCAGCGACACTGCCCCGGGCCCACCCATCCACCTGGCCAGCGGCTCACCATGTGCACGACACCCGTCACACCCACCACCTCCAGCAGCCCATCATCCATGCGCGGCTTCTCAAACCTGGCGTCATTGTCGGAGCCCCACAAGTCGGCCCCCGAGCCCCAACTGCCACATAAGAGAGTGGGCACAGAGGTGTCAGTGCAGGCCTGATGAGGGCTGAGCCCGCCCACAGCTCCGCTGGGCAGAGCCCCTCGGAAGCCCCCCAGGGGCACCTGGGGATGTTGATGAAGATGAGGCCCTCGATGCTGGGCAGTTCCACCTCCTGCCGCTCCACCTGCAGCCGGATCTCCTTGTGCAGGCCCCGAGAGTGGCTGATCTTCTGCAGCCCCACCCGCACGTACACACCCTTGTTGTGCAGCCTGCAGCACGGGACACGCCGCCCATCACCAGGGAGCCCCACCCTCCTGAGACAGCCTCTGGCCCCTCTGCCTGTCCCCTGGGGAAACTGGGTGAACACCCTCCCAGGTGGTAGCCCCTGAGATTCTGGCACCTGCTGGGGAACCTGAGGGAACCAGGCAGCGGTCTCTGCGGCTCCAGTACCTGCTTGTGAACTTGCCAGGCTCCTCTTCCCGTGCCTGGTGGAAGTCCAGGCTCAGCTCCGCGTCAATGCCAATGCCACAGTAGTTACTCATCTGCACGATCTGGGGACAGGCGTTCATCTCCCAGGACCCAGCAGCCCTCATTAGGCTCCCTGAGCTCCCCAACAGCTACTCTAGTTCTTTGCCTCCAGCTGGCAGGCAGACAAGGCAAGGGCTGCCCCAGCAACAAGCCCAGGACCCAGGAAGGCAGCGTGCCGGGTCCTGGGCAGCCTATGTCGCCAGCCGGCTGGCCACCATCCCCAGCAGTGGCCGCCTACTGTGCCTCCCTCAGCTGTGGGTGCGTACACCCGTGTGTGGCTGGGAGGACGCCCACTGTGACACGTGTGGCGACGTCACATGCAGGAGCCTGAAGAACACCCCACACCAGGCCGCCCTGTACCTTGGGGGGCTCTGCGTCTGCCCTGCCGTTCTCTACACTGCCAGCCTCATGTGCATCCAGCAGGATGGTCCAGCGGTCCATGAGCACAGCATCAGCCTCGTCCACAGACAGCAGCACGGAGAAGGGGTCCTCACCGCTGTAGCCCGCCCCCCAGCGGAGGACTCGGCCAAGGTCGTTCCCTGGGACACAGATGCAGAGCGGCTGTCCACACCCACCGCCCATCAACAGGGCGCACACCCCACCATGGGGACAGACGCCAGCCCAGGCCTCAGTGAAAGCTAGGGCAGGAAGGGGTAGACCCTGAGGCCCCCTCCTCTGTGCACGGCTCACCCCACCTGTGCCCAAGGGCAAGATGGCCACAGAAGGCTCCGGGCAGGCCAGTCGGTGCCGCGTCTCCTCCAGGGCGCCGAGCACCCAGCCCACGGTGCCGTCGCCACCGCACACCAGCACCCGGAAGCAGGGCACCTGGGAGAACACGTGGAGCCTAGACAGACAGGAAATGTCCTCTAGCAGCCGCGGGGCAGCCCACCCCCACCCAGGCTGCCCCTTGCTTTTCAGATGCCCTTCCTGGCCATGTGGGGGACTTCAAGGCCCCGGCGTGGGATCCCAGTGGAGCTCCCGCTGGCCGAGACAGCTGTGGTACCCTCCTGGGGCCCTTCCCGCCCCCACTGCTGCCCAGTACCAGGGGTCCTACTGGACTCACCCAGGAAGAGGACCCCCGTTGGTCAGATCAAAGACCTGGTGGGGGTTCAGCAGCTTCCGGAAGCTGCAGAGCAGGTCTCGGCCCTTGAGGCCTCCACTCTTGGGGTTCACGAACACAAGGAGGGGACGGCTGTCTGGGGGCAGCCTCGTGTGCTAACAGACAGGGGGCTGGGTTAGCATGGGGACCCAAAGTGAGGTGTCCCCACTGCTGAAGGCTGCCAGGCAGCTCCTGGCCCCCAACCCTGAGCCTACCCGGCCTGGACCAGCCCCCATCCCAGGAAGGCATGGCCAGCACCCGCACGCATGAGGCCTCGCACATAAGCTGCACGGTCACCCCACCTCGTTGCTGGCTGCCTGGCGCTCCCAGCACAAAGGCCTCAGACCTGTCCACTGAACCGAGTGTGAACAGACCACGCCTGCCTGGGCCATGCAGCCTGTGAATTCAGGCTGGAAATGCACGTGGCACTCTCCCTGGCACAGCTTGAGACCGAGGCTGCCCCGGGGGGCCTCTGGTGCACACCTTTGGAGGAAGTCGCTCCTAGGCCCCCACCTGCCTAGACAGCAGCTGAGAAAAGCTCTAAACTCACAGGGTGGCACGCGTCGTCCCCTGGCCACAGAAGAGCCCAACTCCCCACACAACCCCAGGAAGCAGTGCTCAGATCCAGACACAGCAGGCTCAGAGCTGGGGTCCCTACAACAAGAGTCTGGGCCCCCATAGAGAGGAAGGCTGGGCAAAGGAGACAGACAGGCTGGGTGCAGACACAGGGTGGGCGGCGGCGCAGGGGCCGGCCGTGGCTGGGGCAAGGACACACTCGGGGCTTCGAGACCCACTCGGCAGGCAGAGCCGCCTGTGGTCACCACTTACCACTCACCCCAGGGCAGGCAGCTGACGGGAGAGAGAAAGCGCGTGTCGGCCCCATACCTGGCTCCGCCCAGAGCGAGTGGGCTGGGGAAGGGGTGTCACCCCACACCTGGCTCCGCCCAGAGCGAGTGGGCTGGGGAAGGAGTGTCACCCCACACCTGGCTCCACCCACAGAGCAAGTAGGCTGGGGCAGGGGTGTCGGCCCACACCTGGCTCCACCCACAGAGCCAGTGGGCTGGGGCAGGGGTGTCGGCCCACACCTGGCTCCACCCACAGAGCGAGTGGGCTGGGGCAGGGGTGTCGGCCCACACCTGGCTCCACCCACAGAGCGAGTGGGCTGGGGCAGGGGCTGCGTCCTCGGGACAGCAAGGATGGCCACCCTGTCCTGAGCCAGGCAAGGCCAGGTAGGGAAGGCACAGGAAGGACCCACAGGCAGCACCCGTCCCAGCCACAGACAACTCATTCTGCTTTAGCTCTGCTTCACCTGAACTGGGGTCAGGGTCAAGGGTCAGGGTTCAGGGCAGAGCAGCATGGACACCTCGGGGTCCTTACAGGACCGTTTTGGGGCTGGATGGGCTGAGGCCGAGAGCCTGCTATGAAGGCACGGCGTGCAGGGTGAAGTCCCAGCCTCCTGCTCCTCTGTGGGCCGTGCCCCTTCCCCCCAGTCCTGCCCCATTGCCAGGTGCCCCCTATTCTGGGCACTGCAGATCTTAAGGGTAGCATCCAAAGTTTGGGAGCTGCACCGACTCCCCTGGGAGCTCCAGGCTGACAGCAGAGGTCCTGAGGCCTCCCGGGTTGGGGAGGGGCTGGGCTGTACCGAGAGCGCTGTGCCTGGGATGCTGACAGCTGGTCACAGACATGCTCTGGCCCGTGACGAGGCAGCCGCAGCGGGACCCAGCACATCCAGGAGCCACGTCCTGTGGGCCTCCCTACTGGGTGGAGGCCTTGGGTGTAGTGCGGAACCTGGGCCTGGCCCCACGGGGCCCTAGGGAACTGGTATCACCCACGGGCAGCCTCAGATGAGCACTGACCCTCTGACCTCAGGCCCCTTGGTCAAGGGTGTAAAACCAGCAACAGTGTCCTTCCTGCTGTTGTGAGGCACAAATGGGTGGCACCTACAAGCCCCCAGCAAACTTGAGGAAGAGACGCCCGACGAAAAGAGTGGGTCTGGCTGTGGGGACTGTGCACCTGCAGACCCAGACTCCCTCTGGCCACCCCTGGGGTGTGTGAAGAGCCGGCTCGGCCACTCACTCACCAGCAAGTCAGGGAGCACCAGGGCAGTGAGCAGGCGACCCTGCACAGCCGTGTCCTTGAGCATCGCGTACAGCCGCTCAGCCTCTGCACAGCAGGCGACGTCCAGCACTACCGCACCTGTGGCAGCAGCCCAGGACTCAGGGGGAGCCTGTCCCACGGCCCCCACGGTGCCCGGGCAGGAACAGAACCAAGACATTTCCCCAGCCCAGGGCTGACCGAGGGAAAGATCAGGTGCCACGTGACATCAGGGCTGTCCCGCCCCACCCCAGGAACACCCCTGGGCCCCATGTGACCACGTCTATCAGGGCAGCTCACCTTGGGAGGAGTAGACGTGACTCACAGACACCATAGTGGCTGCAAAGGCAGGCTGTGGTCAGGGTGGTGGAAAGTGAAGGACGCGGAGCGCTGGTGGCCAGGGCCAGCCCCCCGGCCTGTTCAGGGTGACATCACACCCCAAGGGCCAACTCCCCACTTCAGGAGCAGGGCTCCCAGCTCCCCAGAGGCACAGGGCCCCCCAGAGGGAGAGGAAAAGGTGGAGGCCCAGTACCACAGGGAAGGGCCACAGAGGGCGGGAAGCTCCAAAGCACCTTGCAGGAAGTGACATGGACTGGCCCTGGCACTCAGGCCTCAGTGGTTCAAGGAGAGGCAGGAGCCGGCTTCAGCACTGCAGCCCCACAGCTGCCAGACCCCATCCCCAGCCAGCAGCCCACGGCCAGCCATGCAGCTCACACCTTCGACAGCCACAGCCTCAAGCAACAGGCTGCTGTACTCCTCGGGGGCCAGGCCGGGAGGCAGGCCGCCAACGAACAGGGAGATGTGCGGGGCCACATTCCTGCTCTCTGCCACGTAGAACCGCGTCTGGCTCAGCTGCCGCACGGACACCTGCAGGGAGGGGGCGAGGACGCTGGGCCGGGGAGAACGGACCGCCGGCACCAGACCCTCTGCCTCCTCATCCGCAAAACCGGGGGTTGGGAAGAGTCCCAGAATCAAGTCAACATGAAAATGAGGAGAGAGACCACAGAGGTTCCCTTGCTGTGGACAACCCTGCCCATTTCCCTCAAAGACCTCAGGGAGGTCTGTGGCTCAAGGCCTCCTTGCAGGAACCAAGTAACTTATGACAGGGCACTGCCCTGCCAGCTGGAACAGCCGCTGCCTAGCTGAGGACTTGGCGTCTGGGGCACATGCACCCTGCAGGGCAGAGGCTGTGGCTGAGGGCTGCTGGTTTCCTGGGGGCCGGCGTCCACATTCACTGACCTGCCGGATATCCTGTAGCCGGGCCAGCAGGGGCTGTTCATCCGCCAGCACGGTCCGCTGGACTGCAGAGGTGAGGGGCACAGCCCGTCAGCACCAGGCTCCTCGCCCACATTGGAAACAGCTGCCCTGAGCCCCCGGGGCCCGTGGGGATGCAGGGTAGAGCTGGTCAGGAGGACAGGGCCCGGCCTTGATGTCCAGCACCACCCTAAGGGAGAGCCTGGGAGCGGCCCACGCCGGGAAGGCGTGGAGACCGCCAGCCCACCACCGGCCACCTACTCACCGTGCCTGCAGCCCATTGCCACCTCTACCAGCTGGAAGCTCTCAGGACCCTCGGCCTGTTGAAGCAGAGGCCGGCATCAGGTCTGGGCAGGCCCCAACACCTCAGGACACCCATGGGGACAGGCACGCCTGGGCTGTGATGGCGGCCTGGCATCCTGGGGACAGTGACCCCCCCACCAAGTCTGGCCAGGATGGGAAGCAGGCCCAGGGTACATACCTGGCGGCCGAGTAGCGGCAGGACCTCCAGCACCACGGACCGGGCGGTGCTCTGCGGGGTCACTCGCACGGACACGTAGGCCACGCCCACCCTGTGGGGACGCAGCCTGAGCTGGAGCTCCCCCCACCCCACCCAGCAGACCCTGAGCCTCAGGCCCAGTCTCACTTGAGCCAGCCAGGGTAGATCTTCAGGACCTCCTGGGCCCGAGGCAGAGCCCGGATGACCCAGGCCTCCGGCGTGGCCTCCCCAGACCCTGGGCTTCTGCCCTCCTCTGAGATCACAGCACTCCCGGCCTTGCCCCCAGACCAGGCGTCACAGGCCTGTGAGGAAGGGGGCAGCGGGCACAGCTCCAGGTGGCCAGGGTCCTCGGGGATGTGGTGGGCCCGGAGCGCGGCCTCCTGCAGGACGTCAGGTTGGGGGAGCCAAGTTGTTGGGAGGGTGATGTTGGGGAGGTGGGGGTAGGTGGGTGAGGGGTACCATGTTGGGAAAGACAGGTCAGGGGCGCCAGGTGTGGGACACGCAGTGGAGGTGGGTGCTCAGACACCTGCCCCAGGCTCCCCCTTACCAACACCTCCTCCACACTGGCTAGACGGGACACCGTGATGAGGCGGAACTGGCTTCTCCTCACCGCTTCATCGCCATCGAAGATCTTCAGTGTTTTCTTCCCTAGGCCGGGGAAACTCCATGGGTCCCAGGCACCCGGGAGATGGTGGGGCATGGGAGGCATGAGGCGGACACTTACCGGACTCTGGAGGCACCGGCGTCTCTCTGCCTGGCCCCGCAGCAGCACTCCCATCCGCACCGTCTCCCCCGTCACCTGCGGGATGGGCACACGGACCCCTCACTCAGTGTGCAGCCCCCAGCCCAGGGCGGCCCGGCTGGCCCACGCCTCACCTGGCTCCATGGTCTCGGCGATGCGGAAGCTCTGAGTCTTACTGAAGCCGCCAGGCAGCAGGCGCACGCATGCAGGCGGCAGGACCAGGGAGCGGAGGCGTCCGAAGCCGCACTCGGGGGCCAGGGCCGCAGAGCAGACAGAGTGTGCCTGGGGGTGCAAGGGCCTAAGCCGGAGCTGGGGGCACCAGGTGTGCTGGGTCCAGGGAAAGACCCCACATACTGCAGACCCAGCCTGGACCCCGTGCCATGCCCCTCCTACCCTCCACCTCCACCTCCCGGTGCCCACCTGGACCCCACACTACCCTCCACCTCCACCTCCCGGTGCCCACCTGGACCCCACGCTACCCTCCACCTCCACCTCCCAGTGCCCACCTGGACCCCACGCTACCCTCCACCTCCACCTCCCGGAGCCCACCTGGACCCCACACTACCCACCACCTCCACCTCCCGGTGCCCACCTGGACCCCACGCTACCCTCCACCTCCACCTCCCGGAGCCCACCTGGACCCCACGCTACCCTCCACCTCCACCTCCCGGTGCCCACCTGGACCCCACACTACGCTCCACCTCCACCTCCCGGTGCCCACCTGGACCCCGCGCCACATCTCTCCTACCCTCCACCTCCACCTCCCAGTGCCCACCTGGACTCCACACCACTCGCAGCGCACGCCGGCCAGCACGTCAGAGGAGCCGCACGTCTTCCTGCAGACCTCACAGCGTGCTCCCGAGGGTAGGTTCCCCTCCCGCCAGTGGTGGTGGTGGGTGTCCTGGAGAGTGGGGGACAGTCAGCAGCTGGGCCCACCCCATCCCCCAGGCCTCCCTGGGACCAGCGCACTCACGTGGTCCTGGTGCCCATCCTGGTGGCACTGGCGGCAGTCACTGCAGGCGAAGGGCACACAGTCTGGGTGGAGGTGCAGCTCACACACTGGGGGGCAGGCAGGGTTAGAGGCCTCAGCCCCACCCTGGAGGACCCCTGCCTCCGCTGGCACTTGGGTCTGGCCCTGTCTCCACCACCTAGCACCCCGAATCCTTTAACTGTCCTGTGGCTGCCGGGCAGCCAGCCCTCGGCACCCCCCATCACCTGACAAGCTGCACGGCAGGGGGTGGGCTGGGCCACCCTGGGCGACAGAGACCAGGATGCTGGGAGGGGCGAGGGGAGCCAAGCGGGCTCCCTGTACCTTCGCAGCGGAGCGCGGGCGCCTCCAAGACCTTGCGGCAGACACCACAGAACTTCCGCTTGTAGAGTCCGCGGGGGCCGAAGCAATGGGCCACAGCCACCTGGCCAGGGCAGACGCAGCCTCACCTCCATGCTCTCGGTATGGGCCACGGGCCGCCCAACACCCACCACTCCTCCCTCTTCACCTGCAGAACTCCTGCTGGGAACTGCCCAGCCGGAGCCGGCTGTGCCATCAGGAGGCCCCAGGAGCAACCACACTCCCAGTCCTGGGGGCAGCCTGGCTGGTCAAAAGCAGGGAGCAGGCTGTGGCCTCCCCCAGCAACCCTGCGTAGCACCAGGAAGCCAGACCCACCTGCCACCCCTTCCCTCCTTGGGACAGGCGAGGCTGTCAGCCGCCTGGCATCTGTCTCCTCAGAGCCAGGGAGATCCAAGCACACAGGGACTGCCCTCTGGGAGACAATGGGGCCATAGCGAGTGTGGGTCAACACTGCTATGCTGGGGAGGGCCGGGCTGCTGCTTTTCCACAAGAAGGGAAGGAGAAAGGCCAGGTCTTCACTCCCGACTCTTGTCCTTATCCTCAAACTTAAACCACACCCAATAAAAGCATACACGAAAAGACCATGTTCCAGAATAGCAGCTGTGAGCATGCCAGAGTGGTAGGTGACTTCTACTTTGTTAAATGTCTTCTAAATTTCCTGTCGTGCATATAGCTGAAACACATTTGTATTTTCCTAATTTAGCAAAGTATAAAAGAAGACATTAAAATCAACTTTTAAAAGCTGCAGCCTCAGGCCGTCCACATGGGGTGCTGCCCAAGCCAATGTGGTGTCCCCAGGGTGCCGGCCGCCACCAGAGCCAGTGTCCTCAGGCCTCCTACTCACAGCCCAGGAGCGGCATCATTAGGAATAGGGCGTCAACATTAGAGAGGATGGCGCAGCCAGATGCCCACCAGCGGCAGGAGTGCACCTGCCGGCCTAGCCTCCCCTCCTGCCACACACCCGCGCCCATCTCGAGGCCTGCACCCACCCTGCAGCCTGAGCTCGGCAGGGAATGTGGACATGGGAGCCTAGTCTGCAGAGGGTGAGACTGACAGCTGAAGGAGGAATAAGTCCGGCCCTTCCTACCTGTCCCTGCTGTCACCACTGTCAGAGAAGTCCCCTGAGCCAGTCACCTCCCTCCCCACCCGGAGCCCTCAGAGGGAGGCTGGTGGCCAAGATGTCCTCGGGCTCCAGGCTTTCTGTCTTTGCATGCTTGTGGGTTCACACACAGCTGTGAGGACCCCTTGAAGCCTCTGTCAGCTCCCCCAAGTGTGCTATCTTGCAAACTTCAGTCAAGTCACAGTGGCGATGCTGACAGCCCCAGAAGCCGAAATCTCCATCCTCCCAGGAGCCCTCACGCTGTATGTCACAGCCACGCCTACTTCCTCCACCTGTGGAAACCTCTCATCTTTGCTCCCTTTAGTTTGTCATTTTGAGCACGTTCTGTGGACAGGATCTTGCTATTCGCGACCTTTGGGACGGGCTTTTCTCAGCATTGTTCCCTGCAGGTCCATGCAGGGTGGGTGCTAAGGCTTTTAATCCCGAGCGGTATCTGACCTTTGCCTTTCAACCGCAGGTATCAGTAACGTCTGACGCAGAGGGTCTCAGTGCTCGACCCAACAGCTGACACATTCCCCAGCCTCCTGCAACAGCAACACCCAACCCCACACTCACCCGGACCAGGCTGGGCGCCACACTCGTGCATGGGGTCCTCACGTGCTTCAGGCACTTCTCGTGGGACATGAAATTGCAGACTGTGGGAATGAGAGCTGCATGAGCAGGCCCGTCCCACCCAATGCTGTCCCACCCAGGAAGTCAGAGGCCCCAGGGCAACTCCCACCATCCCCACCATGCAGCACCAGGGGCCCTGTGGTCCTCGAGTTCACCCCTCACTGGGGAAAGCCTGCAGCCCAGAGTAGGCACCTGGGTGCCCCGGACCATCCTGGAGGACAGTGAGCATCCTCTCGTCCAGACAGCAGCCCTTGCCCCTCTGGCAGGCCCAGCACGCCTCCTGCCTCTGCAGTTGGGCCTCTCAAGGGACGGCTTGGGGGCTCACCAAGCGGCAGGGGCTGCTCCGGCTTCTGCAGATCAGCTTTGCCAGGTACACCTGTCCCTCACTCCCCCTAACTGTCCCTGCTGTGTGCTGTCATCATGCCTCAGACCTGGAGCCACCTGGGGCAGCTGAGGGCTCTGGAAAGGCAGGAGCCGCTGGGGAGTGGGCAGCCCCAAGGCTCCCAAGGAGCTCTGGCTATGTGCACAGGGCCCAGGGAGCACCTCAGCCAGCAGGGTGCTCAGGAGGGCATAAGAGCGGCAAGCACCACACCCCAGCAGTGAGAGAGGCAGGAGGGTGGGGCCGGGTCAGGAGGGAAGCCAGGAGCCCTGGGCTGGGGCAAAGGCTGCTGGGGGCTGGGAATGGGCAGGGTACCCTGTGACACACCTGCCAAGACAGCCCTGGGTGAAGGTTGTGCCATGGAGCCCCAGGCAGCCCAGCCGGGAAAGGCCGCTCTCCCAGAAGGCCTTGCTGGTGCTGCCACACAGCACCCCTCACCTGGCCACCCCAGTCTCCAGATGGGACCAAGAGAAGCTCCTCCTGGCGGCTTAGGAGAAAAGCTCTGGAAGCAAGCTGGGGTCCGCCGAGAGAAGAAGGGGGGACAGGCAGCGCCCAGGTCCCCTCTGTTGTGGAGACAGGGCCTGCTCACCCCACACCCCATGCTTGGTTCTCCTGGAGGGGGAGGGCGCCCTTCTTCCCACATCCCTGCCAGCCCCTCTTCCACGGGTGCTGCCCAGGAGGGCCCTTGTGCCACCTCCCAAAGGGGAGGGGACCCAGAGTCTGGCCTCAGGCTGGGAGCTGCCTCAGCCACACATGCACACCCCCCACCTTGGGGGAAGCCCCTGGCGTCCCCAGGCAGCAGGCATGGCAATGCCATGCTCTGATGTAACAAAGAAGCCGGCGGGCCAGGCCACCTTGTGCAGCCCTGGGGGTCGGAACAACTGCCGTTTCCACCACAGACAACATCCCTGTGTGAAGGGCCCAGTCTCCTCTGCAGCCCCTGGCCTGAGTGGTCCCCTATCCTCAGAGCAAAGGCCTGAATCTCTGAGCAGGGCAGAGGCTGCTTAGCCCCTCCCACCTCGGTGTCCCTGGCCAGAACACAGTAAGTGTCAAACGTCCAGGACTCCAGTCCTGTCCTTGGCTCCCTTCAGAGGCTGGGCTGTGGTCCCCAAGGCCTGCCTGCTTGCCGCGGGGGAAGAAGAGAGCCAGCCCTGGAAGCGCCCGGGCCCAGGGCAGGGAAGGGCCATCCTCACCCCAGCCAGGGCTGGGCAGCTGGGTGGAGCAGGGTGCGGCCTGGCTCTGCAGGAGGCTGGGGCTCCGGGCCACAGCATGAGAAGGGTCAGGGCCAGAGGCCCAGACCAGCCCTGCCTGACCACACCTGCTGCCCCAGCCGCTGGGAAAGGAAGCCGGCCGTGGGGACCCCAGGGGAGGTCGCGCTTGCATAAGGCACAGCGCTGGGTCGCGGCCACCGCGCAGCACTATGGAGACGCTGCCCGCACCTCCCAGGTGAGGAACCCCCGAAACCCGAGCCCCACGGCGCACAGGCCCAGGCCGCCCCACGAAGGCAGGTCCCGCGGGCAGGGCTGGGACCCCGCCCCCCGCCCAGAAAGCGCCGGCGCCCCCTCGGCTCAGGCTCCCGCCCGCGAGGCAGGCGCAGGGGGCGGCCAGATGGGCACCGGGGCCGGGGTCCCGGGCGAGCGCGTGCGTCCGGCGCAGGCCGTGCCCGCGGGAAGGGGCACGGGCGCTCACCGTCGCACAGGAAGCCGGCCAGCCCCCAGATGAAGTCGGAGCAGAGGTGGCAGAAGGTGGGCTTGGTGAGCGTCACCTTCCGGAAGCTGTGTCCCGGCGCGGCGGCGGGGCCCGGGGCTCTGGCGCCCGCCCGCTCCGGCCCCGGCCCCGGGCGCGCGCGGCCTCCTGCGCCCAGCACGGGGCTGCAGGCCGGGCTGCCGGGGCGCGGGGAGCCGCCGCCCAGCCAGGCGCGGGCCCCAGGCTCGGCCGCCGCCGCCATTGCCGGCCCGAGCGGCCCGAACCCCTTCGGGTCCGCGCTGAGGGGACCGGAGCCGCCGCTCACCGCCCGCGCGGCGCAGCCCAGCCCGGCTTCCGACTGCGCCCGTCCCACTGCGCAGGCGCGAGCCTCGGGACGGGGGCGGGCGCTGCTGGTGGGCGGGGAGGGGGCGGGCCTTGCGTGGGTGGGGCGGGGCCTGCTACAGGACGCGGCCGGGCCCTGTGGGTGGGCGGGGCTGGGGGCGGGCCTTGTGATCGGGCGGGGCGGGGCCTGCGCGTGGGGGGCGCGTGGGGGGCGCGTGGGGGGCGCGTGGGGGGCGCGTGGGGGGCGCGTGGGGGGCGCGTGGGGGGCCCCTGGCGCACCCGCCGCGGGGAACTGGTCCGCGTGGGCTCAGCCTGGCCGCAGCCGGCCCAGACTTCCTCTCACGCGGCCTCTGGACGCCGCACGCGCGGCGTTGCACCTGTGGCACCCCGGCCCGCGACTGCGCAGACAGACGCCTCCCACGCGGGACGCCCAGGCACCGCAGGCCTCCCAGGGTGGGTCCCGGGAAGCGGGGTTTGCGGTGCGTAGGCGACTCCGTCTGTCGGGTCCTCGCACGCGCCGACTTCGCCGTGCCCGAGGCCCAGGACCCTCTGCCCCCGACCGCTGTCCTCACTGCAACGGGGGACCAGCCTGCAGCCCGGGCTGTCCCCTCGCGACCCCCACCCGGGCCTCACGCCAAGCGCCCAGCTCTCCTGCCCCACGCGCGCCCCGGGTCTTGTTCACGTGGCACTGGTGGCCTTTGGGAGTCGCGTCTACGCAGGTCACCCCTCCCCGCCGCTGGCAGCACTCCGGGGTCCCTGCCCCCATGGGCCTAACCGTGGATAGGAGTCTGCACGGCCAGGGAGCCCATCACGAGCCACCGAGCAGGGACCTGCGGAGACGGGGCTCCAAGGCCAGCTCGGCAGGCAGTCCGGGGGTTGGGGGGAGGATGTTGGGGAGACGCAGGAAAGGGGCTGTGGGCTGTGGAGGGAAGGAGCGGGCAGAGCTGCCTTGGGGGCTCTACTGGTGGGGGCACCAAGGCCACAGGGGGATTCCGGGAGTGGAGGGTGAGCTGGGGACCCAGTCCAAGGAAGGAGGAGAGCAGGCCCCCGAAATGGTGGAGGGGAACTCTGTCCTCAGCTCAGTCCTCAACTGGGAGGATTCTGTTTGTCCAGAAGCTGTTGGTTAAGCTGCCGGGGCAGGGCCCTGGGTGGGCCGCCAGGTGAAGGGAAAGTAGCGAAAGCCTCAGGGACCCTGGCCCTCCAGGAGCTGTGCTTGGGACAGACACACTGAAGAATGTGAGTGACCAGGAGGGGCTGCCTGGAGGCAGCAGGAAGACGTCCAGGCGGAGACCCAGAGCAGAGGCCCTGCGGCAGGTGCTCTCCCGAGCTGACTCCTGACGCCTGCCTGTGCTGGGAGGCCCAGAGTCACCACCCCTGCGTGTCCTGTCTCCTCCTCCAGACCCCAACCCTGAGCCTGCCCTCAGCCAGGCCCCAAGGCCCCTGTGCCTTGGCTCTGGGAGAGCTCGGACCCAGCCACGCTGCCCATGAGGAGGTGGGGGCTCACTCAGCCCACTTCCCACGGGCTAACGGCAGCCAACTTCTGAGGAAAAACTGTTTAACATGCCTTTCACCATCAAGGAGACAGTGGACAGCGTCAGAAACACCTGGAAAACCCTCATCTGACCATTTCTACCAGAATTTGGTGATTTCTGACGCACACGTTAATTAAAATGGTGGGCAAAGCATGCTTCTATCAGACCTTCCACGGACTTCCTAGGGTGTCTTTTGAAGCCACCAGCTGCTTCTCGCTGATGGGGCCTTAAAACTTTGAACTGCGGCCTGAACATCAGCACCAGCCCCGATGGAGCTTGTCTGCGGTGGAGACAGCCCCCTCTGGGCAGGCCCTCCCTGTCCCCGGACCGTGTCTCCCTCTCCCACCCCTTTCCTGGCCGTCTTGGTCAGTCTGGGCTGCCGTGACAGGAGACCACAGACTGGAGGCTTAGACCACAGAAACATGTTTCTTGCAGCTCTGGAGGACGGGAAGTAGAGACAGGGTGCTGGCACGTCAGGTTCTGGTGAAGCCTCTCAACGCCGCTCCCTGAGGAAACCAGGATGCTAAAGTCTAATCACACTTACAGATAAAACTGTCCCCCTAAATTCTGTGTTGAAGTCCCAACCCCAGCACCTCAGAACGTGACCTTGTTTGGAGACAGAGTCTTTACAGAGTCAAACAAGCTAAGGTGCGGTCATGAGGACGGGCCTCACTCCAGCACAGCACGTCCTTATGGACAGAGGATCTGGAGACACACGCTCGCAGGGAGAGGCCGTGGGAGGATGAAGGCGGAGATCGGGGTGGCGCTTCCTCAGGCCAGGAACACGGAGGGCTTGGAGCTGGAGAGAGGCGGAAAGAGAGGACAGACCGGTTCTGCCTCCAGCCTCAGGAGGAGCCAGTCCTGAAACCGGATCTCAGACTTCTTGGCGCTGAGCACCTCCGTGAGTAACCGTGGAAGCACAGTGAACATTGATTCTGAGGTTTAAACACATTTAGCAAGCAGGTGTATTTGCAAATGCCAGATCTGTGAGCAAGGCGGCCAGCTGGTGCGTGTCACGTGTGCCCAGACCCCCCCCACACGGTGGCTTTTGGTGGTCCTAGCTTTCCCACCATCCCACTGACCTTTCCCTTCCGCAGGGTGTGTCTTGTTTAAGCACCTGCATCCCCTGAGGTCTTAAAGAGGCTCCCCAATTGGAAGGGGAGTCTTTTTACCTTTTACATTTACATCTGTGAGCCAGCCAGGACTGATTTTGGGGTGTCATGTGAGGTGGGGTCCAGCTGCTTGTTGGGGATGCTCTCCCTACCGCTCTGGGCACCTCCGCCACAAGGCAGAGGACCAAGTCAGCGAAGGCTGGAGTTCACACAGGTTTCAGGCAGCCCGAAGTCGATGGGGATCTCTCTTAAGAAGTGCAAAATAATTATTATAAAATTAGAGGGAGGCTGGGCGAGGTGGCTCACACCTGTAATCTCAGCACTTTGGGAGGCTGAGGTGGGCAGACTGCCTGAGGTCAGGAGTTTGAGATCAGCCTGGCCAACATGGCAAAACCCATCTCTACTAAAAATACAAAAATTAGCTGGGCGTGGTGGCACATGCCTATAATCCCAGCTACTCAGGAGGCTGAGACAGGAGAATCGCTTGAACCCAGGAGGGGAGGACACAGTGAGCCAATATTGAGCCACTGCACTCCAGTCCGGGTGACAGAGCGAGACTGTGTCTCAAAAACAAATAAAATTAGAAGCATATTTATTCAGAATGAGAGAAGAAATCGTAACAAATTAAGCATTTCTAAAATATTGACTAAAAGCACGAGCACCACAAGATCCAGAAAATACCATGATTTTTTATTTGTAATGGTCTTTATCCACTTTTTTATTGTCTCTTCTTACAATTTCGCAATATCATTTCCCAAAGAGAAAAGAGGAAGATGAAAGGTAATCCTTAGGCCCTCTAGCATGTGTGATTTTATTTTATTTTATTTTGAGACGGTGTCTCACACTGTTGCCCAGGCTGAAGTGCAATGGCACGATCTTGGCTCACCGCATCCTCCGCCTCCCAGGTTCGAGCAATTCTCCTGCCTCAGCCGCCTGAGTAGCTGGCATTACATGCACCCACCACCACACCCGGCTAATTTTTTGTATTTTTAGTAGAGACAGGAGTTTCACCATGTTGGCCAAGCTGGTCTCAAACTCCTGACCTTGTGATCCGCCCTCCTGGGCCTCTCAAAGTGCTGGGATTACAGGTGTGAGCCACTGTGCCTGGCCTAGCATGGTTGATTTTTTTTTAAAAGTGTGACTTGCTTTACAGAAGTGGACTGATGACTGTTTACATCATCCACGTGGTGGAGCCTGTTGTGAAATTTGGAGGAAACTTGCTCAGGTTTCTCTCTTCTGCAGGCGGGTGGGTTTCGGTGCTGCCTTTTTTTCCCAGGTGCTGGTCCAAGGCGCCCTCTGGGATGACTGTGTGCATCAGGTTCTCATGAGGCTGGTGTGAGAGTCCTGCATCCTCTCGTTGATGCTGGCATTTCCTGTTAAATCAGCAAGGTCTTTCCTCCTCTTCCAGAAGTTCCTGTGAGTCACTCCTCTTTGTTAATTGCCATGGTTGTTGCTGGAAGCTCTACCCCAGGACGTCTGGAAGGAAGTGGCCGGGAAGGGCATGGCAGACGCTGCTGACCCTGCTGATATCTCCACAGCTAAACATCCCCATGCCAGGCCCCAGCGTGCCCACTGCCTCTGGGCACTGCCAGCCCAGCAAGAGGGGAAGCTGGAGACAGGGTGGGACCCCTTGTGGTTAAGGAGCCTTCACTTAGTAAACCTTACAAAACTGTGTGCTGCCCTTGGAAAGGGCTCTGCCATCTTCCTGTGACTCCATCCCACGGTGTGGACCTGCCGTGCCGGTGCATGGCGTGGCCTGGGCTGGCACAAGCCCTCCACAGGTCCACATGTTGGCAGTACCAGGCTCCCTCCCCAGGCAAAGCCACTGGCCCCTTCTCGCTTCCAGGGCTGATTTCTGGAAGCCGCACACCTTTGTTCTAAAATATGTACCTGGGTTTGCTTTTAATCAGGCGTGGTAAGGTGGCAGATGTGGAGACAGCAGCCTGCGAAGAAGACATATGTCATTTCCCAAGAGAAGGGGGCACAGCACACAGGACCACGGGGTGGTGGGGAGCCCCAGTTCTTGGGGCCTCTGCAGGAAGGGCAGACGCGGCAGGGTGGGCACTGCAGGGTGAGATCAGGATGGGGCTGGAGTTGGAGTGACTTCCCTGGGCCCTGGACTCAGAAGCCCTGGTTGGCTGGTACCTCGCCCTGGGGTGACTAAGGGCAGGGACATTGGCTTGGTGTGAGTGTGACAAGGAAGTTGGGCTCCGGGAGGGGTGGTCTCTCCAGGATCAAGACCCCCAAGGCCAGTGCATTAAGAATACACAAAACAGGTCAGGCACAGCGGCTCATGGCTGTAATCCCAGCACTTTGGGAGGCAGAGCAGGGTGGATCACATGAGGTCAGGAGTTCAAGACCAGTCTGGCCAACATGGTGAACGCCCAACTCTACTAAAAATACAAAAATTAAGCAGGCATGGTGGCAGGTGCCTGTAATCCCAGCTCCTCGAGAGGCTAAGGCAGGAGAATTGCTTGAACCCAGGAGACGGAGGTTGCAGTGAGCTGAGATTGCACCACACTGCCCTCCAGCCTGAGTGACAGAGCCAAAAAAAAAAAAGAAAAAGAAAAGAAATGCAGTTAATACAGTCAAGATGGACAAGAAGTAAAGGGAAAAAATTCTACACACCTAGAGATATAAGCCAGATTTTTAAGACAAAAACCAAGATTGTGTTTAAGAGGGAAAAAGAGAGAAGGAGGGATTATGCAGCGGACAGGGGCTATCCTGGGGGCTGCTTCCCTCCCCTCCTTCCCTCTTATCAGCCAGAGACAGCAACTAAAAACCAGGGCTTAGGGCAGATCAGAGCCTAAACAGAAAGAAGGGATGGGGGTGGGGAGAAAGGAGAAAAACAATCGCTACCCAGATACAAGTGGAGAAAATAAAGGCCCAGTTTTGCCTGTTATTTTCCCAAGAAAAAATAACGGGTGCCTCACGGTGGGTTTTCATAACCTCGAGGCTGCAGTCGCCCCTCAGGCCCCACACCCAGCACCCAGCAGGGTCCCCACCACTGACTCCCCAGCCCAGGAACTGGCCAGAGTGTGACTCACAGATGCAGCCTCCACCCCGCCACAGTTCCCCGCCACCTCCAAGGACACAGCCCCGTTTCCAGGCTGCACCGGGACCTCTGAAGCCCAGCCCTTCTTCCGAGGCATGGGCCCACATCCGTGGAGGGTGCCCACCTGTTGGCACATGCCCCAGTATCTTTTAGTTCTTTTTGGGCTCTGGTGGCAACGTATTCCTCTTTCCAAAATTTACATCCAAATAAAAAACAGCCAGGCACGGTGGCTCGCGCCTGTAATCCCAGCACTTTGGGAGGTTGAGGTGGGAGGGTCACTGAGGGCAGGAGTTCGAAACAGCCTGGGCAGCACAGAGGGACCCTGTCTACAATTAATAAATAATAAAGAATTAGCCAAGCATGTGCCTGCCCGCCGTCCCAGCTGCTCAGGAGGCTGAGGTGGGAGGCTTACTTGAGCCTGGGAGGTCAAGGCTACAGTGAGCTGTGATCGTGCCACTACATCCAGCCTGGGGGACAGAGCAAGACCCTGGCTAAAAACAAAACAAACGTTAAGATCTTCAGACGCCCCTGCTAGTGCCCTCAGAGACTCAGCTGTAGAGGCGCTGGCAGCCTCTTCTTAGCCGGCCGGCGTGTCTCAGCCTCTCCTGACAGCCGTAAGCTGCCCGGTGGCTTCTGATGCAGGAACCTGCTCCTCTTGGCCCTGTGCCATCCGCTCTTAAACCCACAAGTGACTGGCTGCCACCAGTTCTCAGACCCTGAGCCTCTGACCCCATCCGCAGCCACTGGTATGTGCTGGGTCACAGGACCAGCACCCCACAAGCTCAGCTCTGCCGGCGAGGCCTCTCTAGGCAGGATAGACCAGTGGCCCCTTCCCCATGGCTGTTACAAGCCATTGTGCCATTACCCGAAAGGCGTTGCCTGCAGGGTAGAGACGTGTGTGAATCTCTCACCTCACAGAGCCCCAAAATCTATGTCAGGATTGCACGTGCACACGGCAAGGCCTTCCTCCTGGCCTGTCATGGCCGGGATATGTGTTTCCCCACACCTCATGAAAACAAACCCAGGGGCACATTTTAGGACAATCTTCCAATGTCTCCTGAGGTCACAACAGCCTCTTCTGTGTCAAATCCCCTCCACTTCCCCTTCTAGGAACTGGGGTTACACTCAGGGCTCACCGGATAAGCAGGATCACCTCTGCATCTTGCATGCTTCCCTGATACACCTGCAGGCGCTTGCCATGTGAGGTGGCAGGCACAGGACCGGCCAGGACCGAGGACGTCTGCAGGCAACTCTCCTTCCCTCGCTCCGCTGTCCCTCACAACACCTGAGCTGCTGGTGCTGTGAATACGTGAAACCCTGTAACGTGATTGTTTTATGTGGTTATGATTCGTTAGGTTTATGCACACTGTACCCTTCCTGCTGCTTTTGTTGGAGCTCAGAAAATCACACCCAGGAGTGAAGGCCTTGGAACCCAGGCCTGCTCCTGCCCCATCTCTGGCTCCTCATTCTCCCAGATGGGTCATAGAAACCTGAACCCCTTTTCCCCAAAGCCAACCACGAACCTAAAACCATGACTAACTTTTCCCCCACCTGTGTAAAATCTGGCCGTGAAGGAATTCTCTGGCCTGCCTTGTTTATAGGAGGTCAGATCCTTATTTCAGGGGGTCATGCCCCACCCAGCAGGAAGGAGAGCTGCAGAGAGAGGGCACCAGGTGGGCCTCACTGGGCTCCTGCAGTCTGTTAGCCTGCTAGTCTGTCAGGTCTTACCCTTTCGTTCAATCCTATTTCAATAACCACAGAATATAAGTATAAAAATGCAGTTTCCAGCCGGGCACAGTGGCTCACGCCTGTAGTCCCAGCACTTTGGGAGACCGAGGCAGGTGGATCATGATGTGAGGAGTTCAAGACCAGCCTGGCCAACATAGTGAAACCCCACCACTGCACTCCAACCTGGAGTATTTTTAGTAGAAATAGGGTTGCACCATGTTGGCCAGGCTGGTCTCGAACTCCCGACCTCAGGCAATCCACCCACCTCGGCCTCTGAAAGTGCTGGGATTACGGGTGAGCCACCGCACCCAGCCGAAGAACACCATTTAATATTTTGTTTTCTTTTGAAATAGGTTCTTACTCTATCACCCAGGCTAGAGTGCAATGGCATGATCTTGGCTCACTGCAGCCTCTGCCTCCCAGGTTCAAGCAATTCTCCTGGCTTAGCCTCTCGAGTAGCTGGGATTACAGGTGCCCGCCACCACTCCTGGCTAATTTTTGTAATTTTAGTAGAGACAGCGTTTCACCATGTTGACCAGGATGGTCCCAAACTCCTGACCTCAGGTAATCCACCCGCCTCAGCCTCCCAAAGTGCTGGGATCGTAGGTGTGAGCCACTGCACCTAGCCCAAAATTTTCTTTTTCTTTCTTTCTTTCTTTTTTTT
>NW_016107432.1:2879656-2908912 GCF_001604975.1 Cebus imitator
TCCCAAAGTGCTGGGATTACAGGCCTGAGCCACCTCTCCCAGCCTAGCCAGATTTAACGTGCTGTTAAACCAATATGTTATGTTACCAGCTTTATTGAGATATGATTTACATAGAATAAAATGGGCCAGGGGCAGTGGCTCATGCCTGTAATCCCAGCATTCGGGAAGCCCGAGGTGGGCAGATCATGAAGTCAACAGATTGAGACCATCCTGGCCAACATGGTGAAGCCCCATCTCTACTAAAAATAGAAAAATTAGCTGGGCATGGTGGTGCAAGCCTGTAGTCCCAGCTACTTGGGAGGCTGAGGCAGGAGAATTGCTTGAATCTGGGAGGTGGAGGTGCAGTGAGCCGAGATCGCACCACTGCCCTCCAGCCTGGGTGACAGAGGGAGACTGACACACTCTCACTCTCTCTCTCTCCCCCACCTTTCTCTCTCTATATATATATAATAAAGCAAGATCAAGTGTATCATTTGATAAATTTTGAGTATGTTTCATGAGATTTTAATCCTTTCTTCAATGTTTTCATTTTGAAAAATTTCAAACTCACAGAAAAGTCACAATACCAGTGCCTAGTTTCCACCCAGGTCCACCGATGGTTAACATTTGCTACCTTTGCTTTAATCTCACTGTCTCTGTTTGTAATCTAAATTATTGGTTTTGCTTTAATTTCCAGAGCCATTTTGGGTACAGACCTAATGACTCTTCACCTTTAAATACTTCAGCATGGATCACAAATGAACAAAAAAATCTCCATTCACAACTGTGATGCAATCATTGAGTCATTTAATAATTCTGGAGTTTATCACTGGCAGAATTTTATTACACAGTATACAAGACATATTTCAAATTGTGAATGTCCTCATTGTGCACGTTATAATCCTTTTTTCCTGACCCAGGATCCATTCCAGCACTGTGCAGTAAGGATTTCTGTCTGTTTTCATTTTGCTTGTTTTACCTTCCTCCAGGGAAGGTTTACTTTTCTTCCGGCAGGTGCCCAGGTGAGCGGCTCACCTTACTTCTCTCAGGGCTTGAGGTGATTTAAGGAGGGCTTTGGTCCCTGCAAAGACAATTCTGTTTTTGCTTCACCTTTGCTTTTAGGGGATAGCCCTTTGGGGTCCCAAGGAAAGCCCAAAGTCTCTACCCGGCCTCCCTGCCTGAGCTCTGGGCCCTGCAGAGCCTTGAGGCCCCGCAGCTCCAGTGCCCCGGACAGTTCTGTGCGGCGCTCCGGGGCTCTGATGGCTGCCCTCAGGAGGCGGCTGCTCTGAAACAATTCAGCCTCCGTTGCTGCGTCCTGCGCTGCAGTGTGGGGCTTTCTTACTGTGTTTTCGGACCTCTGACGCTTTGAGGAATTGTTTTTAAAGCAGTTTATCTACCATCTTCGTTGTTTTCGCTGGGGTGTTGGACTGAGCATCTTACCCGCTGTTCCTGGAGACAGTTCTGTGCTAGCACTTTCTTCTCCCCTTCCCTCCCTTTCTTACCTTTCAGTTTTTCATTGAATTTTGTCCGTGTGTGTGTGTGTGTGTGTGTGTGTGTGTGTGTGTGTGTTATGTTTTTCCTCCCTGCTAATTTGGAATATATACACACCATTTCTCCTTCAAATGGCTAATCATGACATTTCACCTTGCAATTTTAACATCAGAAGAACTAGTGTTAAGCAAATATTTTAATCCCTCTCCCCAAAATAAAAAGACCCAGAACGCTGTCGCTCTAATAATCTGCTTCCCAACCTACAGAGGATTATTGTCCAGTATTTTCTTTTTGTTAATAGACTGTTCTTTTTCTTTTTTTTTTTTTTTTTTTTTAGAGATGGGGTCTCCATTTGTCAACCAGGCTGGAATGCAGTGGTGTGATCACAGCTCCTCTCAGCCTTGAACTCCGCAGGCTCAAGCAATCTCCCACCTCAATTTTGTGAGTAGCTGGGACTCACAGGCATATGATATCACATCTGGCTAATTTTTAAAAATGTATCTTTTTTGTACAGATGGGGTCTTGGTACGTTGCCCAGGCTGATCTCAGACTCCCGGCCTCAAATGATCCTCCAGTGTTGGCCTGCAATCCCGAAGTGCTGGAGTGCAGGTGTGAGCCACTGCACCCAGCCTGTTCTTTCCATTGTTATTATTTTCATACAATGTTTGCTTGGATTCACACATGCAGGCTGGACTACAGTTGTCCTGTGGTATCCTCAGGGTATTGGTTCCAGGACCCTCAGAGATACCAAAATTTGCAGGTGCCCAAGTACCTGATATAAAATGGTGTAGTATTTGCACATTACCTACGCACATCCTACTGTGTACTTTAAATCAATTACTTATAATCCCTAATACAATGTAAATGCTCTGTACATAGCCGTTATACTGTATTATTTTTAAATTTGTATTTTTTGTATTGCTTTGGCTTAAAAAAATATTTTCAGTCTGCTTGGTTGAATCCAAGGATGTGAAGCCAAGTGTGAGGGCCCAGTGTGCTCTTCTGGGATAATTCTCCTGCTTGCTAAAGCGCACGCTTTTCTCGGGAGGCTGCGGCCAGAGGATCGCTGGAGGCCTGGAGGTGGAGGTTGCAGTGAGCTGAGATGGCGCCACTGCACTCCAGCCTGGGCGACAGAGCAAGAGTCTGTCTCAAAAAAGAACGGAGAAAAACAAGACAATCATGGCTCAACTCATATAGCACCAACGGGCCAAGCTTTCTGCTGAGCGCCTTCGTCAGAGCAACCCCTGAGGCCTGCCAGGAAGCCGCGCCCCAACCCTCACGGAGCTGCTGGGCTCCCCGGCCCGGCCCACCCGTTTGCCCCGCCCACCAGGCGCTCGGCCCCGCCCACCCGGCACTCGCCCCGCCCACCAAGGCCCCGCTCCTTCCCGCCCGCAGCGGCAGTCACGTGGGGGGCGCGCCCAGACTCCGACCCGGAGGCGGAACCGGCAGTGCGGCCCGAAGCTCCGCAGTCCCCGAGCGCGCCCGGCCATGCGCCCCCCGCGCCCCCGCGCTGCGCTGCTCGCGCTCCTGGCCGCGCTCCTGGCCGCGCCCCCGGTGGCCCCGGCCGAGGCCCCGCACCTGGTGCGGGTGGACGCGGCCCGCGCGCTGTGGCCCCTGCGGCGCTTCTGGAGGAGCACGGGCTTCTGGTGAGCGCCTCGCGCGCCCGCCCGCGGCCTCCGGGACCCCCTGGCCGCACGGGGAGAGCGCGGGCGCCCCCTAACTGGGAGCTTCCGAGACTGGAGCTCCCTCCTCTGGGGCCCTGGCTCTCCCGGCCCGCTCCGCGCCGTGTTTGGGGGTGGGCTCTCCAGCTGAGTGGGCGCCGGCCCGCGGGCCTGGGGCTGGACCCTGAGCTTGCCCAGCAGCCGCTCCCTGTAACCCAGGCCGATGCCCATGATCCTGCTCTTTGAGGTGGTCCAGGAGTCTCCCCATGGGGTGGGACGCCCCTGTAGCGGGACCTGGCCCGCCTGTCCCTTTCCCTCCACGGAGACTCGAGGTGCCTGCCTGCCTGGCAGAGCCGGGGCCAGGGCTGGTTTTGGCTCCTCTGTCTTAGTGCTGCTCCTGTTCCCCATGAAGATGGGACCTCCCTACATTCCTGGCCCTAAGGGCCATTTTATTAGTCACTGAGCACAAGCGCAGCACCTGGATCTGGCGCCCAGGCATCCCTGGGCTTGAGCCTGAGTGTTGGCTGTGCTGCCGGCCATGCTGAGGCTCAGGCCTGAGCCGCCCCTTTGCTGTCCCCAGCCCTCCACTGCCACACAGCCAGGCTGACCAGTACGTCCTCAGCTGGGACCAGCAGCTCAACCTTGCTTATGTGGGCGCCGTCCCTCACCGTGGCATCGAGCAGGTCCGGACCCACTGGCTGCTGGAGCTTGTCACCACCAGGTGGGTGACTCGGGGCCTGGGTGTCCCAGAACCCCTTACAGAGGCACAGAGGGGACGGGCTGGGGAAGGGGCAACTGAGGAGGCGCAGAGCTGGGGGCTGCTCGGAAGATCCTTTGTTCCCCGTTTCTGCCGACGCACCCTGTTGAGGGGATCGTGTCCTTGCTGGGGCGAGGGCTGTGTGCTGGAGGGTGCCCCTGCGTGGGGCGCGGTGGGCTTCCTCCAGGGCCCCCTGGAGGCTCAGGGTTGGCTGTGCTGCACCTGTCTCCACTGCACCCATGGGCACCCCTGTGTGTGTTTGCTAGCTGGGCTGGGCAGGCCACCACACCTGAGGGCTAAGCTGAGGTCATCACAGCACCTGTGGCCTTGATGCTGGTGCAGGTGGCCACCCTGTGAGGGGGAGACACGAGGTGTGAGGGCCACTCGGGTGTGTGGGGCTTTCTAGGAACACACAGACCCTCATGCACTTGGCCAGAACCACCGGCTCCTACCAACAGGGGTGAGCACCAGGCAGGCCTGGACATAGGGGGTCCTCTTGGCACTTGGAGGCTGCATGATGTCGGGGGGGAGGTGGCCCTTGTTCAATTAAAATGTCAACCCTGAGCATCAGGCCAGGCCCAGCCCTTCTGAGGCTAGGGACAGCGAGGGCCTTGAGCATCGGGCCCGGCCAGCACTGTGGGCCAGCCTGTCTCTCAGGGGCAGAGGTTCTTGATTTCTGAGTGTTTGGGTCCTTTGTGATCAGAAGGCCTCCTTCCCCAGCTGGGGTTCCTCGGTTTCCCCTGGGCAGCGGTGGGCAGGAATGCATGTAATCAGAGGGCCTCCTTCCCCAGCTGGGGTTCCCTGGCTTCCCCCAGGCAGCGGTAGTGCAGGAGCGCGTCCCTTGGGTGTCTCCTCCCTGGGAAGAGTCTAAGCAGTGGCTTGCAGACGTCCGCCATGGGCCCCCTGGAGGGAGCAGAGGCTGCCAGGAAGGCCTGGTCCTGCTACAGGCGGGCATCGGTGGCCTCCAGCTCCCTGTGGCGGGCTCCTGCCGTCTGCACGGCATCGTGCACACTGAGGAACAGCTGCTCCTCCTCAGCTGTGCCCCCTGGGCCCTCCTCAAGGAAGCCCCCTCTGCTCAGAATGTCTCTCACAGGTGGGCTGCAGCAGGCCAGCAGCAGGCTGATGCCCAGGGCCCCGTAGTCTCGGCGCAGGTCCTTGAGCGTGGTCACGCCAGCTGCGTCCAGGAACAGCAGTGGGGCGCAGTCGATGACCACTGTGTGGAAGCCGGCTGCCGTGGGCACCAGCGCAGCCCTGCTGCTAACCGGGCCCAGGTCCTTGCCCTGGGCAGGGCCTCCCTCGCCAACCCCCACCTCAAAGCCCTGCTCCTTCCTCCTGGCAGCAACGCACCCTGCGTCCAGCCCTGTGAGGCTGTAGAGTGACCGCAGGAAGAAGTCCTTGTTGGCGTAGTACAGCGGCCCCGCAAAGCGGAACACGCGCACCCCGGGCTCAGGGACGAGGCCCTCGAACTCTGTGGCGTCCTCGTAGAAGGCCGAGTCCCCGATGCGGGCCAGCAGGGCGGCGTGAGGGCGCTGGGTGCGGCCGGCCAGGCTGAGCAGCGAGAGGATGACGCCGGCCAGCAGCCCGGTCTCTGTGCTGACCAGCACACAGGTGGCCGCAGTGCCTGCCCAGACTAGGGCGTCGGCCGGGCTCATCCGCCACAGCCGTGGGAGGTCCCACACCTTGCGCAGGGCCCCCCGCAGGCTCACCACGATGATGCAAGCCAGCACACTTCGCTGTAGGTCGTGGAACAGCGGTGCCAGTGCCAGCAGCACCAGCAGCACCACGGCAGAGCTGACCACGCCGGACAGCTGCGTCCGGCAGCCAGTGGCTGTCTTCACCAGGCTCTTGGCCAGGGCTGCGCTGGTGGCGAAGCAGTGGAGGAAGGCAGGCAGCACGTTGCAGCAGCCCACAGCCAGCAGCTCCTGGTTAGCACGCACAGAGTAGCCGTGGCTGCGACCGAACATCTCTGCCAGCGAGATGGAGAAGGCCGCGCCCACGAGGGCCAGGGCCATGGCATCCAAGGCCACACGCTGCATCAGTCTGGGCTCTGGGACCTGAGGGGCCATGAAACCAGTGGGGATGTCACCAGCCACACTTGAGCCAAAGCGCTTGTGGAGCTGCCCGAAGTGGGACACGAGCGTGGCCACCACGATGACCAGCAGTTCTGTGGGCAGTGGCACCCTTAGGTGCCGTCGGTAGCGGTCTGAGAGCTCCTTTGCAGCCAGTAGCACCACCAGGCACACCGTGCTGGTAACCACGTCGCACACGTTGGCCTGCCCGGCGCTGCGCAGCAGGCTCAGCCACGTTCGGACCACCATGCCCAGCCCCTGGTGCCGAGGGATCCGCACGCCCAGCAGGTGCTTGAGCTGCGAGGTCAGGATGGTCACTGAGGCCCCCATGGCAAAGCCGTCCAGCAGTGGCTGCGAGAGGTAGGCGGACACGAAGCCCAGCCGCAGCACGCCCATGAGGACCTGTGGATGGAGGGCAGCCAGGTCAGCAGGCGCCCAGCAGGAGCCACGTGCCCGTCACCAGCCCCTGGCATGGCCCGAGGGGTGGTGGTCATGGCACAGAGCCTGACAATTCTGTTTTTCCGAATCAGACTCCTCACACGGGCCTGTGTTCTTGACTCCATGTGTGCACATGCCTGCAGACACTTGTGGTGGCCGCAGACACATCTAACTTCTCACACGTAGAAGCCCATTTTATTTCAGAAATAAGACCTCTGGGCATCAGAAGGCAGCCCCTTCCTCCTGCTTCCTACACACGGCACTCACTACCCCCCATGCAGATGTGGAACCAGTGGGGACCAAGGCCAGGGCAGGAGACGGTTGGGGCCGGGGAGGCCATTCCCCATTCCACCTCGGACAGAAGGCCTGGGAGGCCACATGGCCTCAGTCCAGCACCACTGAGCCCAGCCACCTGTGGCCCGCTGGTACCCACTGAGGCCATAGCCCACCAGACCAACTCCTCGTGCCCCTCTTCTCTGGTTCCCTCAGCCCCTCCACGTCAGTGCCTCGCCCTGGGATGCCCCAGCTCTGCTAGAGCCTTGGCCTCGTGGGTGGCCAGCACCTAAGGAGGTGCCCTGGGCCCCTCCCTGTGCCTAAGCTGAGCTCCTCACCTGGTAAAGCCCGGTCATCAGTGTGAGCGCGGTGGCAACACGGATGGCGTAGCAGTCACGCCCACAGTCGAGCGTGGCAGCAGAGCCATTGAGGATGCTGCCGTTGGCCCCGGGCCACAGGCCATCCTGGGAGGGGTCGAAGCCGGCCAGCTGGAGCTCCCGGTCCACCACCTGGCCCACCATGAGGCAGAGCAGGCTGAAGATGCCCACGGAGACGTGCTGCGACGTGCCCATGAGGAAGTAGATGAGGTTGGCAAAGAAGGACGTGTACAGGCTGTAGATGGGCTGCAGTCCAGCCAGCAGTGAGTAGGCAATGCCCTGTGGCACCAGGATGATGCCGATGACCAGCCCGGACATGACGTCACCCGCCAGGTACTCCCGAGGGCGATACTGGCACAGCCAGCGCGTAGCGGGGAGCAGGTCCTGCACCAGTGCCCAGGCACACGGCACGCTGCACGAGCAGCTCCGCCACAGCCGGGCCTTCAGCATCTCACGCAAACCCTGGGGTGCCGGGCGCTGCCGCCGGACTGGCACCGGCCCTCTGCCCTGCTGCAGAAGCTCAGGGGACTCGCCCATGCTGCAGCACCTGCCCCTGTGGCCAACCTGCAGCTGAGAAGAGCGTACAGTCACGGGAGCCCAAGATCCAGTGCCAAACGACAAGGTCCCGGGCAGTGGCGGGCCCCTTGGGGCGGACCGCTTGCCCACCTGGGGCCCGGGACTGGCACTGAGCCTTCTCCTGGCACCACGGGCCCCAGCCCCCTGCCCAGTGTGGATGGATGCCAGGCCCTGCTGGCTCCAGAATGTATCATGGGGTGAGATGGGATGAGGACACCAAGCCCGTGCCCTGGGCTGTGCTGAGGCCAGTGGTACTGCAGGACGGCCTGGCCAGACCCTGTCCCGGCTCAGCTCCAGCCCACTGGCTCTGCAGTTCCTGCCTGAAACCTCCCTGAAGCCTCCTGAAGCCCACCTCCCAACGGGGAGGGAACAGGCAGGGCTGCCACCACACATATACATGCCTTGGGTCACTGGACACAGGTGTAGGCAAGCCTGAGTTTGGTGGCGCCATGACCACCTCCCTGGCTCCCCAGTTGGCGAAGGGTCCCGCTGTCCACCCAGTGCCCACACCAGAGCCCTCCCTCCCCCATCCAAACCATCGCCTGCTCTCCTGGAGACACTCCGTCACCTGCCCTGTGAAGGGTCAGCGGAAGAGGCCTCCTATGTCCCTGCCAAGCCTTGTGGGTGCTGGGACCCCAAGTCTGCCTGGGGAGCAGCACTCAGGAGCCAGCCCAGCCCCTACGCCTGGCCTTGGGGTAGAATTCTGAGAATATGCCTAGACAGTGGCCCCAGCTGGGAGGGGAGGAGGGTGACTGGCGTCCCTCTCCCCTGCCCAGGGAGTTCTGGGATGTGAGGCGTCTCCCTGTCTCCCCAACTCACTGTGGAACAGGCATGACACATTGTCCCGGGGGCAGCACCCAGAGAGGACCCAGTCCTCTGCACACAGCCACCCTGGGCCAGCAGAGCCAAAGGGCACCTTCCGACCTTTCCTTTGCCCTCGGAGAGCAATGTGGCGTTAGGGAGGCAGTGCTCAGAGGCCACACTAGTCCTGTGTGAGGCCTTCGGTCTGTCCTATTTGCAGGCTGCAACGTACTTTCATTTTAAAAGTTCTCTGCGACGTCAGGGAAAGAAGACTTTGCTGCCTGAGAGCTTGGGGCCTGGGCTGAGCCTGCTGTTTGCACGCTGGCCCAGGGCATGGGAGCTGTAGTCTCCCGGGGGGTGGGCCCAGCCTGGTAGGTCGGCACGGCAGGCTGGGCACAGCACCACCCCTGGGGCTCAGAGTGGGGGTCCTGGCCCTCAGGCAACATTGCAAGAGTTGTGTCCCCTTCCTTCGAAGACCCACCACACTGGGTCCCTGGATCCCCCAGGTGTGTGGAATGGAGACAGAAGGGCCAGCTGCCCGGAGCCTGAGGGTGCTCCTAAGAAACCACCAGTCCAGGGCTTTTCTGGCCTTGGCTCCCACGCCCTGCTCTGCTGCGGCTGAGATTTGGGCCCAGGATAATTCTTACCTGAGGCAGTCCTCACAGGCACGGGGGCCCTGGGATGACGAGGGGCTGGCGAGACCACCGAGGACCGCAGGGCCCTCTAGCTCCCTCGGGCAGCTGGGAGAGTGGGGGTGGTGGCTCTGGCGCCGACCTGCAGGCCGTGTTGTGTGCACTGGGCTCTGCAGTTAAATTATTTACCTAGAGATTGCTGAGTCACGGGTTTCGCCAGCCATGTTACCTGATCAGCTAATCTGGGGGTTGAACTGTAATCGGGCTGGTTGTGGTTAGAGCTGTGTGGAACTCTGATCAGTTTCCAGCCTCCCAGCAGCCCTCGAACCCAAGAGGGGATGGGGCGGGGGGGTGTCCATGTCCAGTCGCTGGATAGCCTCCTGGTCCACGCTGGAGCAGGGTGGAGGCTGACAGCTCAGCAGAAGGCTGCGGGTGTGTGCATGTGCATGTGTGCTCCCATGAGCTCTGTGTGTGGTGCACAGCACCCAGGGTGAGGGCCCCCAGGCATCAAGATGCCATGACTGGCCGGGGCAGGAGTCCTGGTCTGCCCAGACCCAGTGCCAACCCGAAGGGCCTGGTCAGCCTCTACCCTCACGGCTCCTCTGCCCTCCCCTCTGCCACAGGCTGAGACCAACAGCGCCTGCCCACAGGGCTGGTGTGAGGATAAATGATCTCTTAAAGTGAACTCAACTAGTGCCCACACATGAAAATAAGGGTGAGCTGCTTTTTAAAAGGAATAATTGACCAGGCATGGTGGTTCACTCCTGTAATCCCAACACTGGGAGGCCTAGACAGGAGGATCACTTAAGGCCAGGAGTTCAAGACCAGCCTAGTCAACACAGTGAGGCCCCCCCACCCAACCTTTACAAAAATTAAAATTAAAAACTTAGCTGGGTGTGGTGGTGTGCACCTGTATCCCATCTACTGGATTGGCTGAGGCGGGAGCATGGCTTGAGCCTGGGAGTTTGAGGCTGCCATGTGGTGTGATTGTGCCACCGTACCCTATTCTAGGCCACAGAGCAAGAGCCTGTCTCAGGAACAAACACATTTTCACTGGGCCAGCTCTTTGGGAAGCTAAGGGAGGAGGATGGCTTGAGCCCAGGACGTCCAGGCTGCAGTGAGGCATGACTGCCACTGCACTCCAGCCTGGGTGACAGAGCAAGGTTGTGTCTCTTACAAAAAAAATTCCTTAGGAGCCTCAGATCCCTCCCCACTTTGACAGTGAGTGCTGGGTGAGACCCTGCATTGGCACAGGCCGGTGGGCGTGATTAACAAGGGGCTGCAGCCTCCATGCTCTCCCATCCCGAGGGAAGCCAGGAGGCCGCAGTGAGTCCCTCGGGTGAGGCTGGAAGGCCAGGCGGACCCTGGCACCTTGGGTAGCCTGATTCGGGCCTGGGAACAGAAACCACAACCTCTGTTTCCCTGCCCACGTGGGATTCATGCTGAGGGTCTTGCCGAACCAGCTGATTGCTGGGGCTCCGTTCCCCCATGATGGCGACACCAAGATGTTGATGGGGCAGAGCCCTGGAGAGGACCCTGGACACACAGCCCCACCGAAAGTACCTTCAGGGAAGCCGCCTGCCCAGCCCTGCTGGTTCCCCACAGCCCTGGGTCCTGTAGCCCCCCCATTTGAAGGTGAAATGGGAGTGGAATGTAGTTGGGGTGGCCAGAAAGTGGGAGGACACCCTGAGCATGAGATGTGGACAGGGCTGGACAGTCCAGGGTCTAGTACTCCCATAGCCTCCACCTGGGATGGAGCCCTTGCTCCCACCCCAGCCTAACCAGGGCACGAGTGGCCCCTGGGAAGCAGCTGTTTACCCAGCGGTTGGGAGCTGTGGTGTAAGAAGCGGTTGGCCAGTGGGTGGGGTCACTCAGGGCCTCAGGACCCTCCCTGGAGCAGATGAGGGCCTCTCTGGGTTCAGCCACCAGCAGGGTTTTTGGAGAACCCTTAGAGGTCTCTCTAAAGGAGGCTGGGAGGACTCTTGGTGCTGCAGCAGGGGTGGGGTGCCTGGTGCAGACACCTGCAGGCAGGGCAGGGTGGGGGTGTGTCACCTGGGGCCACAGAAAAACCCCGAGTGGGAGGCGGCCCTTCTCCCATCAGGAAGGTTGGCGGGGATTTCCAGAGGTTGGTTTAGCAGGACCCATGGTGGGGTTTGAGACAGGTACAGCACCCAGGCCCGTGAGCCGCTCAGCCACACTGCAGGGGCCTGGCCTCAGGGGTCTTCTGCAGGCATTGGGCCTTGCGCCCTTTTAGTCTCCACCTAGGTTGGGTGTCTAAAGCAGGTGAGGTCATCCCTGTAGGATCCTTGCAGCCTGATCTGCCCCCCTCCCACTTGTCTCTGCCTCAGTTTCTCTGCCTGAGCATTAAGACAGTGGCTGGTACTGCCCTGTGGCCAGGCTCAAAGGCTGAGTGCCCAGGAGTCCAGGGGCCTTGCTGGCCAGAGAGAGTGGGCACTCTACCCCAAGCCTGTGTGGGCACCAGGCTGCAGACAACGCCTTCCTTCCCTGCTTTGCGATGCAGGCCAGGGGGCATGGGGGCCCAGCGCCTCGGACCTGCCTGAACCACCCTCCTGCCGGAACTCCTGGCCAGTCCTGTGCCACATGCCTACTTCCTCCTTCATTTTGCCCCTAAATCAACCGTTTTACATGGGAGTACACTGACTGGGAACGGAAGGATTGTATTATTGCCTCCGCCTCGGAAAGAAGCCCGGCCACAGAGCTTTGGAACCAGTGACCTTCCAGCGGGTGGGTGTGCTCCGGGGTCTGGAGGAGAAGAGGGGGGCCCTGGCCTGCACCCTCTAGCACCTGCATCCCCGTCGTCCTGGTCACAGCTGCAGGTTCTCCCAAGAGGCGGGTCTGTGCCCGCCCCGTGCTGTGCCCGCGCCGTGCTGTGCCCGGGCACCAGCCAGCCCGGCCTCCGCCCCTACCCCACACTCCCATTGCCAGCCTGAGGAGCGCGCCGTCCGCCCCCATCCCACGCGGTCTCCCCCCACCGCCTGCGAACCCCCATGCACGCGCGGCCCTGCCCCGCGCCCCCACCGCCGAGCACGCGCGCCCCGGATCCTGCGCCCCGAGCACTCACCAGGCCCGGCAGCCGCACGGTCCTCGCGGCGCACGCGCTCGGGCCCAGGGGCGGGGACGCGGGGACCCGGGCGGCCGACCTGCCGCGGCCGCGCGGTGAATGAGCCCATTGTGCGGCAGCCGCGGCCCCACTGGCGCCCCGCGCTGGGTCTGGCAGGGCCAAGGCGCCCCTGCGGCTTCCGCTCCCAGGCTGGGCGGTGGCCTGTCTGCGCCTCCGGCCCTGGTGGGGGTCTCCACCTCGCCGGCTCAGCTCCTCTCCAGCGAGGTCTCCCAAGGCCGCTCTCAATGGGACTGTCCCCGGGATCCTTGGCCTGGTGTCGCCCCCGGGGCGGGGATCCCGGTCCCAGGCATCCCTCGCTGAGAGATTGGCCCAGCCAGATGACACTCCGGGGCACCTTGGGTGTCAGACTAGGGACATCTCTGATGCTGCCCGCTCCGCTCAGCGCCTGCCCCAGTGTCAGGGGCCGCTGGGCCAGCGCCTTGGGGGTTGCAGAGAAAGCCTGAAGCCCAGCGGGGCCTTCACTTCCTGCTGGTCACCATGGCCCACCACCCCAACCCCGTGGGACTCTGGAATGTACCTCCTGCGCATTTGATTTTTGTCCGGGTGTTTCTGAAGTTTTACTTCTTTGCTACCAGTGTGTATTTTGGATGGAGAGGAGGAGAGGTGGTAGGGGCCGGGTGGGGTGGACCCCGGGGACACATGCTGGGCACCCAGCCCTGGGTACAGAAGCAGGTGGGGGCAGCAGAGGCAGGGCCCGGTGAAGCAGGACCCCGCACCTGAGGGCTGCAGGCCCAGGCCCAGGCTCTGTCTTGATCTTGTACACCATGGGAGGACCCAAAGGGAGGCATTGAGGTGTCTAGACCTTTGCTGTGAGGTGGTGGGGCTGTGGCCTGGGTAGACTGACAGGGAGCTGTATAGGGCTGATTCTGGTCCATGGTGGTAACCCTGTTCCCCACCACTGCAGATGAGGGACAAACCCAGCTGCCACGGGAGAGGCACAGCCCACAGCAGCTGTGCTCACCTTCTGTGTGGCGTCCGCAGGAAGCCCTCAGACCCTGGCCAGCCTGGTCTCTACTTCTCACTCCAGGTTCAGGGTTGGCAGCTATTCCATTCATCCCACTCCCCTTCCCTCAGGCCAGAATATCGTCCACAGCGCCCGGCCCCTGCACACCAGCCTCCTCATCCAGTTCACCCTCAGATGTCCAACTCTACATGGCTAGAACCGAGGCCATTCTCACTCCAAGCTCATTCACCTGCCCAGCTGCCCAAGCTGAAATCCACAGTTGCCCTGGACACCACCCCCACCCCCAACCCAGCTCACCCCAAACCTCATCAGTCCATCTACTGCTTCTGCACAGCCAACAGCCAGTCTGGGCACCATACCTCTCCAGGTGACCACCACAGCCAGTCTTCCAGCCCCTACCCTGGCTCCAGTGAGCCACCAGAGGGATCCTTTAAAAATGTCCTGGCACTGCTGGGCTCAGAACCCTGAAAGGGGTCCCTGTTTCCCTCTGGGTCAGAGTCCCATCCTCAAAGCGGTCACTTCCAGAGCCCCATGGAGCCTCATCTCCTGTGATATCCACCCTCATTCTGTCCCAGGCCCACCAGCTGCCTCTCTGCTGCCTATCACGTGCACACTCCTGTCCCAGAGCCTTGCCCTGGTGATGCCATCTGCTGCCTGGGTGTCCTCATGCTAGCCTGTCCCACTGTGTGGCAGCCTTTCAGAGAGGTGCCTCACTGATCATCAGGACTGCCACTCCCTGCTGTATCCCCTTCACCAAAGATTCCCATTCCCTGAGGACACCTGTCCCCTCGAATGCAAGCCCTGTGGGAATTCAGCCCTATCTGCAAGTGCAGCGTAGCAGGGTGGCCCCTTCGCCCTTTCCTGCACATCCATATTGCCTCATGGGGTGTGGGAGAGGAAATGGGGCCCTCCTGGGCCTCTAGGAGGTACAGAGAAACAGGGTGGGGACCCACCAGGTCCTGCCTGGCTCCTGAACCCTGGCCCCTGCCCCTTGGTACCTGCCTGCCTCATCCCACCAAGCATCAGGGCCATTCCAAGCCCCCACCCCAAGTCTTCCATCTCATGATGGTATAGGGCTGGGGGGTTCTCCATGTACAGACACGCTAGTTCACACTGGGCTTTCATAGGGTTATTTTCCAAGGGGAGGACCCCTTGGGAAGCCAGGATCCAAGTCCTGTGTGGCACATTGCAGGCTCCCACCTGCTCTGTTGTGGCCACGGTTCCAGCCTGGGGCACGTAGCCATGTGGACACCCTTCTTCCTGACGCTGACCGTCCTTCCACAGGGGCTCTACTGGATCGGGCCTGAGCTACAACTTCACCCACCTGGACGGGTACCTGGACCTTCTTAGGGAGAACCAGCTCCTCCCAGGTGAACTGTGGGCTCTGCTCTCCCAGCCCTCCTGCACCCCCTCGCCCTGCCCACCCTCTCCCCCACCCAGCCCCTCCCAGTCATGGCTGGAGCCCACCCAGGACTGGCCCTGGTGCTGGAGCACAGGCCTGGCAGAGCATGGGTGTTTTGTGCGACGGGCACTGGGACAGCCCTCCTGTGTTGCAGGGTTTGAGCTGATGGGCAGCCCCTCCGGCCACTTCACCGACTTTGAGGACAAGCAGCAGGTGTTTGAGTGGAAGGACTTGGTCTCCAGCCTCGCCAGGAGATACATCGGTGGGCGGGCGCAGGCCCTGGGGCCCCAGACGGGGGAGGATACTCCTGGGCACGCTGCACCCTGATCACCCAGACTGCCCCAGGGGTCTGAAACCCCTTTGAGCCAGGACTTCCTGATGGGGGGCGGAGGCTGGCCTGGGTGGGGGCAGGGTTCATCTTGAGCCAGACGCCCTTCATCACCTTGCATTCTCCCTCCCTGGGAGTCACGGAGGCGAGGTTCACCTATGCTGGGGGGACAGCAGGGGTCCTCTGTAGGTAGGTACGGACTGGCGCATGTTTCCAAGTGGAACTTCGAGACGTGGAACGAGCCAGACCACCACGACTTTGACAACGTCTCCATGACCATGCAAGGTGTGTGTGGCTTCCTGGGGTCCTGCCCAGCTGAAAGGGGCAGAGGAGGACAGGAGCGGAGGCTAAGCCCTGGTCCCCAGGGCAGGCGTGGATGCAGCACTTCTCCCCGACCCCAGGCTTCCTGAACTACTACGATGCTTGCTCCGAGGGTCTGCGCACTGCCAGCCCTGCCCTGCGGCTGGGCGGCCCCGGGGACTCCTTCCACCCCCCACCGCGATCCCCGCTGAGCTGGGGCCTCCTGCGCCACTGCCACAACGGCACCAACTTCTTCACTGGAGAGGCGGGCGTGCGGCTGGACTATGTCTCCCTCCACCGAAAGGTATGCCCTGCTCCTCCGCCCGCCCTGGGGTCCTTCGCCCACAGCTGGGGTGCCATGTTGACCTGGTGGTGCTGAGACAGCCCTGCCCGCAGGGTGCACGCAGCTCCATCTCCATCCTGGAGCAAGAGAAGGCCGTGGCGCAGCAGATCCGGCAGTTCTTCCCCAAGTTCGCGGACACCCCCATTTACAATGACGAGGCTGACCCGCTGGTGGGCTGGTCCCTGCCGCAGCAGTGGAGGGCCGACGTGACCTACGCGGCTATGGTGGTGAAGGTGGGCAGGCCCAACGACCTGCGCGCCCCCCAGCCACCTTCCTCCCGGGACGGGATAGGGGAGTGGTGGCCGCGCCACGCGATTCCAGCCGCCCTGGACACCCGCAGGTCATTGCCCAGCACCAGAACCTGCTGCTGGCCAACACCAGCTCCGCCATCCCCTACGCGCTCCTGAGCAACGACAACGCCTTCCTGAGTTACCACCCGCACCCCTTCGCGCAGCGCACCCTCACCGCGCGCTTCCAGGTCAACAACACCCGCCCGCCGCACGTGCAGCTGCTGCGGAAGCCGGTGCTCACCGCCCTGGGGCTGCTGGCGCTGCTGGGTGAGTCTGGCCCGGCCTGCAGGCTGGGGCGCAAAGGCCCGGCTGCGGGGAGCGCACTTCTCCAGCCGAGCGCTTCCCAGGGTCGGCCGCCCCGAGGGGTGGGGAGGCGGGGCCTGGGGACTCCTTCCCCCAGGGAAGGGGGAGCGAGTGGAGGGAGGGGAGTGGGGGGGAAGGGGGCGGGGCAGCGACCCCACGCGGGAACGGCGCCCCCACCCCGCAGACGAAGAGCAGCTCTGGGCCGAGGTGTCGCGGGCCGGGAAGGTTCTGGACGGCAACCACACGGTGGGGGTCCTGGCCAGCGCCCACCGCCCGGAGGGCCCGGCCGACGCCTGGCGCGCCGCGGTGCTGATCTACGCGAGCGACGACACCCGCGCCCACGCCAACCGCAGCGTCCCAGTGACCCTGTGGCTGAGCGGGGTGCCCCCCGGCCCGGGTGAGCCAGGGTCCCAGGGATTTCTCTGCCCCGCGGGGGCTCGGGAGGGGGCGGGAGCTGGAGGGGGCGGGGCCTGGAGGGAGTTGGACCTGGAGGGGGCGGGAGCTGGAGGGGGCGGGACCCGGGGGGCGGGACCGGTGAGCCGAGGCCCGAGTGTCCGGCGCCGCAGGCCTGGTGTACGTCACTCGCTACCTGGACAACCGGGTCTGCAGCCCCGAGGGCGTGTGGCGGCGCCTGGGCCGGCCGGTCTTCCCCTCAGCCGAGCAGTTCCGGCGCATGCGCGCGGCCGAGGTGGGTGGGCCGCGGAGGGGGACGGGCTGGGCCGGGGTCCCAGGGGTGTGGACGGGGAAGGGGGGAGAACAGGGGTGGGGACCCCGGGTGGGTCTGCGTGGGGGGGCGGTGGGCGGGGGCGTTCGCCCTGAGGTCGGGCTGAGCGTCCTCAGCCCGCCTGGAGAACCCGGAGGACCCGCCACTGCGCGCAGGACCCTGTGGCCGAGGCCCCGCAGCCCTTCCCCGCCGGCGGCCGCCTGACCCTGCGCCCTGCGCTGCCGCTGCCGTCGCTCCTGTTGGTGCACGTGTGCGCGCGCCCTGAGAAGCCGCCTGGCCAGGCAAGTGGCAGTCCCCACCGGCGCCGTGGCGCGGACTTCCCCCTCCCCGACCCCATCACAGTCCCTCCCTCCCCCAGGTCACGAGGCTCCGCGTTCTGCCCCTGACCCGAGGGCAGCTGGTTCTGGTCTGGTCGGATGAGCACGTGGGCTCCAAGTGCGTGAGTGGGGCCACCCCTACCCCTGCCTGGTCCTAGGCACGCCCCTGGGACCCGACCCCGTCACCCATGCGTTCACTCTGCCCTCGGCTCCCCCCCTCGCAGCCCCGCATCCCTTCACCTCTCACACTATGGGCCTGACGCCAGGCCCTGCCAGTGGGTGTGGGTTCTCCTAGGGGACATGAAGTGGACAGTCGGGCTCCAGCCCTCTCCCCCTCCCCTGCTGGTGCAGGAAGAGTGCCCAGGGGCGTGGGGAGGTGCCAGAGGGAAGGGGGTGTGGGTCCACCCAGCCCTGCCCTGCCTGCCCCAGCCTTGAGGGCCATCTTGACCCCAGCCTTGATCTTGGCCTGACCTCCCCAGGTGCCTGTGGACATATGAGATCCAGTTCTCCCAGGATGGCAAGGTGTACACCCCGGTCAGCAGGAAGCCGTCAAACTTCAACCTGTTTGTGTTCAGCCCCGGTGAGTCCGCCACCCATGGCCCTGGCCTCAGCTACCCCATTCTTGGGCCTCAGCGAAGTACTGGTTGGGGGCCTCGAGAAGCCTAGGGTCAGGGGATGTGGGCAGGTTTGGGTTGACACACATTCAAGTTAGCACACGTGTCCCCGTGTCTCCAGACACAGGTGCTGTCTCCGGCTCCTACCGAGTTCGAGCCCTGGACTACTGGGCCCGGCCAGGCCCCTTCTCAGACTCCGTGCGGTACCTGGCAGCCCCTGTGCCGGGAGGGCCACCCACCCCCAATAACCCGTGAACCTGTGCTGAGCCCCGATGGGCTGCACCTCCCTGGCAGCCAGCCGGCCAGGCTACTTTGCTCCCCTCCGCCACCACCCTTTACAAAATACTTTTATATTTTATTTTTTTCTTTCGTATCTTGGTACCAACACCCCCTTTAAAGTGGCTTTAGTCTCAGGCCAAGGCCCTAGGCACATTTGGGGGTGGCCACAGGGTAAACCCCAGAGGCTGAACTCCTGAGGACCCACCTGGAGCGAGGCCTGTTTCCTCTCCGTTCCCACTCAAAATGCCCCCAATCCTGGACCGGAAGTGTGTTGAGCCCGTGGAGGGCTGGGGGCCTGTCCCTGGGCCAGGCTGGGGAGCCAGCTCAGCCCTGCCCACCCAGGGGTTTCTGCCCGGGATCCTTTGCTTTCTTGCTTGTTCTGCAGAGTGGGGAGCTGAGGCCCCATGAGGGAAGACCCCTGTACCCCAGCAGGGTGGAGGGTGGGGTGGGGGTACCCCTTGCAGCCCAGGCTGTGGCCAGGAGCAGTGTCCACCATGGTCTGTGTCTCCCCACCACGACTGTCCTGGCTCCAGATTTGAGACGTGGCAGGGCCAGTTGAGGACAATTTGGTGACTGTTTACAGAGATGGAGGCAGGGTACCAGGAAGCCACAGGGCAGGGTTGCCCCCAGGGGCACTCACCAGTCCAGGCAGGGCTGGGCGCCCTGGTGAGGAGTAGGGACCTTCTGCCCAGGGGTGTGGCCAGGAGCCCGGGAACCAAGGCCCCTCTCTCTCTTCCGTTGCTCCAGGAGCCTCCAGGGCTACCCTTGGTGGCACTCAGCCAAAGGGCGGGGACACAGGGACCCTGCAGCTTCCTCTGGAGGCTGTCTGGGGCTCTGGTGGGGTTGGGGGGCTGAGCCCACTGGCTTCACTGTATCTCCCAAAGCCCATGTCCCTTGCCTGCTCCCAACCAATGTGGGCCCCCAAGGTGCTGGAGTGGGACAGAGACCCCACGAGGGACCCTCCCCTCACTCTTGGACCTGGGTGTTGTGGCTTTTGGCAAAAATGGCCACATATATTCCAAGTTTATCCCTCAGCTGGGATTCCTGGTGTGAGCCTGGCCCCCAGGGTGGTAGGCTGGACCCTCCTCTGGAGGCAAGGTAGAGGTCAGCAGGGGGTCCTGAGGCCCCACGGTACTGGCACCAGTATTGGCTGAATGGCAAAGCTGCATATCTCTCCTTCCCCAAGAGGCTCTGTCTCTGTCACCTTTCCTGGCGGCCACCAGCTTGCCGACAAGTCCCCACCCTCCAGTCTCACTGATGGGGCCACTTTGGCCTTCGCTGAGAGTGGGTCAGGCTTGAGGCCGTGCCAAGAACCAGGGAAGCCCACGCTGGCTGTCAGCTTACACACAGCTTTGTCCCTGCCGCTGGGTACTTTGTGTCTGGGTCCCTGGAGCAGTTGCTGGGTGGCAGGATGAGACTGCATTTGACGTCCCCTGTCCACAGGACCTCCAGAGAGTGGCTGCCCTCTGGACAAATGCAGGCACCTCTGTGGGATGCGGGACCCTCACTCTGCCTGTTCTGCCAGCCCAGGGCTTGCCTCTTCCCCAAGCTTCTCATCTTTATCTCCTGAGTCTGGCCAACCTTTCCATGGATGCTGCCCGTGGTGGCGGCGAGGGTGGCTGGATGTGCCACCTTGGTTCTGCTGTGGGGCATCTCTTCCGTCTTCCAGGGCCAGCCCCCCCTCTATGATGCTGTGCCTGTTCCCTTCCGGGTGACAGTGTGCACCCTGCCTCCATAAACCGCCTCTGCACTTTCTCTTCTCGTCCGGAGGCTGGTAGGATGATTGTCACAAAGCCCTCAGTGTGGGCTGTGGCCTGGGCAGCAATTCAAGAGGAGCAGTTTCATGGGAGCTCTGGTCTTTTGCCCGCAGGACTGACTTCCAGATGTGCCGGGGCTGAGTCTGCACTTCTTGGGTAGACACTGCAAGGCCTCGGCTCTTCCTGGGCGGCCGAGTCACATGGCCACTGAGTGCCATTAGACTTCGCCAGGTGGACAGGCAGCTCAGAGCTGCTTTCCAAGTGACTGGAGGAAATGCGCTTTGCCTGGGATGCGAGGTCTGAGCTTGCTGGGGGCATGGCGCTTCTGCCAGATGCTCTGGGCAGGGCCGGGCCTGCTGGGCACCCACACTTGTAGCAGGGGGAGCTGTCACAGTCTGGACCTGCTGTGGGGCTTCTGGCCAACATTACCTGCTATCTAGGAAATGGGTGGGAGCGGGACGCCTGGGTGTGCACGCTGCTCCCCAAGCCCAGATCCACCGGAGACAGAGTCTTACTCTGTCACCCAGGTTGGAGTGCAGTCGTGTGATCTTGGCTCACTGCAACTTCTCCTCCTGGGTTCAAGCAATTCTGCCTCAGCCTCCCAAGTGGCTTCGATTACAGGTGCCTGCTACCACACCAGGCCAATTTTTGTATTTTTAGTAGAGACAGGGTTTCACCATGTTGGTCAGGCTGGTCTCAAACTCCTGACCTCAGGTGGCCCTTGTGTCAGATACGTGCCCACCACATGTGCAGACTTTCTGCTCAGAAACCAGCCTGCCCATCCGCTCTTCCCAGAGCCACCGGTGTCACTGGTCATCTCATCACTGCTGCAGACCCAGAGGGTACTCCAGAAATGTGTGTGTGCCTGAGCCGTCGGGACCTGGTCAGAGCCAGCTCTGATGCCACACCTTTCTGGATGGGGCCTCTGGGACCTGCTGCTGCTGCTCCTGAGGCACTGGACGCAGGCCCCTGCAGGGTGTGGGGAGGCCCAGCTCCCACCTCTGTGCACAGGCTGGGTTGAGTCCAGGCCAGCGACCACTGGCTCTGCCCAGGAGCTCGGGACGGTGGCTGAGACCCCAGTGCTGGCGACTATCCCAGGCAGTGAGGCGGCCAGTCCGTCAGACCCACATTTTGTCTTTTGTGTGAACTTGGATCTGCTCCTGTGATGTTCTCCAGGCAGCTGCTGCTGGCACGGATGTGCCTTCCTCTCCTTGGAGTGTTCCTAGGTGTGGCCGTGTCTGAGTCTAATCTGGGGCCAGTCCTGGGCAGAGCAGCATGGGCACACACACAGATGGCGCTCTTGCACAGGGGGTGGCCCGGCTGTGGACTCGGTGCCCTTCCCCATGCCCACCTGCCCCGTGCCCACCGGCCCTATGCCCTCTGTGTCTCAGGTCCCTCCTTGCCCTGCACCTGCTGGTTTCTCAGCAGATAAGGGCCCCTGTGGGGTGAAGCCCTTAGTGGGGCTTGGGCACTTGGCGCTGGCCCTGTTTGTCCTGCCTGTGGCCAAGGAGCAAAGCCACGGGCGCTGGGCCCCACTGCCCTCGCGGCTGTCTCAACTTTTCAGAGGGAGAAGCCAGGGTCAGCCGCCCCATCTCAGAATCACTCCTGTTGCCGTGGCAACCCACCTCCCAGTCTCTGACCCTTGTCCTCCACCCGCACCTCCTCCCATGCCTCTGCGGGGGTGGGGAGGGGTCAGGAGGGGCAGTTTGAGGAACTGTGAAACAGTTTCCCCACCGAAAGCTTAGACCTGGCTCCGAAAATTTGTCACCTGACCCCAGGACCCCATCTGCAGGTTCTGTGTCCTGGGCCACCCAGGCACTGATGACCTCAGGGCCCAGAGGGGTAGGGGCAGTGGATGGCAAGGAGACTGCTCTGAGCCTGGGCCCTCACCACAATTAGGGGTGTGGCAGACTCCATTGGGGGTAGGGGGCCTCCCTTTCCTTGGCCCTACCCACACTGGGACATTACCACATGGATGAGACCTGGCCTGCCCCCCAGGGTGAGCACCCCAACTGTAGGGCTGTTGGCCCCACAGGGTTGTGGGGTGTCCCTTATGGTGTGCTGAAGTGCAGGACCCAAGAAGTAAAGAGACAGGACACTGAAGAACTGGAGAAGAGCAGCTGGACTTGGAGGGCCACGCCACCTTCTGTGTGCTCGAGGCCCCGAACACACAGAAGCATCTGTATTTATTAGGTACAAGCAGAGGGAAGGTTCGTGAGTGAGGTCATCATCTATAGGCTTAGTGATAGGGCATATATAATCATGTGAGTTACAAGCAAGGGGGCTACCCCATTATATCACCTGGGCAGAGAGGTGGGCCGTGCGCAGCCGGGGGCCGTGCCATGCTGTGCGCAGTATGAGAGGGTCATGTACAGAAAAAGCATCCACCCCCATTAGGTCACCGAGGTAAGGAGGCAGGCTGCGTGCAACAGGTGTTGTGTGCAACACTTCTTATCTAGGGGCTGGAGACTTCAAAGCGTTTCTAATAGAAGGATACTGTAAGCCAATGCAGCGGGAGCTGACAGACTTGTGCTCTTCTCTTAGGATATTTAAGGGAGGATGATTTGAGCCAGCACAGAAGTGAGAAAAGACTGACAGGGTGTACAGCCGCTCTGACTAATCACACCAGAGGGGTTCTTATCCCTCGGTTATTTCCAGGATCTCAGGCCTGAGGCTGACTTTCCACAGGAACTGGATGCAAGGTACTACAGCTCCTTTATCAGGAGAGGCTCTTGCTCCAAGCCTGCCATACAGCATATGCCCTTTCAGGCAAGATGACACCGCCTGGGTCGTTGGTTCTTGTCCTGGTCTGGCTGTTTTTCCCATGTACTTGCTTCCACTGTACGTCTGCTCTAGGGATTCCTCCTGCTACAAACTACTATATGGTTATACAGAAGGATTCTATAAATCAGCACGAAATGTGTTGGTACAGCGCCGACTACATCCGTTATATGATTATATAGAAGAATGATATGGAAATAAGTATGATTATATATATTAGCTAGATACAGTAAGCAGTAAGTTATATGGTTATATAGAAAGATTATATGGTACTAAATATGATTATATATATATAAGCTAGATATAAGCAAGCGGTGAGTTATACTTCAAGCACTAATTGTGCCTGGAGTCTGCACAGGTCTCCTTCCTCGGTGCCCATGGGGGGGTGTTACTCACACCCAACACCAGGTCAGGAATCCCTGCTGCAGGGGTCCCACCTGGGCTGAAGAGAGGCGCGGCCCAACCAAGGACCAGGCTGGGCCCTGCACACCCCACACAGCCGCCCTGTTCTCTTGCTTCCATGCCCTGGTGCAGCCCGTCTCTTGGGGTCTTGGTGCCTGGCTTATATGATAGCAATTCCTCCAGGGCTGCAAAGGAGGGGCAGAGGGAAGCCATGGATAGGCCCTGGGTGCCCCACTGCCCACCACTGCTGCCCAGGGCACTGCACTTGGTACAGCAGCAGAAATGCCAGCAGAGTCACCTGGAGCTCGACCATGGTGTGAAGGTGCCACATAGGCCAGGTCCCTCTGGGTGGAGATGTGTAGAGATGGCACAGGCCAAGCACCTCTGGGTGGAGATGTGTAGAGATGGCACAGGCCGGGTCCTCTGGGTGATGTGTAGAGATGGCACAGGCTGGGCATCTCCGGGTGGAGATGTGTAGAGATGTCACAGGCCAGGCTCCTCCGGGTGGAGATGTGTGTAGAGATGGCACAGGCTGGGCACCGCCGGGTGGAGATGTGTGTAGAGATGTCACAGGCCGGGCTCCTCCGGGTGGAGATGTGTGTAGAGATGGCACAGGCCAGGGTCCTCCGGGTGGAGATGTGTGTAGAGATGGCACAGGCCGGGGTCCTCCGGGTGGAGATGTGTAGAGATGGCACAGGCCAGGCATCTCCGGGTGGAGATGTGTAGAGATGTCACAGGCCGGGGTCCTCCGGGTGGAGATGTGTAGAGATGGCACAGGCCAGGCATCTCTGGGTGGAGATGTGTAGAGATGGCACAGGCTGGGTCCTCCAGGTAGAGATGTGTAGAGATGGCACAGGCTGGGTCCTCCGGGTGGAGATGTGTAGAGATGGCACAGGCCGGGCACTGCTGGGTGGAGATGTGTAGAGATGGCACAGGCTGGGTTCTCCGGGTGGAGATGTGTAGAGATGGCACAGGCCGGGCACTGCCGGGTGGACATGTGTAGAGATGGCACAGGCCGGGCATCTCCGGGTGGAGATGTGTAGAGATCGCACAAGCTGGGCTCCTCTGGGTGATGTGTAGAAATAGCACAGGCCGGGCCCCTCTGGGTGTAGATGTGTAGAGATGGCACAGGTCGGGCCCCTCTGGGTGGAGAGGTGGTGAGATGGCACAAGCCGGGCCCTTCTGGGTGGGGAGGTGGAGAGATGGGTCCAGCCTTCAACCCCAAGCCATTTCAGCTGGGCCTGGCCAGTGTCCTCTCTGGCCTTGGGCAGGGATCCGGCTTGGGCTTAGGAGTCCATGTCTGTGGGGACAGGTGCCCGTCACAGCAGGGGTGCTGGGGAGTCTGGGCTGCAGGATCCCCTCGGCCTGCCCAGCCCAGGAGCTCTGAGCCCTTCCTTGTCTCATGAGGACACTAAGCTCTTGGTCGGTGCCCTCCAAGACCGCATTCGCCTTCGTCACCTCCCAAAGTCCCACCTCCCATTGGAGGTTTGAACTTAACATACACATTTTTGGGGACAAAGACATTCAGTCCATAACACGGACTCCTGGTCCAGGCTCAGAAATGCCTGTGCCCTCTGACCTGGACTGCGCTTCTGCATTCTCCAGATGGTGAGCATGGGAACCCTGTGTGTCTGTGACCATGTCACTGCAGTGCCAGGGTGAGTCGCCCCTTCAGACAGTGGCTCCAGGCAGCACAGGGATATGCCAGCTCCGAGCCCCAGTGAGAAGCTCCAACAAGGACAGCACGTGGAGATAGGAGGTCACAGGAGAGGAGGGAAGCAGAAGTGGTCATTCGTGCATTTAAAGTTGGAAATGACCCAGAGCCACTGTCATGCATCCATAACACTGAAGGAGCATCTACCTTCCAGCCCTCCACGGTTGCCTCTCCTCTGCCTCTTTCTAGAAAGCTAATCTAGTTACCATTTATTTATTTATTTATTTTGAGACGGAGTCTCGCTCTGTCACCCAGGCTGGAGTACAGTGGCGCAATTTCGGCTCATTGCAACCTCCCCACCGGGTTCAAGCGATTCTCCTGCCTCAGCCTCCTGAGTAGCTGGGATTACCGGCGCCTGCCATCGTGGATGGCTAATTTTTGTATTTTTAGTAGAGATGGGGTTTCACCATCTTGAACAGGCTGGTCTTGAACTCCTGACCTCGTGATTCACCCGCCTTGGCCTCCCAAAGTGCTGGGATTACAGGTGTGAGCCACCACACCTCATCGGTAATCTAGCTCTTTATTTTTTATTTTATTTTCTTGAGACAGAGTCTCACTCTGTCATCCAGGCTGGAGTGCAGTGGTACGATCTCAGCTCACTGCTGCCTCCATCTCCCAGGTTCAGGCAATTCTACCTCAGCCTCCCAAGTAGCTGGAACAACAGGCACCTGTCGCCACTAATTTTCTTTTCTTTTTTTTTTTTTTTGAAACGGAGTCTTGCTCTGACGCCAGGCTGGAGCACAGTGGTGCCATCTTGGCTCACTGCAACCTCTGCCTCCTGGGTTCAAGCAATTCTCCTGCCTCAGCCTCCCGAGTAGCTGGGATTACAGGTGTGTGCCACCACGCCTGGCTAATTTTTGTATTTTTAGTAGAGACAGGGTTTCACCATATTGGTCAGACTGATCTCAAACTCCTGACTTCATGATCCACTTCGGCCTCCCAAAGTGCTGGGATTACAGGTGTGAGCCACTGTGCGCGGCCTAATTTTCGTATTTTTAATAGAGACAAGGTTTCACCATCTTGGCCAGGCTAGTCTTGAACTCCTGACCTCAAATAATCCACCTGTCTCAGCCTCCCAAAGTGCAGGAATTACAGATGTGAGCCATCGTACTCATCCATTTGTTTTAAATAACACCTTTACTGACCTTTACACACAACAAGCTGCTGTTTAAAGTTTAAGAGCATGGTGGCTCACACCTGTAATCCCAGCACTTTGGGAGGCTGAGGTGGGTGAATCATGAGGTCAGGAATTCAAGACCAGCCTGGCTAACATGGTGAAACACACACACACACACTGTATATATATATATATTATATATATATATAATAATGTATATATATATATAATATATATTATATATAATATAATAATGTATATATATTGTTATATATTATATATAATATATATATTATTATATATATTAGCTGGGTGTTGGTGGCGGGTGCCTGTAATCCCAGCCACTTGGGAGGCTGAGGCAGAAGAATTGCTTGAACTCGGGAGACGGAGGTTGCAGTAAGCCGAGATTGCACCACTGCACTCTAGCCCGGGCAACAGTGTGAGACTCTGTCTCAAAATATAAATAAATAAATAAATAATAAAGTGTAAGAGCTGATCGATTTTGATGTATGTCCTCCATAAGACTATGACCACAGTTGAGATGGAGACCTCTCCATCACCCGAAAGCCTGTTTCCTACCCCTTGGAGTCCCTCCTCCCTTATCCCTCTCTTTTGACCCGAGCCATTCCCAGCAGCCCCTGACCTGGTTAAAAAGCCATAGATTAATTGGCTTTTTCTAGGCTGGGCATGGTGGCTCACGCCTGTAATCCCAGCACTTTGGGAGGCTGAGGCGGGTGGATCACCTGAGGTCAGGAGTTCAAGACCAACCTGGCCAACATGGTGAAACCCTATCTCTACTAAAAATATAAAACTTAGCTGGGTGTGGTGGACACCTGTAATCCCAGCTACTCAGGAAGCTGAGGCACAAGAATCGATTGAACCTGGGAAGCAGAGGCTGCAGAGAGCTGAGATCACACCACTGTACTCTAGCCTGGGTGACAGAGCCAGACCCTGTCTCAAAAAAAAAAAAAAAAAAAAAAAAATTTTTTTTTTTTTTTTTTTTTTTACAAAGTAAAACACTGTCTCAAAAAAAAAAAAAAAAAATTGTCTTTTTTATAGAAAAAAATTTTTCTATAAAATTTTTGTCTAAAAAAATTTTATACAAATGAAATCAGGCACAGTGCGTGATTCCACTGATGTCTTTCTCAGAATTATTCTGAGAGTCTCTGGGTGTCTTCCTTTTCCCTCCTCAAGGCCCCACAGCAGGGGTGTCGGGCAGTTGCCTCCCCCGCTCCCTTGCTGAAGGACATGAAGGTTGTTTCCAGTTTGCGTGATTGCTGGTAAAGCTGCTGAGCATTTGTGTGCACATCTTTGTGTAGGCGTGTGTGTCCATAACCATGCCGTCGTTTCTGTCAGGTGAAGACCTAGTGGTGTCACGGCTGGGTCCTGTGATTGCTGTAGGCTTAACTTTGTTTTCTTCTTTCTTAGAGACAGAATCTCACCTGTGGCCCAGGCCAGAGTGCAGTGGTGTGATCACGGCTCACTGCAAGCTCTGCCTCCCGGGCTCAAGCAATCCTCCCACCTCAGCCTCCGGAGTACCTGGGACTTGGCAATGGGTGTGCGCCACCATGCTTGGCTAATTTTTGTCTTTTTTGTAGAGACAGGGTTTCAACATGTTGCCCAGGCTGGTCTCAAACTCTTGAACTGGAGTGATCCTCCCACTTGGCCTCCCAAAGTGCTGAGATTACAGGTGTGAGCCACAGCACCCAGCCCAAGATCTTAACTTTTAAAAAAAAATTTTTATCTTTTCTTTTATTTTTGAGATGGAGTCTCACTTGGTGGCCCAGGCTGGAGTGCAATGGCACCATCTCAACTCACTGCAACTTTACCTCCTGGGATAAAGCAATCCTCCTGCCTCAGCCTCCTGAGTATCTGGGATTACGGGCAACTGCCAACACGCCTGTGTAATTTTCTTTTATATTTTTACTGGAGACGGGGTTTTGCCATGTTGGCCAGGCTGGTCTCAAACTTCTGACCTCAGATGATCCGCCCAAGTCATCCTCCCAAAGTGCTGAGATTATAGGCGTGAGCCACTGTGCCTGGCCAACTTTTTTTTTCTAATATATATTTTATTGTATTTTAGGTTTTGGGGTACATGTGAAGAGCATGCAAGATTGTTGCATAGGTACATACATGGCAGTGTGGTTTGCTGCCTATAAGGTTTACTAAACTATCTTTCAAAATGGTCATATCACTTTACATGGTGTACCAGCGACATATGAAAGTCACACTTGCTGCACGTCCTCGTTTGAGGGATTTTTCCCTATTGATTTTGTACCCTGCCACCTTGCCAAGTGTGCTTATTCATCCCAGCCCCCAGTCCCCGCTGGCCCTCTGTGGTAGATTCTGCAGAATTTTCTACCTAGATGATCTTGCCTTTTATAAATAAATCCATTTCACTTCTCCCCCCCACCCCCAATTTGGATCCTTTAATTTCTTTTTCTGCATGTGTTGTCCTGGCTGGAACCTGATGTCGGTGCTGGATGGAGGTGGAGTGTGAAAACCATGGTTCCTGATTTCAGGGAAAGCTTCATCCTTCACAGTTAGATGTCACGTTGGCTTCAAGATTTTTTGGTAGATGTCTGTATTCATCAGGGTTCTCGGGCCGGGCGTGGTGGCTCACGCCTATAATCCAAGCACTTTGGAGGCCAAGGCGGGCGGATCACCTGAGATCGGGAGTTCAAGACCAGCCTGACCAACACGGTAAAAGCCCGTCTTTAAAAAAAAAAGAAAAAATCAGCATTCTCTAGAGGGACAGAACTAATAGAATAGAGTTTCTTAAGGAGTATTAACGCACACGATCACAAGGTCCCACCACTGGCTGCCTGCAAGCTGAGGAGCAAGGAAGCCAGTCGGAATCCCAAAGCTGAAGAACTTGGAGCCTGATGTCTGAGGAACATGCAGCCTGGGAGATAGACAGAGGCTGGGAGGCTAAGCCAGTGTGGCCTTCTCGAGTTTTTCTACCTGCTTTTCATTCTGGCCATGCTGGCAGCTGATGAGATGGTGCCCTTGCCAGCCCTGAGAAGTACATGAGCAGCCTGAAAAGCAAGATAGTCCGAGCAGCTGAAACAGCAGCCAGGGGTGCTGGGGACGCTGATTCCCAGCAGAACCCAGATCGCGTCTTCGTAGTGGCTCCTGAAAAGCCAGAGTGGCCGCCTCCACCAAACAGATCTGCCGGCCCAGAGGCCTCGGAGGCGGGGAGCCGGGGACTGAGCTCTGCCCGCTGCTCTTGTGTTTCTTCCTGAGGGGCCTAGAAGGAGTCACACCCACGAACTAGAGTTAACGCTCTTCTCTGCTGACCCCAACTTTTTAAACAAAGCTGCTCTTCCTTAATTGCAAATCAGAAAATCTTTTTTTTTTTTTTGAGATGGCGTCTCATTCTGACGCCCAGGCTGGAGTGCAGTGGTACGATCTCAGCTCACTGC
>NW_016107432.1:2909372-2913129 GCF_001604975.1 Cebus imitator
CTGCACCCAGCCCTAGTTTTTGTATTTTTAATAGAGACAGGGTTTCACCATGTTGGTCAGGCTGGTGTCGAACTCCTGACCTCAAGTGATCTGCGCCTTGGCCTCCCAGACTGCTGGGATTACAGGCATGAGCCGCCATGCCCAGCCCCAGAAAATCTTTGAATCTACCTGTGACCTGGAACACCCCCCACCCCTTCAAGATATCCCACCCTTTTAGGCCAAAACCAACGTGTAACCTCTGTGTTTTGATTTACAAATTTGTCTGTGAATTCCATTTTCCTGAAATTCATCCCTGCCTTTAAAAACCCTTGCATGCAAGCCATCCGAGAGGCCAGCACTTAAGCATGAGCTGCGCCGTCCTCCTTGCTTGGCCAAGCCTGCAAGTACGCATCCCCGTCACCTACTGCAGCCCTCGGCGTGGACGCCGGCCTTACTGTGCTAGGTCAGTACGTTGACAAGTCAGCTTTGCGTCTCTGCATGAACCTCTCTTGATCATGATGTAGTATTTTTTATATTATTGAATGTGATGAATTAAAATAAAAAAATGTGTTGCATCTATGCTCATGACATTGTTGAGTAGGTTTTTTTTCCTGTAATTCTGCTTTTGGTAGTAGAGTAATGCTGGCCTTATATGATGAGTTGGGGTATATTCCTTTCTCTCTACTTTTCTGGTACTGTTTGTGTAGAAATAACATTATTTCCTCCTTAAACGTTTGATAGAATTTCTCAGTGAAGCCATCTGGGCCCAGTGTTTTCCTTGTGGGAATATTTTAACTAAAACTTCGAATACTTAATAGATACAGGGCTATTCAGGTTATCTATTTCTTCTTGAGTGAGCTTTGGTTGTTTCTATCGGTGGATGTGTCCATTTGTTCTAAGTTGTGAAATTTATTGATATAAAGTCACTTGTATTTTCTTATTTTCTTTTTTTGGGGGAATGTAGGTGCAAGGTTACTTGTATTTTCTATCATTCTCTTTTTATTTTTTGAGATGGAGTTTTGCATTCTTTATTTATTTTTATTTTTTGAGACTGAGTTTTGCTCTTGTTGCCCAGGCTGGAGTGCAATGGCACAATCTTGGCTCACTGCAACCTCCGCCTCCCAGGTTCAAGCAATTCTCTTGCCTCAGCCTCCCGAGTCGCTGAGATTACAGGCATGAGCCAACACGCCCAGCTAATTTTTGTATTTTTAGTAGAGATGGGGTTTCACCACGTTGGCCAGGCTGGTTTGGAACCCCTGGCCTCAAGTGATCCACCCGCCTCAGCATCCCAAAGTGATGGGATTACAGGCATGATCCCACCACGCCCGGCCTCTCTGTTTTCTATTTAATTGATTTCTGCTTTGATCTTTACTGGTGCCCTTCTGCTGACTTCGAGTTTCATTTGCTTGGGTTTTTCTCGTTTCTTTGGAGCTGAGCTTGTTGATGTGAGTCTGTCTTCAGTGTGCGTATTCAGTGTTGTTGGTTTCTAAGTACTGCTTTAATGGCATCCCACTGTTTTGGATATGGTGCTTTTCCTTTGCATTCTGTGCAATATATATATGTATATTTTACACGGAGTCTCTCTCTGTTACCCAGGTTGGAGTGCAACCCGGCTAACTTTTGTATTTTTAGTAGAGACAGCGTTTCGCCATGTTGGTTAGGCAGGTCTTGAACTCCTGACCTCAGGTGATCTGCTCACCTCTGCCTCCCAAAGTGTTGTGATTACACTGTACCTGGCCTGTTCAACATAATTTTTAATTTTCCTTTTGTTTCTTCTTCAGTACATGGGAAATTAAGGGGGATTATTTAGTTTCCAAATACTTGAGGATTTTTCAGATATCTTTCTGTTGTTAATTTCTTTTTTTCTTTTCTTTTCTTTTTGAGACGGAGTCTTGTTCTGTCACCCAGACTGGAGTGCAGTAGCATGATCTAGGCTCACTGCAACCTTCACCTCCCGGTTTCAAGCGATTCTCCAGCCTCAGCCTCCTAAGTAGCTAGGACGACAGGCATGTGTCACCATGGCTGGCTAATTTTTGTGTTTTTAGTAGAGATGGGGGTTTCACCATATTGGTCAGGCTGGTCTTGAACTCCTGACCTCATGATCTGCCTGCCTCAGCCCCCCAAGGTGCTGAGATTACAGGTGTGAGCCACCATGCCTGGCTGTTGATTTCTAATATAATTCCACTGTGGTCAGAGAATGTGCTTTGAGTGACTTGAATCCTTTTAAATATATTGTAACTTTTGGCCAGGTATGGTGGGCCATGCTTGTCATTCCAGCTACTTGGGAGGCTGAGGCAGGAGAATTCCTTGAACCTGGGAGGTGGAGGTTGCCGTGAGCTGAGATCGTGCCACTGGACTCCAGCCTGGTTGACAGGGCAAGACTCTGTCTCCAAAATACATATATAAATAAAATAATAAAAAATATATATATATTGTAATTTTTGGCCTAGAAAATGGTGGACTGTCCTATAAAAGTCAGTTTGTTGGTAGTGTTGCTCAAGTTGTCTATATTCCTAATGTTTTTTGTCCACCTGCTGAGCTGGGAGAGGAATGTCTGACATCTTAGAGTGTAATTGTGGATTTTACCATATTCCTTCAGTTCTATCAGTGCTTGCTTCCTGGATTTTTATTATCTGTCATTAAGTCCATATACTTTTAGGGTTTTTATGTCCTTTGGGTAATTTAAAAAAAAAAATTTTTTTTTTGAGACTGAGTCTTACTCTGTCACTAGGGTGGACTGCAGTGGCGCAATCTTGGCTCACTGCAACCTCTGGCTCCCCGGTTAAAGCGATTCTCCTGCCTCAGCCTCCTGAGTAGCTGGGATTATAGGCATGCACCACCATGCCCGGCTAATTTTTGTATTTTTAGTGGAGTCGGGGTTTCACCATGTTGGTCAGGATGGTCTCGATCTCCTGACCTCGTGATCCCCCTGCCTTGGCCTCCCAAAGTACTGGGATTACAGGTATGAGTCACTGCACCTGGCCAGGATTTTGCCAATTTATCATGAAACGATCTTACTTACCTCTGGTTATATTCTTAGCTCTGAAATACACTTTGGCTGATAGTAACGTAGTCACTCCAGATTTCTTCTTCCTTTTTACTTTTTGTTTTTTCTGGAGATGGAATCTTGCTCTGTTACTCAGGCTGGAGTGCAGTGGTATGATCTTGGCTCACTGCAGCCTCCATCTCCTGGGTTCAAGCAGTTCTCCTGTTCAGCCTCCTGAGTAGCTGGGATCACAGATGCCCATCTCTACACTTGGCTAATTTTCATATTTTTATTAGAGATGGGATTTTGCCATGTTGGCCAGGCTGGTCTCCAACTCCTGACCTCAAGTGATCTGCCTGCCTTGCCCTCTCAAAGTGCTGGGATTACAGGTGTGAGCCACCCCCCGCCCCCAGCCTCCTTCATCTTTCTTTTTCTTAGAGACAAGGTCTCACTAGGCTGCCCACTCTGGATGTGAACTTCTGGGCTTAAGTGATTGTTCCATCTCAGCCTCCCAAGTAGCTGGGCGTACAGGGCATCCCGCTGTGCCCGGCCAGATTTCCTTGGAGTAGTGTCAGTGTGGTATATCTTTCCCTATCCTTTTACTTTTAACATCATTGTGTCTTTATATTTGATGTGTGTTTCTTCTAGGCAGCATATAGATGGGTATTGCTTTTTTTGCCCAATCTGACAAGCTTTGCCTTTTAGGTGGGATGTTTAGAATATTTACATTTAATGTGATTATTAAAATGATGGGGTTTAGATCCACCATCTTACTATTTGTCTTTGACTCAT
>NW_016107432.1:2914419-2916072 GCF_001604975.1 Cebus imitator
AGTGGTGAAATCTTGGCTCACTGCAACCTCTGCCTCCCGGGTTCAAGCAATTTGCTTGCCTCAGCCTCCTGAGTAGCTGGGACTATAGGCGCGTGCCACCATGCCCAGCTAATTTTTGTATTTTTAGTAGAGATGAGGTTTCACCACGTTGGCCAGGATGGTCTCGATCTCTCGACCTCATGATCCGCCTGCCCCAGCCTTCCAAGTGTTGGGATTACAGGCGTGAGCCACCGAACCCAGCCCATGCCTGGTATTTTTTTTCTTACTGGATAGTCAACATTTCATAGTCTACCTTGTTCTGAGCTAGATATTTTTGTATACCTATAAATATCTTTGCATTTGTTTCTGGGATGTGATTGAGTTACTTGGAAACTGTGTAGTCCTTTTTTCTTTCTTTTTCTTTTTTTTGAGATAGGGTCTCACTCTGCCACCCAGGCTGGAGTGCCGTGGTATGATCTTGGCTCACTGCTGTCTTGGCCCCCCTGGGCTCAAGTGATCCTCCAACTCAGCCTACCAAGTAGCTGGGACCACAGGCACCACCACCACATCTGGTGACTTTTTGGATTTTTGTGGAGATGGAGTTTTGCCATGTTGCCCAGGCTACTCTCAAACTCCTGGGCTCAAGTGATCTGCCTGCCTCAGCCTCCCAAAGTGCTGGTTTGCAGGTTGTGAGCCCCCACATCTGGCTGTGGGTCTTGTTACTGAGTGGGGTTTGGTGGAAACTGAACTGTATTTAGTGTTGTGATGTTTCTTCCTTACTACAAGATGATACCATCTTCCCACCCTAACGATGCTCCCACTGTGGCTGCCGGACACAGGCACGATTCCCATCCCTGCATGGACTCTCATCCTGGGTGGGCTCTCATCCTGAGTGGGTCTTTCCCTGGTGGTGAGTGTTTTCTTCACACTCCACACTGATCTGTGCTTAGCCTCAAGGAGGCCCCTCTGTGGGTGTCTGGGCTTCTCTGTGCACCCCACTCTCCAGCACTCTGGAGCACCTGTCAGCTCCAGCCACCTGCCTGGCCACCTCTTTCTTCCCAGGTGAGGGAGACGGCCGGTGGCTGCCTGAGTTCCCTTTCTCCTCACTGTGCCTGGGCGGTGGGCGGGACAGTCCTGGCTGCCCGGTGGGTTCCCCTCTCTCCAGCACCACGTCCGCGGTTGCGTGAGCCCAGTGCCTTGCGTGCCGTTTTCACATATATTTGTCTGTTTTTTTGGTTGTTGCAGCTGAGAGTGTGTAAGTCCGACCCGTCACTTCATCTCAATTCTCTGCCAGGCCCCCTCCACTGCACCCGTCCCCGTCAGTCCTACACCTGCTGCCGAGATGCCGCCTCTGCGAGGCCTGGCCTGCCTCTGCTGCCCTGGGGCAGGTGCCCTGGGGCGGCCAGCGAGGGCCCGTGGGGCTCACCTGGGCTGGGCAGGTGGCGACAAGAGCCTGTCTCCCCGCGTCGCCTCCTGAGTCGGCTGCGGAGGGCCGAGAGCCCAGGGTGCCTGGCCGTCCCGTTTCAGCTTTAAGGGCAGGACTCCGCTCCGCGCCACCTGACCCGAAGGGCCGTGGGAGCCGGGGAGGGCCCCGTCCCCGTTCCGGGGGTGGGCGAGGGGCGGGGGGCTTCCGGGGGCGGGTCCCGGGACAGCTGCGGGCTGGGACGTGGCGGG
>NW_016107432.1:2917700-2949185 GCF_001604975.1 Cebus imitator
CTGGGCTCAGGCAATTCTCCTGCCTCAGCCTCCTGAGTAGCTGGGATTACAGGCACGCGCCACCATGCCCAGCTATTTTTTTTGTATTTTTAGTAGAGACGGGGTTTCACCATGTTGACCGGGATGGTCTCGATCTCCTGACCTCGTGATCCACCCGCCTCAGCCTCCCAAAGTGCTGGGATTACAGGCTTGAGCCACCGCGCCGTTATGATGAGGAAGGCCCTTGTCACTCTAGTCCCTAGCAGGTGAGAGGCGGGAGGCCTCAAGTGGGAACGTACCTACGGCCGAGGGCACCGGGGAACCCGAGCCATATCCCCCGCCCCGTCAGGACCTCTGCCTGCATCGCCGAGGCCGTCTCCACCATCCTGGCCCCGGCAGTTTCGCTGGGCGAAGCCCCGCTTCTCCCTTCTGCTCCCGGAGACACCCCCGGGGCGCGGACCTGGAGGACTTGAAGCGCCTGGAGCCGTCCCATTCGCCTCCTTCTGAGCAAGCAGAGAGCGGTCCAGGCCGGGAATGGGGCTGCGCAGAGGTCAGGCGGCCGCGCGCCCGGCCGGAGCCTGCTCTGGGGGTCGCGGGGATGCCCCGGGAGGTGGGCACCCAGACCTGGGCGCGCACGGGCGCAGGTGTGGGGAGGGCGCGGCGGCTCCTGGCCGGTCCTAGGGGCTTGCGGGACCCAAGGACTCGCGGGCGGGGCCGGGGGCGCGGCGAGGCCGGGCGGGGGCGGGGCCGCGCCGGGGGAAGCCGCCCGCCCGCGGGGCCGCCTGCACCGCGAGGGTTAAGGCCCGGAGCCCGGCGGGGCGGGGGCGGTGCGCGCGCGCGGATTGGGGAAAAGTTTGGCGGCGGGGCGGGGCGCGGGGCGGGCCGACGCGCGCGGATTGGCCGGAAGTTGTGCCGGGGGCGGGGCGCGCGGCGGGCTCGGCGCTCGCTCCGGGAGAGTTGACAAAGCCCCGCAGGGAAGGACGCCTCGCGGCGCGGCGCCCCGGGCCCCTCGCCCCGCCGCCCCGGGACCCCGGCCCCGGACCCCCGGCCCGCGGACTCGCCCCCCGCCGCCCGCCCGGCTCGAGACCCCGCGCCCCGAGCGCCCGAGCCCGGACCCCGACCCGGCCGGAGCCGCCCTAGCCCAGGTAGCGCCGCCCCGCCCCGAGGCCGGGCCCGGGGGCGCTGGGCGGTGGGATGCGGCGTCCGGGGCGGCGATGATCGCGGAGCGCATGCTGCAGGCCTGGCCGTGACCCCGCTGCCCGCCCGCCGAGGTGAGCCCCCCGCGCGCGTCTGCGACCCCAGGTGGGCACACCGGGGAGGGTCGGGGGCCTGGGGCGGGGGCGGGGCGGGTCCGGAGCCCCCGCTGTGCGGCCGCTGGGCACGGGTCACGAGCGCCGCCACCGCCGCTCCCGCAGGCCCCCGGCCTGCCCCGCCCCCGCGCCCCACGTCCCACGTGGGCCCCCCAGCGCAAATTTGTCCGCTAATGGCGCAGGCGATTATCTGCGGGGTGCTGGGTGTTGTGTGTCCTGCGGGCAGAGCCGGAGTTACAAGTGCCAGGAATCCAGACGGTGTTTGGAGCGGGAGGGAGGCGGGGGAGCCTGGTAATTAGTGTAAACCCTTTGTCTGCCTTTGATACCCACAGCTTCTCCCCGCAGCGGCTTCCTCCGCCTGGAGCGCGGGCGGGGAGGGCCTGTGGGGGGGACCAGACCCCTGATCGCCGCTGCCGGGGACTGGGGTGGTGGCAGCTCTGGGGCCCCGGGCCCGGGCCGGAGGGCAGTATCTTCCAGTTCTGCGCCTGGGTGACTGCGCCCCCAATGCCCCCAGGTCCGGACAGGCCGAGATGACGCCGAGCCCCGCGTTGCTGCTCCTGCTGCCGCCGTTGCTGCTGGGGGCCCTCCCACCGGCCGCTGCCGCCCGAGGTGAGTTCTGGCGCCCGGCCCGGCCAGCCTGGCCTCCGCCAGCGCCGCCCCCTTCCCGCCCAGCCCTGAACCCTGCCACAGTGCCCGCCTGGCACGCGCCGTGCCGCGCCCCTGCCGCTCCACTCACCAAGCCCCTGTCCCTCCAGGGCCCCCTCACCCACAGGCTGTCCACAGCACCCACCCGCGCTCCCGCAGCTGGCTGGAGGGTCCCTCTCACTCCCTCACTCATACTTGCTGGCCAGATGGGCTCTAGCCCTGGCCCACCAAGACAGGCTCCTGGTCTTGCAAACACTTTCACACTCATACCTGCAGCCCAGGGCAGATGGTCACCTGTGGATTCTTGGGGAGTGGGCTGTTTGTGGCCACAGTGGACCCAATTAGGACTCTGGGAGCCTGCAGAGACCCCCACAGAGGCCAGGATGGGCATTGGGAGATATTGGTGACATACTTGGTGTCCGGGACTGAAACTGACACGCACACCCCCAGTTCCCCAGTTCCCTAGTCCCCCAGCCAACCTAGCTGTGCTCCCTGGGCCTCACCATCCCCAGGCAGGTGGTGCAGGGTGGAGGCTGTATGGACAAGTCCCCAGAGCCATACGCACCCCAGGACTGCGTGCCTGTGGGCACCCACTGCACCATGGCCTGGTGTGTTCTCACACCTCCGACCTCCAGGTGGGCAGCCATGCCCCAGGTCCCAGCCCCAGCAAGGGCATCTGGACTTGATGGGTGATGTGTGCCTGCAGACTCCTGCCCGCCATGTTCCAGGATCTGGGCACAGTGCTGGCTGCCCCCATGACTAGGCGGGACCTGTGGCCAGGCCGGCCCTTCGGGTGTACTGACCACTCAGGATTGTCCGCGCTGTGTCCACCAGTCCTCTTTGAGGCTTCGCACCCCTCCCCTGCCGCCCAGCAAGTGCGACGCATCCAACCTGGCCTTATATGGGCACATTCGGGTGTTGGGTGGCGGGCGGCGGCCCAGGTGGGCCTTATGCCACAGCCCCCCCCGCCTGCCCACACGGGCCTGGCCGAGCGGCTGTTCTGAGGGCCCAGCGGCGTCCTGGGCTGTGTGGGCACTCAGGCCATGCTGGGCGAGCCCCCACCACGGCCAGCGGCCTGGACTTGCATTCTCTTTGATCTGTTTGGCCTCCCCATCCCTGCACCTGCCTGTCCTCTGGCCACTCAGCCAGGGAGGCTCTGGAGGCCTCTGCCCTGGACTGGGGCTGAGGCTGACTGGTGGATGGCAGCGGTCAGCGATGGCAGCAGTCAGCAGAGACTGCCTCTTGGCGAAGATGCCCCAGCAGCCACCCCCTCCGCCTTCATCGTCCTCAGCCTCGGCCTTGGGGCCGAGGATATCTGGCCCTGACTTTGCGTGGCAAAGGCCCTGGTGGCACTGGGGAGCTGGGATTGAGCTGCTTTCCAAGGGCAGGGGCCTCTGTGGTTTGGGTGGAGGTGGGGAGGACGTTCTTCCGGACTGTGCTGACTTTTCCCCAGCCCAGCCTGGGCTCCACGCAAGGGCCTCCAAGTGTGTCCCTCCCACTCTGTGAACAGGCCCAGTGTGCACCTCCGTTAGGTGGAGGACCAGCACGCAGAGGGCCTGGGAGATTTTTGAAAGACATTTTCCGCTGTGTCGTAAGTTCTGGAATCTGCACATCGCTAGACTCGGATCATATTTAAAAAGTTCCTCTTTTCCCAAAGTTTCACAATCTTGGTGGATTTGTCTTAGACTGCTTTTCTTTTTCCAACTTGAAAAAAGATAGGAATTGGCTTTCTCCATTTCCATTTGATTTCTCCCAGTGGGAACCTGCAAGGTTCTGGCTAAAACGCCTTTCACAAATAACGCTGAAGGAAATCGTTTCAGGGCTTTCTGAGAAGTGCCACCTTTGAACTTTTGCAAGCATGGCCTTGGGGACCAGCTCTGAGCAGCCTGCCTGGAAGGCCACTCCCCTGCACTCTGCACCCGGCCAGCTGCTGTGGGCAAGCAGAGCCCTGACCCAGGTGGGCAGGGTGCCTGTCGGGGGTGCCCATGCCTGGGGGGTGGCATGGTCAGGGTCGGCTCCCTATGGGAGCAGGAGTTGGAGGGGTGTGTGACTCAGGGAAGGGAGAGCTGTGGGTGCACAGTGCTGACCTTGGCCCCCAGCCAGGGCTCAGGGCCCTCTTCTCTTGCCCCAGGCCCCTCCGGGCAGTGGCTGGCTAGTGTGCATCGGGCTGAGGTGGATGTGTGGGAGCTCGGCCCAGCCACTGCAAGGTGGGAAATCGGGCCAGCCGCCCCGTTTCCATCTCGGGGCCCCACTCCTGGAAGGGAAAATAAATCACTGTCCCCTTGGGGGGAGGGAGGGAGTGGTGAACAAAGTCGCCTTTGGCTGGGCTTGGAAACATCGACCGCAGACTCCTTTATCCATTGTGCGGGAATCAATGGGCCTCCGGGCTCCCTTTCAGCCACAGGCCCCTCGCCGGCCCCGTCGAGGGGAAATGTTGGTTTTTCCCCAGTTGCGGCCTCCAGCCCCTGGCTTGCCCAACCTGGCTCAGGAACCGCAGCCGTGCTGGGAGAGGTGGGCTGTGCCCGCAGGCTGGATCCTGGCTGTGGCACGCTGGCCCTCTGCAGCCCAGGCCTGCTGCTTGGTCCAAGTGGCCTCCTTTGCCCCAGCTGGGCCTTTGCCAGTGACTCCAGGCCTGGTGTGTCCAGGCGACAGCCTCAGTGGGCGGTCAGCACAGGAGGGAGAGGTGTGCCCCCGCCCAACATGCCCCCTCCAGGGCTGCACCCCGTGCTTGCCTGCCACTCTCCCTGGCGGCCGTCCCTGGAGCTGCTGGTCAAGCCCCAGGGTGCCTGGCCTGGCTGCCCTCTGTAGGCGGCTCCAAGGTAGGCCACAGCCCCAGGGCCCACAGTCCAGGATGGCCAGGACAGGGCGAAGCAGGGGATAGGAGAGGAGGGGCCTCAGGCCAGGAAAGGCCTAGCAGGGGAGGTGGGCACCAGTCCCCTTGAAGCTAGTTGGCATGGGTGGGGGTCTCCCTTCAGGACAGTGTCTCTTGAGGTGGGGGGCGGGGGGCTCCCATCTTGGCAGAAAGCCTAGCCACTTTTCTTCTTGCCTGGTGCTGTTAAGGGGCTGAGGAGTGAATATTGGCCGTGCAGTGACTGGGGAGGAGGGAGCCGGGCTGCCGCACTGTTGTGCGGCGTGGGGCCCACTGGGCATGGTGGCACTCTCTGGGCTTCTAAGACTGTGAGCCCCAGGGCAGCCTCATGTCTCCCTGGAGAGCTCAGGTTCCTTCTCCAGGCCTACTGGCCAGTGGCTCCTGGCCTGCCCTCTGCACGCCCGATAACCTTCCTGCCCTGTTCCTAGTGGGGACTGCAGAACTTGGTCTGGAGCGCAGCACCACGCCCTTGACGCAGACATCACTGTCCCCGAGGGCCAGGCAGCTGTGCCTGTGCCCTGCAGGCACCTGGGGAGCTGCAGCTGAAGGCCCAGTGCCCTCCTGTCCCCAGCCCTGTCCTTGAGAAGTCCGCCATGTGAGTGGGAGTGAGGGCCTCTGGCCTGGTGGTAGTGCCTGGCACGCCTGGACTGCTCGGTGGTTGGGGCAGCCCCACCTGGGGGCCAAGAGCCCCTTGGCAGGCGTCAGGGTATCAGCTAACCCCAACCTCTGGCCTCTGGGGTTCTGGGCTCAGGAAATGTTCTTGTTGACACTTCTGAAGTAGGAAAGGCTTGCCAAGGTCAGCAGGCAGAGTTCCTTGTGGGAGGTGGAGGTGGAGGCCCCAAGTTCCGGGCAGGGGAGGCCTGGGGGCTGCAGCCAGACAGGCTGGGGTCTTGAGGTGGCTGTGGGGGCCGCATGAAGCCGGGGGGGCCAGGGAGATCTGGACTGGGGTGGGTATGGAGGGGTCCTTGCCTGGTGAGGTCTGGACTGTGAAGGATCTGGAGGGGTCCTTGCCTGCTTTAACACTGTGTGAGGTTCTCTCCAGGGCATGGCACTGTCTGGTGATGCTCTGGTGCCCGCTGTGTGCCCTGGGGTGTTGAGGAGGGGGTAGCAGTGCCCTGAGGCTGGGGTTGCAGAAGGTTCCCCCTGAAGGCTTCCAGAGGTGGCCCCCCAGCCTGCTGCCCTGCTGGGTGCCAGGGCTGAGCAGTGTGGTGGAACACCAGCTTGCCAGGCCACAGCCTATGGGGCACCCGCCTACGCGCGGGCCCCCAGTTCCCCTGCACATCCTGAGGGCCTCCTGGCTACCGGTGACTGTGCCCTGGGTCTGTGCATGCATGTGCATATGTGTGCCTGAGCATCCTGGGGCTGGGGCAGGGCCTGGCCCTGGCACCTGCTGGGCAGCAGGCTGTGTGGTGGTCACCTGTGCTCTAGCTCCTGGGCGTGGCCACTCTTGTTCTTGGCTTCCTGGGAGGGTACTCGGCCCTGGCACTGACTCTGGGGTTTCCTACTCACTGCTGCCCTGGGTGCCCCTGGGGGCCTGGCACAGCCACACAGCGGCCATCTGTGGGAGGGGCACTGTTTCTCCTCTTGGTAATCGGGGGGCTGTCAGCCGCAGAAGTCTCAGCACCTGGGTTGGCTCTGCAGCCCCTTAGGGCCCTGGCACCAGGTGTCCTGATTCTCCTCCCCGCCCTTCTGGTCAAGGTGAGCCCCTTTCCCCAGGCCACTATGCTTCTCCGGGGGCGGGGGGTCTGGCCACCCCCACCCCGTGGCCAGGCCCCTGAGCTGAAATTTCTCCAGCTGGAAACTCGTGGGGCCACACAGGGCCCCTGGTTCCCAGGCAGCCTCGCTCCACTCTGGCCCGGTTCAGCTGCCAGGCCACCCTTTGTCCAGCCCCTCCATTCCAGGAGCCCAGAGTTGGCCAGTCAGGGCTGGGGTTGAGGGGCCCCACAGGGCCGGCCCCCAGCAGTCAGCTCCAACTGCCCTTCCCTCCCTGGCACACAGTGGCTCGGTCTGTCCCCATGGACGCCCCACCCCACCATGTCGTCAGCCAGCATCTGCCCTGGCACGGTGGGTGCTCCTTCCCCTGGAAGCCCCCGGCAACTGCACTGGGTCAGGAGTCCTGTCCACCCTGGGCCGGCGCTGCTGTGGCGCTGCAGGGGGACAGACACCACCGGCCTGGGCTGTAGAGATGTCTTGGGAGGTGCAGGGTGCACTGGAAAGTTAGTTGAGGCCATTTCCAGCTGTTTCCTGGTCCTAGCTTGTGCCCCTTCCCCCGCCCCCCGACAGAGGGGCCGTGCTGCCACACATGTGCCCCTGCCTGTGCGCACCTCTTCCTGTGCCCGGGGCTGCGTTCCTGGGGGAGCACTCCCTCCTTGCATCCTGTGGGCACCAGGCCCCACAGAGAGGAGCTGCCGCGGCCGCGGGAGGGAAGCCCCACAGCACAGGGTCGGAGTGCTTCGTCCTCTGTACCTGCTCTGGCTGGCCCCACTGCTACGCCGTTCTCCCTACAAATGGCCCCTGAGCGCCTGCTGTATGCCAGGCCTCTTGACACCACGAACACGGGAGTGAGGCTTGGGTGTGGGTTCAGACCATGTGGCCAGGGCAGGCCCCTCCAGAAGAGACCGTCGGAGCCCTGGAGAAGCTTGGGCATGGGGGCGTCGGAGGGGGGATGCCAGACGGGGCAGGTGTGGGGAGCTGATCGATGGCCTGTGAAGGCTGGGGGAAGGGCAGGCTGCAGGGGGGTCCTGCCTGTGTCCCTCCAGACTCCAACCCAGGGCTTGCTCACCTCCACCCTCCCTGGGCCCTGGGAACGAGGAGCCTGTGTGTCTGGGTACAGTGTGTGTGACAGGGGGTGTGGGCAGGGCGGCCTCTGGCTGCTGCTTGGTTGTGGGCTTAGCTGCTGCTGTGGGAAACCCCTGCCCCTCCCCCTCCCCCAATTGTGTTTTTTACAGCTGGGTGGGGGGAGAAGAAAGAGGGTGGGGGAGGGGTTGGCAGCATCCCCCTCTTGGCCCACAGCCTCTGAGTCTTTCTCCACAACCAACAGCAGTGAGATCCTGTCTCAGCCTCAGTTTACCCTTATGTCTGGCTCCCACGTGGCCCTTGGTGTCCTGCCGGTGCTGGGACCTCTTGGCTGTGGCTGAGTGTGTGTGTAGGGCGTGGGCTGTGCTGGAGAAGGAGGTGGGGGGTGTCCTGGTGGGTGGACGGCCCTGGGGGCTGCTGTCCGGCCCCAGTGGAGCCCCGACACTGGCTCCCTGTGTCTCCTCCTCTGCTGCAGGGCAGGGTAGAGCAGCTGGTCTCCCTACCAGGTACCTGTGCCCTCGGGTCCTGCCTCAGTTTCCCCATAGGACATCCGTCCAGGTGGCATGGGCTTGCCTGAACACAGAGCCTGGGCCGCTGTCCTGGCACACTCAATTCCCAGGAATCTGGGGGCTCAGCTTCCTCCTGGCAGGCCGTCCTGCGGGGGTCTTGGGCCTGCCACAGTAGGGGGTCCAGGGATCCCAGGTGGGGGTGGGGTAGGCCGGGCGAGCAGTAGGGAGGGAGGCTGTTTGCTTTAGGATAAGGCTGGCTCCTCTGGCCTGGCTGCCGCCGCCTGTGCCCACAGCATTTGCAGGCCGGCCCTGGGGTGTCCACGCTTCCGGCCGTACAGGTTGCTTGGCTCTGCACTCTTTCTTAGCAGTGCCCACGAGCAGGGGTCCTGCCTCCCGTCTGTGCGTGTCATCCTGCGCCTCCCACCTGCCCGTGGGGACCCCTGCCTTCCCAAGCCTTGCTCGTGTCTGCCTGTGGCAGGGCGGGGGCTGGGACTGGGGCTGGAACTGGAGGGGGCCCCTCCCCGATGTGCGGCTGGGGCTTCTCAGCCTCTGAGGAGGGCTCCCTCCTCGATGTGGGGGGCTGGGTCAGTGTGCCCCCCCAGGACAGGGCCAGGCACTGGCTCTCTTGCTCCTGCTGGGCAGTTGTGTGGGTGAACGCTCATGTCGGCCCCCCCACTGGGAGGCCCTGTGGGTGGTGGGATTTCAGGCAGCAACAGGTGCTGGTGGGGTCGCCCTAGGGTGGTGCTGGGACCTGAGCAGGCTGGGAAGGGGTCAGGAGCCCGTGCTGTGGGCCCTATAGCCGCTTCCTCCCGGGAGAATTTCGCCGGAGCTGCCCCCAGCCCTGGGCAGCTTCCAGGAGAACCACCCTGAGCGGGTGGGCTGGCAGCCCCCCACAGCCACTGTCTCATTTCCTTTCTGGGAGCTGCAGGGAGGGAGGGAAGGAGGGGCTGTGGGGCTGGGGCTCAGGGCCTGGGTGGGAGAGTTCTAAGTTGAGGGAGAGATACAGGTCAGAGATGAGAGCCCCGCATGTCTTCTCAGAGAGGCCGGGGTGGGCCGGTGGGCCAGGGCTGGGAGGAATCCCTCTGTCCACAGCCCCAGCCCCACCCCCACCCTGTATATTTCTGGTCATGGAGTGAGGAGACTCCACATCCCCATTCCCAGTGGGCCGGATGATGCTGGTGGGATCAGAACCCAGAGGCTCTGGGCCACACCCCCTGTGCTATCAGTGCCCTTGGGAGGCCTCCAGAGAGGTGATAAGAATTTCTCCATGAGGGTCCCTGTCCCCAGACTTGGGGGTCACAGTGGGAGCTGCTGCCCAAGTGTCTGAAGACGCCCGTGGAAGATGCTGCGGGGCCATTGCTAACCCCGTTGAGACGGCTTGGGGTGCTGCTGCCCCTCAGAGTCTCTGCATGCAGTCCGGATGCTCCCAGACAGCACTGGCTGCGGTGCAGGATGGACACCGTCCCCCATGGGCTGGCAAGGGGTGCCCTGGGAACCATGGGTGCCTGCGGCCCCTCTCAGATGTGCAGAGCAGCGGGTGGGCAGTGATGAGGCACGGTGGGAGCCGCGGTGGCCGCTGTAAGGCTACTTGGCATTGGAAGCAGCACGTGGGGCGTTGGGGATGCACGGCCCTCCTCTCCCAGGAGCTCCGTCCAGGTGCAGGCCTGCGGTGGGTGCCCCGAGTTTGTGAGGCCTGCAGGGTTGTATTCTAGACCTTCCCTGGCTGGCTAGGCCCTGTGGTTGGTCCCACACACTCAGGGCCCTGGCCCTGGCCTCAGCCCGGAGGCACCCAGGCAGGGGATAGGGTGGGGTGGAGGCCCAGCCAGGGTGGGAGTGGGTTTCTTTCAGCCGGGAAGGGAGCCGTGGCTTAGCCTGGGACTTTGCTTCTCCACGTAGGGTGGGTTGGGGCAGGTGGCCACGTGGAGCCCCAGCCTCTGTGCTCCAGTGGGTTTCACAGCAGGGTGGGGGATGTACTGGCTGTCAGCCAGACAGGAGCCAGCAGTGCCCAGGGCCAGCCCCAGCCACTGTCTCTGCAGTTTTGCCCTCTGACCCTAGGGCCTTGGGGTCATGCCCCTTCAAGGCTAAGGTGCCTGGCAGGGCACAGCCCTTGGGGTGGGCAGACAGACCTGGGCAGATACGGCCCCTGAACTGAGATCTCACGCTGACAGAGAAGTGGGTGCCACACAGACTCGTCCACGCGTTGCATACCACAGGTGGCGGCCCAGCTGGGTGGGATGCAATAATGTGGGGTTGCTGCCCCGTGCCCGACCCAGCTGGGCCCTGGGCTGATGGTTGGGCAGGAGTTGGGTGAGGGGCCTGGGGCCTGTGTGGGACCCCCCGAGGCTGCCCTTATCCTTGGGGAACTGCACCCTCTGATCCCAGGTGGGCGGCTGCTTCCTGTGTGACCCGGAGGATCCCCTGCTCTCCTGGCCACCAAATGCAGCAGTTTTGCATCCTCTGGGGACCCTACTCCCCTCTCGCGTCTCAAAGCACCAGCTTCTGGGGCTGCGGGGCCACCCCGGCCGCGAGAGTCTGCCAACATGGTGCTTGGTGGGCTGGTGCTGGGGCCTGGTGAGCGCGGGCAGCTGGGGTCGGGGTTGGGGGCAACCCAGGGGTCCTCGGGCCTGAGGTCTGCGCTGGGCTGTGGCTCGCCTCTTGGCCCCCCTCTGCTCCAGACCCCAACCCCCCCTTCGCTGACTGGCCCCGGCGCCACCTGCAGGCCCCCCGAGGATGGCGGACAAGGTGGTCCCGCAGCAGGTGGCCCGGCTGGGCCGAACCGTGCGGCTGCAGTGCCCGGTGGAGGGGGACCCACCGCCGCTGACCATGTGGACCAAGGACGGCCGCACCATCCACAGCGGCTGGAGCCGCTTCCGCGTGCTGCCGCAGGGGCTGAAGGTGAAGCAGGTGGAGCGGGAGGATGCCGGCGTGTACGTGTGCAAGGCCACCAACGGCTTCGGCAGCCTGAGTGTCAACTACACACTCACCGTGCTGGGTCAGTCGGGGCTGTGGTGAGGGGCCACAGGCTGGGTCGGAGTGGGAGGCGAGGGGCGGGGAGGGCAGACAGGGACACACCTGGGGTCAGAGTCAGCCAGCCCTGAGTGGACAGCCTTCCCTCAGCGCCCTGCCTGGCCTTAGCTGGCTGCACCTCTGCCATCCCCCCGCTGCTGGGCCCCCTCCCCATCGGGCTGCAGCCCTGGGGCCTTCCTCTGGGCGAGGAGGGCAGGAGGCCGGGAGCCGTAGTCTGTGGTCCCACAGAAGGGCTGGGGCGAGGCCTTGGCAGGGTGTGCCAGGCGTCGGCTGTGACTTTGAGGCTCGGGTTTCGGAGTTCAGAGGGCCGCAGGATGCATGGCCTTTCTGTTCTCTTCTGTCCCTGGGGCCCGGGCACTGGGCTTGGACAGGTGTCCAGAGACACGCCCTCCATACATTAGGGACCCCAGCACCCCGCCTGCTCTGCTGGGCTCCTGGGTGTGGGGCCCTCGGGTGGGGCTCCTGGGAGCCAGGCTGGCCTGTTTCTGAACACAGGAGCCTGGCCCCAGCCCCAGCTGGGTCTGGGGGTGCGGCCTGAGACAGCCTGGCCCCTGGTTCTGGGCTCAGAGAAGGAGCGGCTGTCACGGGGTGGATGGGGGGACATTCCACAGCACGCCCTGCCCCTCGGCATTGTGAGGAATGGGAACGCTGCGGCTGTCCCCGGCCCCACCCCACAGTCCTTTCAAGGGGGACGATGACCGGGTGGTGTGGGAGCCTTGTGTGTTCACCAGCCCTCGGCCCCTTGATGTGGGCTAGGGTTACCGCAGCTGCTGGCCGTGGCCTGGCTCCCTCCTCCCCCGAGGCCTACAGACCCCCCGGAGCCAGGGTGGGGGCCGGCCCCCCAGCCCTAGTCATGCCCGTCAGGGTCACCTGTACCCAGTGTGGGCCAGCGGCCCTTGCCCAGCTGTCCCTGGGATTCTGGGATGTGGGTGTGTGGCGTGGCCCCCTTCCTGGCTTTGCAGGGCTGTCCTGGCTGGGGCTGGGGGTGCGAAGGGCCATGGGGGAGTTGGGGGGCTCCTCAGGGCCTCCCTCATCTGCCCTCCCTGTGTACCTCCATTTCTCTGCAGATGATGCTCGCCCGGGGAAGGAGAGCTTGGGGCCTGACGGCTCCTCTGGGGGCCAAGAGGACCCCGCCAGCCAGCAGTGGGGTGAGCAGGGGCCACCGTCTGCCAGGGTGGGGGCGTCTGTCCGTCCTGGCCCCTCGGGTGCTTCCCTGTCCTCTGACCTCGACGCCACCCCACCCCACAGCACGGCCCCGCTTCACACAGCCCTCCAAGATGAGGCGCCGGGTGATCGCACGGCCCGTGGGCAGCTCCGTGCGGCTCAAGTGCGTGGCCAGTGGGCACCCTCGGCCTGATATCACGTGGATGAAGGATGACCACGCCTTGACACGCCCAGAGGCCGGCGAGCCCAGGAGGAAGACATGGACGCTGAGCCTGAAGAACCTGCGGCCGGAGGACAGTGGCAAATACACCTGCCGTGTGTCAAACCGCATGGGTGCCATCAACGCCACCTACAAGGTGGATGTGATCCGTGAGTGTGGCCCAGGGCACTGGTGGGGCCTGGGGGGCTGGTGGGCCAGGGATGTTGGCAGGGCCTGGGGGGCTGGCTGGAAGGGCACTGGGGGGCCCTGGGGGGCTAGTGGTCAGGGACTGGCAGGGCCTGGGGTGCTGGCGGGGCCTTGGGTGCTGGTGGGCAGGGCCTGGGGGGGCTGGCAGAGCCTGGGGAGCTCTTGGTGTAGAATCCAGTGGCGCTTGGGAGCCTCGCCCATGTGCCACATTCCTGCAGAGCGGACCCGCTCCAAGCCTGTGCTCGCCGGCACGCACCCAGTGAACACGACGGTGGACTTCGGGGGGACCACGTCCTTGCAGTGCAAGGTGCGCAGTGACGTGAAGCCCGTGATCCAGTGGCTGAAGCGGGTGGAGTACGGCGCCGAGGGCCGCCACAACTCCACCATCGATGTGGGCGGCCAGAAGTTCGTGGTGCTGCCCACGGCTGACGTGTGGTCGAGGCCCGATGGCTCCTACCTCAATAAGCTGCTCATCTCCCGCGCACGCCCAGATGATGCGGGCATGTACATCTGCCTCGGCGCCAACACCATGGGCTATAGCTTCCGCAGTGCCTTCCTCACTGTGCTGCCAGGTGTGTGGCCACCAGGGCCCAGCCCCACCCCCCAGGCCCAGCATCTCACCCACTGGGTGGGTCCACCCTCCCTCCCTCCCTCCCTCCTTCCTTCCCTGGGCTGTGCAGGCCGGGTCATCTGCCGGCTCAGGGACACCATCTCCACAGCCCCCGGGATGGGTCTGGGGCACTCTCCTGGTCCTTGTGCCAGCGTTCTCCTTCCCACCTCCTTTCCTCTCCCTCTTGTAGACCCAAAACCACCAGGGCCACCTGTGGCCTCCTCATCCACAGCCACTAGCCTGCCGTGGCCTGTGGTCATTGGCATCCCGGCCGGCGCTGTCTTCATACTGGGCACCGTGCTCCTGTGGCTCTGCCAGGCCAAGAAGAAGCCGTGCACACCTGCTCCTGTGCCTCCTGTGCCGGGGCACCGCCCACTGGGGATGGCCCGTGACCGCGGTGGGGACAAAGACCTTCCCGTGTTGGCTGCCCTCGGTGCTGGCCCTGGTGTGGGGCTGTGTGAGGAGCATGGGTCTCTGGCAGCCCCCCAGCATCTGCTGGGCCCAGGCTCGGTTGCTGGCCCTAAATTGTACCCCAAACTCTACACGGACATCCACACGCACACTCACACACACTCACACACACACTCACATGTGGAGGGCAAGGTCCACCAGCACATCCACTATCAGTGCTAGATGGTCCCGCCTCTGCGGTGGGCACATGGCCCCGGCCAGATAGGCAGGCTGGGAGGATGGAGGACAGGCGGCAGACGAAGGGGGGCCCACGGCGAGGAGGCACGGCCAGCACCCTGGGGCACCCAGTGTAAAGCATAGCCCCTGGACATACACAGACAGAGACAAGCTGCCTGGACATCTACATACACACACGTGCACACACGGAGACATGCCTGAACCACACTCAGAAATATGCTGCCCTAACACACATGCACACAGACATGCCCGAACACACGCACACACAGATATGCCTGAACACACAGACATACCTGAACATGTGCACAGATATGCCTGAAGACAGACATGCCTGAACACGCACACAAAGACGCCTGAACACGCACACACAGACATGCCTGAACACAGACATGCCTGAACATGCACACACAGATATGCCCGAACAGACACACACAGATATGCCTGAAAAGACACACACAGATATGTCTGAACACACACATGCAAGACGTGCCTGAACATGCACACACAGACATGCCTGAATACAGACAGATACGCCTGAACAGACACAGATATGTCTGCACACACACACACACAAGACGTGCTCGAACATGCACACACAGACATGCCTGAATACAGACATGCCTGAACACGCACACACAGATATGCCTGAACACACACAGATACGCCTGAACAGACACAGATATGTCTGAACACACACAAGACGTGCTCGAACATGCACACACAAGACATGCCTGAACACACACATAAGACATGCCCAAACACGCACACACAGACATGCCTGAACATGCACACACATAGACATGCCTGAACACACGCAGACATGCCCGAACACACAGACATGCCTGAACACGCATGCACAGACATGCCTGAACATGCACACAGACATACCCAAACACACATAGACATGCCTGAACACACACACAGACATGTCTGAACATACACACATGCCTGAACACGCACACAGACATGCCCAGATGCATGCACATGCAGACATGCCAGAACATGTATGGACATGCTGCCTGAACACACGCTGCTTGGACATAGGCACACGCAGATGCACTCCCTGAACACATACGCACCCACACATGTGCAGCTATGCTGCCTAGACACACACATGGACTGGGCTGCTGTCAGGGAGGCGTGCGGTGTGTGTGCGATGAGGGCTAGATGATGAAGGACTCCCTGCCCCACAGTCACTCTCCCACCCCTGCCTGCCTGTCCCCTGCCTGGCCTTGGTGGCTATTTTTGCCACCTGCCCTGGGGTGTCCAGGAGTCCCCTACTGCCATGGCTGGGGGCACAGCAGCCCCAGGCCTGACAGGCTGGAGCCCATGGCAGGTGGCTCACCCCCACTGCATTCTCCCCCTGCCAGGGAGAAGGGGCCTTGGTATTTATATTTAAGAAATGAAGAGAATGTTAATAATGATGGAAGGAGGGCTGAGGTGCAGGGACTGTGGTCTCTCCTGGGGCTCAGGACCCTCCTGGCCTTTCAGCCAGGCTGATGCCCACACCCCTTCTGGGCCAGGCACCACCCCCACCCTGCTGTCCTGGTGGCCCCAGACTTCTGTAATTTTATATAGACTTTGAGCTGAAACCCCGTATATTTAATTTATTTTGTTAAACATGAAAGCACATCCTTGCCCTCTAGGCTGGTGTCTCTGCCCCGTCTACATGTGTGTGCTCACATGTGCGTGTTCACATGTTGTGCCTGTGTGTCCAGCCTGGTCTCCAGAACCAGCAGCCTGACCCTCCTCTTCCTGGGCCAGAGTCACAGGGACTGGGACCTGGGGGTCTCCAGGTCTGTCACCAGCACCTTCCAGCGGGAGCGCTTGGGTTTGCTGGGCCTCAGGTGGTGTTGGTGTGAGTACCGCCCACAGGCCTGGCCCGGCCGGCACCCTGCAGCTCTGGCCGAGTCCCGCCCTTTCTCCATGCTGAGGTCACCCTCTGGCCCTCAGTGCAGGGCCTGGGCTCCCAGTCCCTCCTCAGGCTTTGGTGGGTGGCCCAGGGGAGACACAGGCCTCTGAGAGCTGGGGTGGGGCCAAGCTCACGTCACCTCTGACCTCAGGGCTCGGTCCAAGTGCCCTCCCAGCCACCAAGAGGTGCTGTGACGGAGGTCACTCCCCGCTTACCCGGTCAGCAGGAAGGGTCGGGGCTGCCAGCTCCACCCAGGGCCTCTGCCTGGCCGGGGGCTCCATTGGCTTTGTAAGAAAAGGCACCGAGGCCTCTTGTGTGTTCGGCAAAGCGTGAGGCCCAGTGCGCCCCCGGAGCCTTGCCTTGCTGCTGTGCAGGGCACCTCCTGGCCCGCGCTGGTTCCGAGAGCTTTCCGCTGGAGGAAGCTCGCCTTGCCTGGCTTCGAAGGTGACAGGTGGGCTCTTGGGAGAAGTGTCGGGCACCTTCCCCGTCTGGGGCTTCTGAGGACCCCATGGCCTTCAAGATGTCCCCTTTCTGTCCTCTGCCTCCCCTTGGTGGATCCTACTCCTGTCCCCTGAGGGAAGTTGTGACTCCATGGGCAGGGACAGCTTCTGGCACAGCTCTGGCAAGGGCTGTGTGTAGCCGATGGGTGCTGTGGGAGCCTGGCCACCCTGACCGGGGGCGGTGGGGGGGCACTGTGGGAGCCTGGCCACCCTGACCGGGGGCGGTGGGGGGGGCGCTGTGGGAGCCTGGCCGCCCTGACCGGGGGCGGTGGGGGGGGTGCTGTGGGAACCTGGCCGCCCTGACCGGGGGCGGTGGGGGGGCGCTGTGGGAGCCTGGCCACCCTGACTGGGGGCAGTGGGGGCTCCAGGCGGCCCACAGCTGGCAGCCAAACAGATGTTTCCCAGACAGGACAGGCTGCCGGCCGACGCCTGGTCGGGTTTCAGTCTGGAGTGGGGGAGGGCAGAAGGGAGACCTGAGGCAGCTAACGACCTTGGACAGCCGGGAGGCCTCCAGCCATTGGTGGGCCGCAGGGGACAAGCTGCCCCTGCTCCCAGGGAGTAGTGGAGGGATGGGCCGTCTGAGAGGGCTGTGCCCTAGAGCCTCTGAAGGAGGCACTGGGACCACAGACCTCGTGCCTGCCCTCTGCCGTCTGAGATCCAGACCACCACGCAAGGCCGCCCTCGACCTGTGGGCCAGCCTGTCTCACGCCTGCCCAGGGAAGGTGGTGACTGATGCTGTGGGGTCCTCGACGGACAGGCCAGGCCTGGCCCAACCCCCGCTGGGTCCTGGGCTCTCAGGAGGCCAGCCTGGGCCCTGGACTTTGTCATGCTGTGGCCCTGTTGGATGCCAGGCTGGGCAGGGGGGCCCTGAGGAATTAGGACAGACCCTGCCCAGGGGCCCCGGCCACCCCTGGGGCCAATAGCCTGGAGCTCAGACTCCTCAGTCTTTCCCAAGACCTCCTCAGAGGCTGGCTAGACCCTTCTCCCCTGGCTGTCCAGCCACGAGAGCCTTGCACCCACCCACACCCCTCTGTTCCCACAGTCTCTAGCCCAAGCCTGCCGGGACCCTGCCCCGTAGACGCCTGTTCCTGGCTGTCTCTTGCCTGGTGCTGCCCCGTGGACACCTGTGGCTGTGGTGCCCACCTCCCGCCGGCCCCGTGGCCACACTAATGCTCTTTCCAGCATATCCGTCACAGAAGCACACGCCAGTGCCCGGCACGGGCTCCCTCGTGGCATCTGCACCTCCATACTCCCGAGAACGGAATCGCATTCCCCTCCCCTCTGCGTGCAGGGGGTCCTGGGAGCTCAGAAGCCACGGGTGCTTCAAGGACCAGAGGCAGGAGGCGGGCGGAGGTGCCCAGGGCGGGAGTGTGGCTAGCAGGGCAGAGGACAGGGCTGTGTTTCTGACGGTGGTCCGCCCAGGCTGAGTGCCTGAAGAATGGGGCACTCTGCATCTGAGGCTCACTGGCCAGGAGGTTTGAAGAGCTGGGTGGGGCCTGTGGGAGGTGGGGGTGCTGCTCTGGGGGCCCCGATCTCGCCGGTTCTGCACTGGTCACCTGCACACCATTGCACTATGGGGGCTCCAGGCCCAGGAAGACACACACACACACACACACACACACACACACACACACACACACACACACACACACGTTGGGAGGCTCCTCCAGCTAGCAGGCCTCTGGGCAACACCCTGGCAGGGATGGGGTGCAGGCTGGGAGCCTGAGGGGCGGGGCGGCTGAGGGGGCCCATGGAAAAGGGAGAAGCCCTCTCACCAGGGAGGGGCCGCACCTGGGGCTTCCTGGCCCCTCCATTGTCACCCTTCACCTGGGCAGGACCAGGTCCCATGCCCTTGGCCACCACAGGAAGGTCGTGGCACAGCCAGTGCTACAAGGATGGGGATGGGCGCAAGTCCCGAGCTCTGTCCTGGACTCCTGGGGGTGTGGGTTGTGGGGGGAGCCCGGCCCTCGGGGTTGCAGTCTGGGAGTCAGAGGAGGGGCTCCTGGGGGTTGTGGGGGGAGCCCGGCCCTTGGGGTTACAGTCTGGGAGTCAGAGGAGGGGCTCCTGGGGGTTGTGGGGGGAGCCCGGCCCTCGGGGTTGCAGTCCTGGAGTCAGAGGAGGGCCCCAGCTGTGTCATCAGGGCAACCCCGAGGCCAGGCCCTTTGAGGAGGAGACGGTGGTGCCCGGGGGAGGCTCAGCAGGGCGGGGCGGGGTGTGGGCATGGGGCCAGGCCCATGGTCCTCCCTGGCCCTATCCCGGCGGTGATAAGCTGCTTCCCTGTGAAGCTCGGTGAACTTGAAAGGGTGGTGCAGGCTATAACACCCCCGGGTGTGACCCACCCCTGCCCAGCCCTTGTGACTTCAAAGGGTGCCTGAAAGCCGCCTGCAGCTGTCCTGGGGTTGCCTGAGCCTGTTGCCAGGGACAGGGTGGCAGCACGAGGCAGGGATGGGGAGGACGTGGGCAGCCCCACCCTGGGCCTGTGGACTGGAGGCCCGTGTCGGAGGACCTGGCGGGAGATCACAGCCTTGTCCCAGGCCTGGGCTGGGGGCAGAGGGACTGGGTCGGGAATGTGGGAAAAGGGACACAGACAGGGGGCACAGCTGGGGATGGGGAGCAAGCCATGTGCTTGGGGTGCAGGACGGGACTCCCTATATGGCAGAGATCTGGCCCTGGGTGCTGGGGCTCCAGGACGCAGGGGTCAGCTGAGCTGCCCTGAGCCTCCCTGGGGCACTGTGTGGGCCTGGGACCTGCCCTGGGGCTGGGGTGGGGCTAGGGGCCCCCAGGATTTGAACATGGGAGCTCCTCCTGGAGGCAGAGGTAGGGAGGCTGCAGGGCCAGGTGTGTGGGGCGCTGGGCTCCTCAGGCTGGTCTGGGACATGGGGAGTAGCCCCCTCCTATGGCTGGAGCCGGCTTCTACTAGAAGCTTCCAGATGTCCTGGGGACAAGAGCGCTCAGTGGAGCCACGCTGGGCGAGGCTGGGGCGGGGGCGCAGTGGGCAGGCTCTGGTGGTCTCGGGCTGTGTCCTGTGCTGGTCTCATGGTATGCTCGGCCCAGGTGAGCGGGGATGCTGGGGATGCTGCGGATGCTGCGGAAGGGGCTCTCCTTGGGGCTGGTGGGCCTCGTGGGGCCTGGAGCTCAGCCATGCGGGACCCAGGCCTGTGCCCGAGGGCCCTGGGGTGCTGATGATTAATTTTAGGCTGCTGTTTCTGTGCCTGAGGAGAGAAACCTCTCCCTGAGAGCGCTGTCTCTGCCCGGAGGGCCCAAGCTGGCCACTGCTGCCTCCTCCGCTGGGCCTGTCCCTGCCCTGCCTCCTGCCTTGGGAGGAGCGTGGCCAGCGAGGGTGGGCAGGTGGGCCTCCCTGGAAGGCCCCACTGTGCCGGCAGCTTTGTGCTGGGCCCGAGTGGGTGTGGCCAGGGCTGGGGCACCCCGTGGTCTCCTGAAGCAGAGGCGGTCTCCATCCCAAGGGACGGTTTCTCAGGCCCGACTGACCCTTGGGCGGGAGCCCAGGCGGGTCTAGAGCCTGGTCCCACCTCTGGCTTTGTGACCCAGGCGGGTCACACCTCCCACCCGGCAAAGCCTGCTGCTCTCCTGGGGAGCACATGAAGGGAGCACCTCCAGTGCCAACTGGCAAGCCCTGTCAACCCGCAGACCCACCCTCACACCACACAGGCTGGCCAGGGCCCCAACCCCCACCGGGTGTCCAAGTGGCCTCCTTGTGACCTGGGCCAGGGCCCCGCTGGGGCTGGTCCTCCTGGTCACTGCCTGACCAGATGCAGCTCCTCAGAAGTCCTGACCCCGTGGTGGCTCTGTTCTCAAGCACCAGCTCCCTAGCTAGAGCCCAAGTGGGGCAGAGAGAGGTCCTCCTCTCAGGCCCTCCAGGGGACCCCAGCTCTCTTCAGTCCTTGCCTGGGCTCCAAAACCCTCACACCTGGGTTCCTAGGCCTGGGGTCCTATGCTGGGGCCGCCCATTCAGGCGGTTCCCTTTAGTGACAGGAGGAGAAGGAGGGGCTGGTATCCCCAGAACAGCTGCCAGGTTCTGAGGCTTCCTTGTCCCCATGGCAAGGTGCTGGGATGGCCGGGCTTGGCAAGCAGCATCCAACATCCGTGGGGAGACTGCTCATCCAGGGGTCAAGAGGTGACCTCTCTGGCTCCCTCATCCTGAACTGCAGCCTGGGTCCCCAGCAGGACCTCTCCCTGGGGGCCAAATCCAGGGGTCCTTCTGGGAAAGTGAGTCCTGGGCGCAGTGAGGCTAGGGCGGGGCACTCTAGGTGGCTCCTGCAGCCTGAGAGATGGGCACCCAGTGACATCCAGCCCTGCAAGATTCTGTGACAGAAATGGGTCCAGCCTGTCTGCCCCCCATGCCGGTGGGCGGACCGCAGCAGAAACTCCCCCGTGCCCAGAAGGAAGACCAGGACTTGGACGGTGGCCAGAGTGCCATTTTATTCTCTCCAACAGGAGGCCTGGCCGGCCAGTCCTGGCCTCCGGCAATGTGGCCAGGGCCACAGCCGAGGAAAGGGGCGGTGAAGCTCCACTCTCCACAGAGGGAGCCAGGGATCCTGGAAAGGCCTCAGATACCTGGGACCCCTGAGGAAGGCAGGGCTAACAGTGGGCACAGCTGTCCTGGGAGCCCAGGGCCCAGCTGCCAGGATCCTGGGACCGGGGCTGCCCTGGATGTGCCCTGCTGGGCCTGCAGGCTGGTCTGCACTCTGTGGCCAAGGCTGTCAGCGTGTGAAAGCCACAGACACAGGTGGGCTCGGAGTGCTTGTCCACCCCGAGGTGCCTGCTCTGGCCTGGCCTCTCCTTCCTGGGTATTGGAAGGCCTTCATTGGTGCCCTCGCCCTGGGCAGCACCCCCAGCAGGAATTCAGCACCAGCTCGGGGCAGGGAGAGGCCCGTGTTGGGCCCCTGCGCACTCCTGGCTGGGGTAGGCTGGTTCCCGTTGGGGGATCTTGAGCCGGGTACCCTGCACCGAGACAAAAGGCAGGCTTGGCTCAGACACCCTGGCAGGCACTGTGGCCTGAGGTTTCCTGGGGCCTCACCCCGCTGGAGACCAGCCCACAAAGGGGTCTCTGGCTGAGTTCACACCCCTCTGTGCTGGCCGTGTCCCCACCCTGCGCCCACCTCCGTGGGCTGAGCATGGCCCAGGTATGGTTCTGAGGGACAACCCCACCAGCCAGCTTGGTCCCAGCGTCTTCTCAGCGTTGGCCTCTGTGAAAGTCTTCCACTCCGTGAAGGCACGGAGTCAGTCGGCCTCTGCCGGGCCTGCAGGGCCTGGGGGGCACCGTGGCTGCTGGGGGCTGATGTCCTCGGGGAAGCTGTGCTCTGTGCAGATGTGCCGGGAGAGCCGGGGAGGAATTTTAGGACCAGATAGGGGCAAGATGCCCACTCCGGGGCCCCAGGTGAGGGCTGTTGAGGGGGGAGCTGAGGCAGCTGCAGCCCTGCCTGCTCCCTGTGGCAGCCGCATCTGGCCCAGCCGGCAGGTGGTGACAGCCCCCAGCAGCTGGCTGGGCGAGGGCTGGCCTAAGGCTGGGGTGGCAGTGGAGGTGGGGCTGGGCACCCAGGTCCTCCAGGAACCCCCAGAGCTAGAGTGGGTGGGTGGTGGCCCAGGGAAGGGAAGACAACCTACCCCCAGCCATGAAGGACCTTTGCAGACAGAAGGCAGTGCAGTGCTTGGGGGACTGGTGGGGTCTGCTCCGGTGCCATCTGCCCTGGTGCCGTGCACGGATGGGGACTCCAGAGGCTCTGTCTGCCTCTAGGGGCTCCCCGGGGCCTGGGGCTCCCCTGGTGGGGAGCAGAGCAGCAGAGGGCAGATGAATGATGGAGACTGGCTGGAGTTGGGGTCCTAGCCTCTCCCCAAGGCGCAAGTCTCCTGGAAAGCAGCAGCCCCACAGTGGGACCAGGCCAGGTGGGCTTCGGCCGGGAGGCCCTGGGGAGAAACTACAGGCTCGTCTGGGAGAACTCAGCAGAGCCCACCTTAACCTTGACTTTCCTGGATGCGTCCAGGGTCTCCAGCAAGCATCTCTTTCCACCGCCTAGACTTGGGGGGAGAAAGGGGCAGGGGTGAGGACTGTGGCCTCATCGTCCTCCAGCCCCTCCCACCTGTGCCCAGCTGCATGTCAGTGGTCATTTCCGGACCACTGACCCAGGTTAGCCTTGGTGCTTCCCCTTGGCTGAGACTCTCCACCCTCCCCACCCTGGGGGCCAGGTGGGGTGGGGGAGTTATGCCCGGGACCCCAGGGGCACCTGGCTTCGGGCAGCACCAGCATGGAGGGTAGACCGCCTTCAATGCAGCAAAACCAGCCAGATGCTCCCAGGCGCCGCCCTGAGCCACCTGCCCCGTGAGCCTCCCTGCGGGCCGAGCATCGGTCCGGGCACCTCCCGTGGTCCCCTCGAGATGCAGCCTGTGTCTGGTCTACACTCTGACCCTCTGATGTGTGGCAGGGAGGTGGAGCGTCCCAGGGGTGGCCACCCCACTCCCTCCTGGCCCCGGGCTGCAGGGCAAAAGGACCCCAGTCTCCATCCTCGTCGTCCGACGTGTGGCCTGGCCAGTGCCCTGAGCAGCTCCCCAGCCACGGTGCCCCTGAGCCAAGTCCTCTGGGGCCAGGCGGCCTCTCTGCACTCCAGGCAACCACCTGGGCCCTGTGACCCTCGGCGTCATCTGTGACAGGGAGGAGCTGCTGGCGATGGAGTGAACAGGAGGTGAGTCCAAGTGACTCTGGAGTCTGCAGACCTCAGCCCGGGCCAGGCTCGGGAGGGGTGGGGCGGTCAGGGTGGCGCCGGCCTTCACAGAGGCACATTCCTTCTCTGTTCACAGCTTTTTCCTCCAGTTTTTTTTCCTCTTTCTTCCTCCACCATTCCTTCCTGGAGCCCCTCCAAGACAATCGGCACCCGGCTCCACTTGGCGGCCACAAAGCCTCTTTGACGGCCCGGGCTCCCACAGCGGGCAGCGGGGTGGAGGCTGGGCGGCAGATGCCAGAGGACGGCAGGGCCTGGGCTGGGCGGGACAGGACACAGGGGTCTTCTGCTGGGGCCGGTGAGGGCTGAATCAGCCCTGGGGGGTGTTGGGGTGTGGGTGTCCCTTGTACACTGGTGTCAGACCCAGACTCTCCTGCCAAAGTCTGTGCCCAGATGAGCTTGCTGTGACATTGGTGCTCCCCGCCTGGCCAGCCGGGATCCGCGTGCCCAGAGCCCAGTACCTCCCACTCCTCTGGTGGAAGAACGGACGGATAGCACCTGCTCAGGGCTTGCCCTTGTGCCCCAAGTAGTTTTGGGGCAGGTTTGACCTCACTGGCACCTCCTGGCCCAAGGCCTTGGAGTACCTTTCCACTGACCCCCGTCCCTCCTCGGAGCTGGGTCCTGAATGTGGGCATCCAGCCCGCCAGGGACCAGACCTATGGATGCCCAGGTCCACCTGGGATGGGATGGTGCCTGCGCTTGGATCACCTGTCCGCCTCCAAGGGCTGGGCAGCTTGCGTGCAGTGGCACCGTTAAATGCTTGGTGGGCGAAGCTGCTGGCTCACACGGTGAGGCCGGTCGTGCAGGGCAGGGTCGGCGAGGTTTGGCCACGCTCTGCTCCTGGTCCCCTTTGACTTCCAAAAGCCCACCCTGTGCATGGGCACCCCAGGGGTCTGGGGTCAGGGAGGCCTGGCCACAGAGGGACCACAGAGTCACTGGCTCCTGGCCTGGCACAGCAGGTGGGCAGTGGTAGGCACTGCCAGACACAGGGGTGGGGGTGCAGGCAGGGTGGGCCAGGGCCCGACACCCTTGAGCCAGGGGCTATAGCATTGAGTGGCTGCAAAGAAGGAGGTGCACATGGGCACAGGCGAGAGGCCGGCCACTGCCCGGATGTGTGGAGGCCACCGGGAAGGAGCTGTGGTCCTTGTGGCGTGGGACTGGTGACCGGGCTCCTGGCCTGTGGCTGGTGCTACCGTGCTGTCCTGGCTGGCGGGGCCTACGAGGGTTGGCCTGGCCGGAGGAGCTTCGTTTGGCTGGGAGCGCAGACGTCGTCCGCAGAGCGCTGCCGGGGCAAAAGCAGGCAGGAGTGAGCATCGGCCGGGGTGGCAATCAGCCCCAGTGAGGCACAATCCAGCCTTTGTTCTGAGGCGCCCGGCCTGCAGGCCAAGAGGAAACCAGAGGCGAGCCAGGCAGCGCCTCCACCCGCTGGGCAGGACTGGGCCTCCAGGGCCCGGCCCTGCAGAGGAGCTTCGGGGGCCCTGCTCCGGGGGAGCAGGCACCGCCTCAGGCTGGCATCAGGACATGGGTCCTGGAGCACAGCCCCAGGGCCACCCTGTCACGAGTATGGAAGGTTCTGGAATTTGGAAGGCCCTGCAAGGCCTGGGGTGGGGTGGGCCCAGGGAGCCCCGGAGGAGTAGAGACGGTGCTGGACCCATGGAGGGACCCTGAGAGGGTGGCCCTGGGTGAGGGTCCCAATGCGTGGGCCGGGAAGCTCCATCTCTGACTGCTCCCTGAGCCTGGCACCCAGCCTCCCACCCAGGAGGCTCCCACACCCCTCCCTTGGCCCCACACCCTCCCCGCCCTCCCCTTCCCTGCCCCGGCCCTTGCTCCTCCTGCACTCCCCACCCGCCCCCACTGCGTGCTGACCTTTTGGGCGACTGTGCCGGGCACTCACGGGAACTTGGCCTGGCCTAGACCTGCAGGGTGCATGTGGTGGTGGCTGCGTGTGCCCCGTGCTGGCTGCAGGCAGCTCTGAGGTGCAGGCCCTCGCAGACCCAGCTCCGCAGGCAGCAGCCCACACGCCTCTGCCCTCTCACCCCTCTGGGCCCAGCCCTTTCCTGGCTGCAGTGGGAGGTGGTCTGGGGGCTCTGCTCTCCTTGCCACTCCCTATGGCCCCGGGATGTGGCGTAGGGGCCTCCCACGTACCTCAGCAGCTCCCATGTCCCTCGGCCCTCACTGCAAAAGGGCAACCGGGGGTGTCAACCGGCAGGCCTTCAGGTCTTCAGGGATGCGTCCCCGGCCACCTCAAGTCCCACTCTCTGCCCCTGCTGGGGGTTTGGATGTGTGCTCCTGTGTGTAGGGTGTATATTGAGACCCTGTCTGTCAACTACCTCACCCCTTCCTTCACACCCCTTCCCTGGTGAGGCTAGGGCTGGGGAATTCGGTGCTGGGGAGCCCCAGAGGGGCCTTGCTCAGGTAGCAGTGCCCTCTGACTAGCGGCTGCCTGGGGGGGTCTCCCAGCCCAGGGCTGAGCCAGGACAGCAGAGAGGTTCCCGCATCTCCTGAGCCCTTTCAGGATGCATTCCAGCCTCCCCTGTGCCCAGCAGAAAGGTGGTCCCTGGAGCCCCTTGATGGGCTGTGTCCTTATCTCGGCCCCTTCCCAGCCTACTCGCCTTCAGAGGCCTGGCCGTGACCCTGTAGGAAGGCAGCCTGGACTTCCCAGGGCGGGTACGCGCGTGTAAGCAGGGCTTTCCTGTCGGCAGCTGTGAGCTCCTGCTCGGGGCCTGGGCTCAGCCCTCAGTTGTGTGGACCTGCTGGACAGCTGGGGACAGCCCCCCTGAGTGGGAGGGGCCTGGGAGGGGCAGCAGGGCCTGTTGGGGGCTGGGGGTTCTCACTATGTCCCTGGAGTGGTGCCAGGCAGACAGGGGCCGGCCGACTCTGGGACTGATGCAGGGTCCAGAGTGGAGCCCCCAGGGCTGAGGGGCCCTGCCCAGGGAGGGTGATGGGGCAGCTGTGGAACCCCCAGGGCTGAGGGGCCCTGCCCAGTGAGGGCACGGCCTCAGCCGCCCAGCGTGGTGGGACCAAGGATCTGGGGCCCCGTGAGCTGGGGAGAGTAGGGCCCCTAAGGTCTGGGACCCCAGCTACCTGCCCGAGGTGGAGGGGGTCTGCCCCGGCTCGGACAGCCCTGTGTATGCACGCACGTGAGTGCAGCCATGGAGGCAGCGGCCCAGCCAGGCTCCTGCAAGCGCCCTGGGGCCCGGCCGAGGTGCGAGTGGCTGCTTGGCACTTCAGGGGCCGCACACAGGGCCCTCCCCAGGACCCCTGCCCCTGGTTTCTGCAGCGACTCAGCCCACCTGGCTGCCCTGCGTTCCCAACGCCTCCTCCTGGCTGCCCCCTCCACAGTCCAGGCGGACCACAGCCAGCCTGGGTGGCCTTCTGGAGACCCCAGGGCTGGGGGTCCCGGCCCATCCCGCCTCCCTTGCGGGCTGGAGCGTCTGTGACGTCACTCGTCAAGGCGCCTGAGCTTGCGGCCCCAGCTCCGCCCAGGGTCACGGAGTCTCCACAACAGGCCAGTGTCCCCAGACGAGGCTCCAGACACCCCTCTGCCCTGGCACCCCAAGGCTCACCCAGGGAAGCGGCAGAGCCAAGCTAAGCAGGTTGCAGGCCCCGGTGGCCCCCACCCCATCTCACAGGTGACCCTTCTGGGCTGTAGGGGCTGACCGCGCCCCCTCCACTACCTGGTGGGAAGGGCCAGGGGTGCGGCACACTCAGGATAAAGGACGTGTGTGTCCCTGACTTCAGGGGGCTGTAGAGGAGGTGCCGGGAAACCCTGGCCCACCCTGGGCTGGTCCTACAACCCCTCCACAGACACTGACCACTTTAAAGGAGGCCCCAGTGGTGTTGGTGGAGGGTGAGTGGAGACGGTTGAGCTTCGGGGCGGGGTGGAGGGAGAGCTGTGGGGTGGGACCTCCTGTCCCTGACACCCCGAAGCCAGGGAACAGAGGATTTTCTCTGGCAGGAATAGACAAAGAGCTGGGAAGTTTCACGCCACAACCTTAAATATTTCCCAAGTAGGTCAGGGCCATGGGAGACACGGCAGCAGGCCTGGGTCAGGGCCCCACCAGACAGGCTGACCCATCCCCTGCCGCAGGCCTGCCTGTCCGCCTCTCCCAGGAGCCCCACCTGCTCCCAGAGTATGTGTCAGCTCAGGGCGGACTGCAGCCCTGCTGGGTTCCGGGAGGGGCCTCGGCTTCACATGGGGCTGGACAGGCGGACCTGCAGGGCACCGCTCCAAGGGGCTTCTCTGAAATTCTATTTTTTATTTTTTTTTGAGGCAGACTGTAGCTCCATCACCCAGCTTGGAGTGCAGTGGCACAATCTTGGCTCACCACAACCTCTGCCTCCCGGGCTCAAGTGATTCTCCAGCCTCAGCCTCCCGAGTAGCTGGGATTACAGGCATGCACCACCATGCGGGCTAATTTTTGTATTTTTAGCAGAGACAGGGTTTTGCCATGTTGGCCAGGCTGCTCTTGAACTGCTGACCTCAGGTGATCTGCCCGCCTCGGCCTCCCAAAGTGCTGGGATTACAGGCAGGAGCCACCGCGCCCGGCTGCCTCTGATGTTCTGCCCAGCACCAGCAGCTGAGGTCTCAAACGCCCACCATTTGTTTGATCTTCTCCACAAACATCCACACAGCACTGGGCGCACTGCCTTCCGAAGCCCTTCCCGGGTGTGGGGAGAGGCTGCAGTCGCGGCTGTTGCCTTCTGTGTTTATTGCTGAAGCTGGTGGCAGGGTGGGCGCCGCTCCTTTTCCAGGATGAGCAGTCGCAGGTTTACCCCGCCTGGTGGGCACAGCCCCTCCAAGGTGAGAAGATCACAGCGGCCATCTCAGCTGCCCCAGGAGTGTGGGAGCAACGAGGTCCTGCCACGATGGGTGCACCTGGGCCCACAGACCCCGGAGGGGCTTCATCCACGGCGTGTTGGCGACAAGGGCCCCGTGGAGAGGAAGGCTCTGGCCCTCGGCTGCCGCCTCTCTGTGGCACCTGGAATAGAGGGACCTGTGCCGAGCTGCCCTTGAGTTGAGTGACTGCTCCTGAGACAGAGCCTACCCAGCCTTGGCAGGGGGTCCTCAGGGCCTCCCACTTGGCCCTTGCACCGACATCTGCCCCAGGCAGCTGCCCTGAGCCTCTCTGGCACACAGGTCTGAGGCTTCAGGTGTGTGGGGGTGGCGGACGCTGGGCTGGGGCACAGGAGCTGGCCAGGCTGGGCCCCGAGCAAAGCCTGGCCCAGGCGTGGCTGCAGTGGTGGGGTTGGGCCTCTGTGAGTGGGAGTGGTTCTGGGCTCATGTTACACTTTCCACTGGAAAAACAGCCCCGTTTTGCATGTTGGCTCTGAGCTTTTTAAAAATTGCAAATATATCCAGTTTCCCAAATGAGTGCTCACCAGGCAAATGTGGTTGTTCTGCCGGCTCTGTGGAGGTGGGCGCCTGGCCCGGGGGAGTGACGGGCTGGGGGCCTAGGGAGGGAAGGGCTGACACTACAGTTCTGGGGAACACCCCTGTATCACGGCCTAGGGACACTGGGCCCCTGTCTAGGGAGGTGGGGAAACTGAGGCCCTGTGGTCTGGAGCCTTCGGGGGCTGTCACTGAGGAGACCTGGGTCCTGGGCGGTGGTCCCTGGGTCCTGAAGTGGACAGCACCAGCCCACACCAAGTCAGGGGGCTCGGTGTGTGGGGCCTTGGCTCCCAGGTGCGCCCCAGGTTCTGCATTCCCGCCGCGTGCTCCCTGGCAGCAGGTCGGGGACCCGGTGCAGACCCAGGCTTCCAGGCTCTGAGCCCTGACTTGGCTCTGAGTCTCCACAATCCCTTTTCTGCATGGCTGTCACCTGGTGCTGTAGCTGTGTGTGTGGGGCTGGGGTTTTGTGTGTACGTGTGTGTGTACATGTGTGTATGTGCACACGTGCAGGTGTCCATGAGGGGGATGTACTCATGTGTACTGGCATGTCCGTGCATGTGTCTGTGCACACTTGCGTGCACATACATGTGGGGCCCGTGTGTGTGTGCATGGCATGTGTTTGTGTGTGCATTTGTGGGCAAGTGTGTGTATGCCATGTGTATGTGCTCACATGGCATGTGTGGTGTGCATGGCAAGTGTGTGTGTATTTGTGGGCAAGTGTGTGCATGCCATGAGTGTGTGTGCTTTCATGGGCAAGTGCATGGTATGAGTGTGGGTGTGCATGGCATGTGTGGTTGTGTGTGTGCATGGCATGAGTGTGTTTGTGTGTCTTCATGGGCAAGTGTGTGCATGGCATGAGTGTGCTGCCTAGGGTCAGGGCAGTGCTCAGTGTCTCAGCACCCCTTGAACAATGGGGCAGCCAGGACTCCAGAGGGACTCATGGTGAGGGGGTCCCAGGCTGCCTCTGTCCACCCAGGCAGGGTGGGCTGCCAAGGGTGCTGGTCGGCCCGCTGCCACTGGAATCAGGCTCCCAAGGGTGCTGTGCCCTGCTTCCCAAAGGTGCCTGCGCCCAGGGCGCCTGTGCTGAAGCTTTGGGACCTGGAGGGCCATGGCAGGCCCTCCCCAAGCCGGATCAGGGCCCCTGCCCAGCACAGGCCTCCCACTGGCTGGCCGCTGTCCTCGGAGGGCAGAGAGCATTCTTTGGAGTGGTATGGTTGCCAGACCAGATGACAAATGTGCCCACTGGTAGACCAGAGACCCCAGGTCTGCAGCCCGGCTGCACCCCCAATTTCATGGGAAGCACTTTAACGCCAGAAACATCTGGAAATTATTCCAAGAACTGGATTCCAGCCTTCGCCTTTGGAAGTTCAGCTGCCCCCGTGGAGGGTGGAGGGCCGCTGGTTCCGCAAGGCTGGAGCTGGGGCCGAGTTTCATGAGCAATTCAGCCTCATGGGTGGAAGGTTCACACCACTGTGGGGCTGGTGGCACCTGGTCTCCTCCAGCGGCCCTGGCTGATCCCCTCCAGCTGCCCCCGCCGGTCCCCCCCACCCCGCTGTGCCCCTGCCTGCTGGCCACTCAGACCCCCGTGCCTCTGAGTGTGGCTCCTCTGATGGCCAGTCCTGAGACGGTGAGGGTGGTCATACTAGAGCTGTGTGTGCGCGTGTGCGTGTGTCGGCACAGGTGTGTGCACATAGGGGTGCGTGCACATGCGTGTGTCAGCGCAGGTGTGTGCACATAGGGGTGTGCACGCGCATGTGTGTATGTCGGCGCAGTTTTGTGCATGTAAGGGTGTGCACGCATGTGTGTGTGTGTCAGCACAGGTGTGTGCACGTAGGGGTGTGTGTGTGTGCTTGGCTGAGGCTGCACCCCCGGGGTGAGGAGCTGGTGAATGCATACACACACACACACACTCACACACACACACTCACACTCACACACTAACACACACACGCGTGTATGTGCTGGCACATGTCAGCTCCTCCCCCCAGGGTGCAGCCAAAGCTAAGTCATCTCCCCCAGCCCCACCAGAGCAGGCGAGGGGCCACAGAGGGGACCTCAGGGGGTGACCCCAGCCCCTGGGGGTCATGTGAATGGGGCTCCACCCAGGCCAGGAATCCGACAGCACTTTTGTTCCCTTTCACAAAGGGCGAGCACGACACCGCCCATCTCGTTTCACCGCTCAGTGGGTGTTACAAACGCTTTCCAACACGCTCTGCGCTGCCCGACTGCAGCCAGCCAGGAGGGTCCATCGGCTTCCACAGCTCCACTTGGCAAAGAAAACAAACTCCACAGCAAGGAGGTTCTCCTTGGATGCTCCGGCCGTGCTCTCGAATCAGCAGCCAGCCTGTCCTCAAAGGGGTCTTGGCTCACAGACGTCCTATGCTGCATCGTGTTCTGCCAAATTTCAGTCTAAGATGTAAAAGTGGAGAAACCAGAAGCACTGAAAGTGAAAATAAAATAAAGGGAGACACCACAGGTGAGAAAATCTGAGAAGCGACCAGCACAGCAGGTAGGAGGTGCCCCCACACCCAGAGGAGCCGGGAGTCCACACCACACAAGTCCTGCCTCCCCTGGAGGCCCCCACCCACCAGGCTGCTGCTGCTGCCCCCACAGACCCTGCTGGACGGAAACATGGAGTCAGGACCCCATCACCTGCACCTGGGGCCAGAAGGAGCGGAGCCGCCACCAGAGACCACTGCCTCCAAGTCCGGGGTCCCGCTGCTCTTCCCACTTTCTCAGCCTCCTCAAATACTGAGTCTGAGAGTGACCCCAGCAGGGCTGGGCAGAAGTTTGTGCACACACACATACACACACATGCACACCTGCCCACCCTCAACCTACATACACCCACACACCCATGTGCAGACTCGCCCACCCCCACACCACACACACGTGCACACCCACATGCACACCCGCCCACCCCTCACACCTACACACACGTGCACACCCACATGCACACCCGCCCACCCCCACACCTACACACA
>NW_016107432.1:2949511-2957217 GCF_001604975.1 Cebus imitator
ACACACACGCACACACCCACATGCACACTCGCCCACCCCCAAACCTACTCATAGGCCCACCTACACACACACATCTACACACATGCACACACCCACCTACTCCCGCTGCACAGCAGCCCACCCCCACACCACCCACGTGTGCACAACCATACATGCACACCCCTGCAAACCTACATACACATATATACACATGCAGACACACCCACACACCTACACACACGAACACAAACCTACACATACATGCACACATCCCCCTATGTGCACACAGGCACACACACATACACACATTCACACCCCATATACATACGTGCACACACACACTCGCACACAGCCCTACACACACCTACATGTGTGCACACACATGTGTACGCTGGCACAGGGCCGTGATGTACAGGCACATTTCCCAGGCTGCCTGAGGTCCAGGTGGCTTCGTGTGGTGCCTTGTGGCTGGGGTGTGTCCCAAGGGGTCAGGAGGGGCTGGGCCACACCCTGAAGGGTCCACACATGGAGGGCAAAGGCAGACCTCCCGTGCACGGTGTGCAGGCTGCAGGGGAGCAGGGCCTTGGTTTTCCCGATTGCAGCCACAGGCCTTAGCGTGTCTATCCCCACAGCGCCTGCCAATGCCGACACTGACAGTCTGTTTGGACGGCTCCAGTGACCACTGGCTCTGCGAGTGATGACTCACACCCATCACTCATCCCCTCCTGAGTCAGCCGAGGGACCCTCTGCAGGGAGGCGTGCGCGTCATCGAGGTGATGCAACCCCTGCCCGGTCACTTGCTGACTCATGGATGCCCCCCGCCCCAGCCCAGGGTCTCCCCTTCCATCCCTGATGGGCATGGGATGAGCTGTAGCCAGGCTGGGACGGCAGAGCAGGGGCAGAGAGGCAGCCAGGGTGGGGCAGTGGGAGCAGGGTCGCTCTCAACGCAGCCTCCCACCCTGCTCCACAGCACCCACTCTGCTCTCTTGCTTGGTCTGAGGGACTCTCTGAAGCCCCATTATCCAGGGTTCATGCAGATTGAACCAGCCACCCCGTGGTCCCAGGAGGCGCTGAGCTGGGCTAAGCCTGGCCCCGCCCATCCTGGTGTTCTGGAGCCAAGCCCCCAACCCACCCCAGATGCAGGTGCGAGCCCTCTGGTGCCCCTGCCTGAATCGCAGACAGCCCTGGGCTCTGCGGGGCTTAGGGTCACATTTCTCAGTGTTTCTGTGATGGCAGAGAAGACATTTCCTGAGCCTGGATTCCTGAGGTTTCTGAAGGTCTGTGGCTCCAAGCACCATATTCTTTCCAGCCCTCCTGAGTTCCTGCAGCCACGTTTCCCTTCCCTTGGGGACAACGCTGGTCTGAAGGTCTGGAGCAGGTGAAGGTCTCATAAGTCCTGCCTCCCTAGCTGCCAGGGCAGGTGCCTGGTGCTCTGAGGGTCCTGGGGAGCCCCAGCCCCCCTGCCAGGCATGTGAGGGGCCTCCCCGCCTGACACGTTCTGTGAGGATGGAGCTGGGTCCTGCGTTGCCTTCTGCGGCCTGGACGGCTGGGAACGGAGCTGGGCGTTCTCTGCTCTGCTGGCGCTGGAGCTGCCCGGATTAAGGCGAGTCCTGTGCTGGGAGCCCTGGTAGGGCCACCTGGTGGGGATCCGAAAAGCAGCCTCACGACTCGAGTGTTTTCTGCTCCCGAGGTCAGATGGGCTCTTGTGAAAGCAGTTTTCCAGGTGAAGATGGTGAATATTTAAGTCTACTACATCTGGAAAAAAGAGGAATGGACCTGCAGCCCCTGTCCTATCTCACAGGCAGCTTTGGAGAAAATCTGTTGTGCCTCTGGAATCACCCGGCCCTGTTTGGCCCAGGACAGCTCCCAAGCTCCCCTCCTGCGGGACTCCAAGAGGGGCCGAGTGTCTGCTCCTAGCCTCAGACCCCCACCCCGTGCCCATCGCCTGAGACTGGACAGACCCAGCCACGTGTCTGAACGAGCCTGACCGAAAGGCATCTGAGCACTGAGCCCCTTCCCACAATGCAGGCCGGGGGTGGCCTCTGCTCGCCCGGAGATTCAAGGTTTTGTTATGACTTCCAGTGACTCTGGCCATTCTCACCGCGGTGTCCGTGGGAGCCCCTGGTGCTGATGGCAATGGCCTCCCTCCCCTCACGGTGGGAACAGCAGGTCCCGGCCCCTGGGGTCCTGGCTCTGCACTGCTCTCTGCCCAGCAGCCCCAGACGCTTGAGGCCAGAACAAAGCCAGGGTGGGGACATCCGTCTCTGCAGCAGGCACCTGCCCCGTCCTGGCGTCACGGTGGAGGTGGCCATGCATCTGTGGCAGGCCAAGATCAGGGCCGATCCTAGGAACCACCGGAGTTCTGAACAGGAGTGAGAGTGTGTGCAGCCCCGGTGCACACAGCCAGCAGAGAAGCCGTCAGCAGCGGGGAAGTCACTGTTAGGGCAGCTGGGATCCGCTATCAATGCTAATATTGTTAACTTTCCTTTAGGTGTGGAATTATTTCAAGCTGGAAATCACAAAAGGCACAACTGATGGAGGTGTGGGCCGAGAGGGGCCCTGAGGGGATGTGGTATGGACGGGTGCGGCGCCCCTACCAGGGCGGGTCCCGGGGCTGTCTGGGCGTTATTCTGTGCGCTGCGTCGGCAATGCTGGTCGTCCCTCTTCGGGGAGGTGGGGGCCTCTCCAGGGCTTCAGAGACGTACTTGTGGGCAGTGGCAGGACCTGGAGTTCGGAGCCTGGTTGGGGGCGCCCGCCGAGCTGCCTTTCGAGGGAGGCTCTCAGGGAACCGGCTGCTCCGCCAGCAAGGCTCAGCCCGGTGCCCACTGCCTCCAAGCCCTTCCCGAGCCATGCCTCCCGGCCCCGCTCCAGCGTGCAGTTGGTGTTCAGTCTTGGATTTACCACCGAAGAATTTTAGGAATTTCCTCTAAGTCTGAAAAGAAAACGAGTTCAAAACCTCTCTTTGTGTTTGCAGTTGCTTGGGTTTGAACGCATATTCATCCTCACCAGAGCGCAGCAGAGGCTTCCCGCACCCAAGCTCACAACTGGGGAGGGGTCTCTGCTTTCAGGCTGCGAGGCCCCAGCTCCTTGTGATTTGGGGTCCAGGTCAGGTCAGCGGCAGGGTGCCACTCGGGAGGCGGGTGAGGTGCACGCGGCTCCTCCTGCCTGGCGGTGGGTGGGCATACCTGCCTGGAGGTCTGTGCAGAGGTGTGGGGACGTGGAGGTGACTCAGGCCTGGGTGCAGGGACTTGAGCGTCCCTCGCAGGCTGCGAGCGTCCAGGCAAGAGTGGGCTGCAGGGTCGTCCACGGTGACAGGTCCGCAGGGTGGCCCATCTCCTCCCAGCCTGCCCACTTCCTGAGCCTGGCTCCTCCCTGGCCTTCCTGTCAGTTCTGAGGGCTCACTGCATTGTTCTTTCAATAAAATTAGGTCTGCTGGGGCTGGCGGTGGAAGCCCAGGGCTCCCCCCTCCCCAAGGCAGCCTGTTTGCTGCCACCCACCACAGCCTGGCTCACCTGCTCCCGGGTTCCCAGCACCAGGCCGAGGGCAGGGCAGCCCCACTCAGGCGCTGTGTCCTGGCAGCGCCAACTTCGCCAAGACCCAGTCATCACCCTCTCCCGCAGCCTGCAGGTGGTGACTTTGCTGCAGTTGGGAAAATAGTTGGAGCTGGGTATTCTTTCACTTTTGAAAAAGACATCTCGCGATTGTAAACCAATACCTCGCTTTACACTATTCATCCATGGAGATTTTCAATCTAGGAGTGAGACTCCTGCCAGATGGCAGCCGGTCGTACTCCTTGAGGTGCCTGCCAAGGAAGGCCAGCCCCAGCCAGCTGCCACCGTGTGCAGCGAGCACCCGGTATCCGAAAGCCACCCGACCCCATGCGGAGGGAGAGGCTCACTCGGGAAGACTGGTCTCTTTCTAAGAAGCACCCAGCATGCCTTTGGAGGCAGTTCAGGTGAAGAAGGCAGGAAAGGGCAGTGGTGGTGGAAACAGTTTAGAGGGAGGAAAAGGAAGGGGGGCTGTCCCGAGGGTGGGGCCCCAGCATCTGTGGGGAGCGTCTGCTGCCCCTGGGGCTTCGTGCCGGCCAGAGGGGCCTGAGTATGAACTCGTTCCCATTAGAAATGGAAGCACACCCAGTGCTCTGGACAGATGCCCGTCCGCTGCAGGAGCTCCTGCGGGCAGATCTGCCTGTGGAGCATGCACTTGCACCCAGGTGACCCAGCTCAGTTAGACTGAAGAGCCTCCTGGAGCACCAGGCACCAGGATCCTTGCGCCTCTCCGCCCATCCAGTGGGAGGTGCCCACGCAGGAGTCTCCTGGGAGGGTCCCTTTGGAAGCCTGCTGTGTGCTGCAGAGGCTCAGATGTGGCCAGACAGCCGCTCTCCTGGGCCGGGGGCCGTACGCTGGCCACTCCGGCCACAGATGGCTGCTTCTGCTTTGTAGTGAGAGACTTTCTCAACCAGGCCTGGCTGTGGCTCTGCACACGCCAGTCTCTTAGGCTGCAGGAGAGACCCCAAATGTCCCAGACCAGTGGCACTGGCCACTGTCTCCTCTGTCCCTGTCCCTGACTTGCACCTGACCCGGCCCCAGCGATGCCCTCGGCCTCCCACCTGCTGCCCCTCCCCATCTTGACCGGGCTGGGGCCATCACTCACCCTTCCTCGGCCTATGAGTCCATTCCCACGTTGCTATAAAGAACTGCCCAAGACTGGGTAATTTATACAAGAAAGAGGTTCAGTTGACTCACAGTTCTGCATAGCTGAGGAGGCCTCAGGAAACTTACAGTCATGGCGGAAGGGGAAGGAGAAGGAGGTCCCTTCTCCACAGGGCAGCAGGACGGTGTTCGTGGAAGCGGGGGGCACGCCAGACGCTTAGGAGACCGTCAACTCTCCTGAAACTCATGCACGCTCACGAGAACAGCACGGGGTGGGGGGAACTGCCCCCACTCACGCTCATGAGAACAGCACGGGGTGGGGGGAACTGCCCCCACTCACTTTGATGAGAACAGCACGGGGTGGGGGGAACTGCCCCCACTCACGCTCATGAGAACAGCATGGGGGGGAACCACCCCACTCACTATCACGAGAACAGCACAGGGGTGGGGGGAACCGCCCCCACCCACTCTGACGAGAACAGCAGGGGGTGGGGGGGAACTGCCCCCACTCACTCTGACGAGAACAGCACGGAGGTGGGGGGTAACCGCCCCCACTCTGACGAGAACAGCCCGGGGGCACCACCCCCGTGATGCAGTCACCTCCACCTGGTCCCACCCTTGATATGTGGGGACTGTGGGGAGCACAGCTCAAGGTGAGACTTGGGTAGGGACTCAGCCAAACTGTCACTCAGCTTCCCTCCGGTTTCCTGCTCTCTTCTCCGGCACTGCCTCCCAGGGTAGCCGGCAGCTCCTGCCTAGGGGCCTGGGGCCACATTTCCTGGCTCCTGTCCCACTGCTCAGGCAGGCGATGCTCAAGTCCGTCTTCTCTGCAGCAGCACTGAGCCCTGCTCCCCGGCCCTGTCCTGACAGGGCTGGCAGAACTCTTCGGGAAAGTGTTGGATTCCTGGTCACCCTTGCCCCTCCAGGCCTCCCAAGCTCTCCCCTCCCCTCCAGCCCAGGCACCCCCACCCCAGGCTGCCTGGGTCCTGCCCAGCCCCCAGTACCAAGACCGGCCTCCTGCTCCCCTCGGGCTCCTTGGCCTTGCTCACCTCCCGCTGTCCCAGGGCCAGGTGTTTCAGGCACTGCCTGCTCATGGCTTGTTCAGGGCCTCAGCCCCCAGCCTCCTTCTGTGCCCATTTCCTCTGTCATGTGTTTCATCAGGTGCTGGGCACGGTGCCAACATGGACGCACTGCCTATCTGCCCCTCAGTGTGCCCCTTGCAGCTTGGCTGGTGAGTGCCAAAGCGTGGAGGAGGCGGGGGCTGGCAGAAGATGCAGCCCAGGATGACCCTGGGCTTGGCTCACCACTGAGGACGATGCCGCTCAGGGCCGTGCTGCTGTGCCTGGGAGGAGAGGAGGCCCCGGTGCCCCTCTGAACGAAGCGCGCAGTCATGGTTCACTCCTGTGACTGAGCTGCAACAGCTCACGCCACGCAAATGGGCCAGGCCACGGAACAGCCGAAAGTGTGTCCCAATTTTTTTTTTTTTTTTGACACAGGGTCTCACTCTGCTGCCCAGGCTGGAGTGCAGTGGCGCAATCTTGGCTCCCTGAAACCTCCGCCTCCTAGGTTCAAGTGATTCTCCCATCCCAGCCTCCGAAGTAGCCAGGATTCCAGGTGTGCACCACCACGCCAGGCTAATTTTTGTATTTTTAGTAGAGACGGGGTTTTGCCATGTTGGCCAGGCTAAGTGTAACACCATTTTTATTAAAATCAAAACAAAGGACCTCAGTCCCACAAAACAGGAATTCTGAGAGACCAGAAACAGTTCTGGAAGGTGCCGTGCTATGGGTAGAGGAGTCCCTGAGGGTGGAGGCCTGGGGACGCTCCTCAGCCACTCCATCTCCAGGCACCTGCCACAGCTGGGGCCACAAGGATCAGAAGCCATGATGGTAGCGAAAGAGTCAGTCAGATATTGATTTAGTGCCTACTGGAGTAAAATACCGATTACACTTTGATGGATTAGGTAGAAGGCGCAAACCACATCACTGGCACATTTGAATGTGAGGCATGGAGCCACCTGAGGAGTTCGTAGTTGGTCTCATTGTTTTATGTCCATGCTGTGCATTTGCTTCTGAAGGACCATTTTGGGGTCCGCACCTCTTGTGAAAACAAGAATCCAGTCTAAGGACTTAGCCTGTGGCTCTGCGTGGTCTCTGCATATGGCAGTTTCTGAGCACCATAGCCTCTGCCACCATGTTCTTTCCTCCAGTGCCTTCCTGTGAACAAACCCAGCCAGGCTCCGGCACCATGCAGGCTCCAGCACCATGCAGGCTCCCTCCGTCTAGTGCCCTCTGGTGTAGCAGGCCAGCATTGCCACAGAGGCCATGGGCCGCTCGGATGGGAGTGGATGGAAATGTGGCTGAGGTCACTGCTGACCTGGAAGTATTTTGCCTGCGTTTGTTAACTAGCTATGAAACTAGACATTCTCCCACTGCCAGCAAAATGACCATTTTTCATTTAATTTGCGTACAACGGCATTACTGATAGCAAACATCTTGAAGGAAACAAAGTGTGGTCAAGTTGAGCAAACATTGCATTATTTTCCCAAAGAATGCTGCATGAACTTGGGGGCTCTGTCGGCATCTGTCAATCCAGGGAATGGTTTCTTTCCTCTTGGCTGAGTTCCTCCCCCAGCATTACCTCCAAATCCTGCCCAACACTAGTGACATCTGTCTATGAACACTAGTTTTGTTCTCAAATATTTTTTTCCCTCAAAACTCAGAAGCTTAGCAAGAAAAGAAAAATTACAATGAGAAATGTGTCGGCCAGGCGCGGTGGCTCATGCCTGTAATCCCAGCACTTTGGGAGGCCAAAGCAGGCATATCATGAGGTTGGGAGTTCGAGACCAGCCTGGCCAACATGGTGAAACACCGTCTCTCCTAAAAATAACAACAACAACAAAAAAAATTAGCCAGATGTGGTGGTAGGTGGCTGCATCCCCAGCTACTCAGGAGGCTGAGGCAGGAGAATTTCTTGAACCTGGGAGGTGGAGGTTGCAGTCAGCTGAGATTGCACCACTGCCCTCCAGCCTGGGGGACAGAGCAAGACTCCATCTCAAAAAAAAAAAAAAAAAAA
>NW_016107432.1:2957261-2963300 GCF_001604975.1 Cebus imitator
AAAAAAAAAAAAAAAAAAAAAAAAAAAAAAAAAAAAGAAGTAAAAAGAAAACAAAAGAAAAAAGAGAAATGCGTCCACTCCACTGGCACTTCTGGACTTCCCACAACACACGCAGAGAGCTACAAACACATGCTCTTGTTGGCAACTGCCTCCCCACGCTGTCACTGTGAGGGCCTTGCCGTGCTGGCTGATGAGATGGACGTAGTGCTCAGACGGGCAGGTGACGTGGCTTACCTGTGTCCTCACCCAGTCTCATCTGTGGCTCCCATAATTCCCACGTCATGGGAGGGACCCGGTGGGAGGTAACTGAATCATGGGGGTGGGTCTTTCCCGTGCTGCTCTCATGCTGGTAGGTCTCATGAGACCTGACGGTTTTGTGAGAGGAGTTCTCCTGCACCTGCTCTTTGCCTGCTGCCATATAAGATAGGCCTTTGCCCCTTCTTCGCCTCCCGCCATGAATGTGAGTCCATTAGACCTCTTTCCTTTATATATTACCCAGTCTCCGTCGGTGATGTCTTTATTGGCAGCATGGGAACAGACTAATACAGCAGGGAACCACTTTTTCACTAAAAAAGGCAATTTTGTAAAACATCCAGACAGCGGCACGAACCTACTCCATGGACAGAGGTGACAGAGCACTGCCGAGGCAGGACTCCCACCTGTCCTCACGCAGCGCATGCAGCCCAGAACAGCAGCGCGGGCTGAAGGGAGGATGTGTGAGGCTGCACAGGTCGTGGGGGACTCAGCCCAAGGTCATGTCCTGGCCCTGAATCACAGCTACCCCGTGAGTAGTGGAGACAGCTCCCACTGCCTGCAGCCCAGCTCACAAGACACCATCAGGCAGGACAACTCATGGGCAGTAGGGGGGGCAGGGGTAAAGGCCTGGCTGCTGCGCAGCCACATGGGAGCAGCGGAGCCCGCAGATGAGGCGCCACCCACTTCTAGCCCAGGATGCACATGAAGAGCTGAGGGCACTGCCCCTTCCTCTGCAGCCCTGCCCCCGCCAGCCTCTGTGCCCCGTCACAACCGCACGCTGGCCCTGGGCTCCCACAGCCTTGCTTTCACACAGCTCACAGCTTCCTGTATCATCCCTCAGGCCTGCGCCAGGCTGAACGTGGGCTTCACGCACGGCATGAGGACAGGTGGGAGTCCCGCCTCGGCAGTGAGTCTGTCACCTCCATCCACGGAGTAGGCTTGTGCCACTGTCTGGATGTTTTACTAAATTTTGCCTTTTCCAGTGACAATTACTGGAAAGGAAAGGCAGGTGTGCTGAGGCAGGTCAGCGGCAAATCCAGGCATGGGGCTGCCCCTGGTGAATGTCTGACAGAACCAGGGGCTGCCAAAAGCAGGCTCAACTGTGAAAAACGACAAAAATAAAGAACAGGAAATGCTACAAGTATGGCCACAAGTTATGTCTACAAAGGTGAAGTGATGGAAGAAACTGAAATTTTAAAATCAGGGGCAATCATCAGCCCCCAGACAGAAGCAGCTGGCACTGCCTGAAGAGAGGGTGAGGCAGTGGCAGCTGGCCCGGAGGGGAATATTTCTGGGCAGAGTTTTCAAAGACATCCGCTAAGGAACACCACAGGCATGAGGACAGCCCTGGCCACGCTCCTTCACAGGGCCAGCCCCACAAATCCACCTGCTGAAACCAAGGCAGCTGCTGCAGAACCAGGCCCGCTAGGTGAACCGTGAGAATGGTGGCTGAGGGAAGATAATGGGTTTCTATGGCTTATATTTCACCTGTAGCCTAGAGCTTAACACATGACCCCTCATGCACAGATCACATGACATGCACAGGTCACATAACACAGGTCACATAACATGCACAGATCACATGACACAGTCACATGACATGCACACAACACATGACACGCACAGGTCACATGACAGGTCACATGACAGGCACAGGTCACACGACAGACCACATTACCTGCACAGATCACATGACACGCACTGGTCACATGATGCACAGATCACATAACACAGATCACATAACATGCACAGATCACAACACACACAGATCACATGACATGCAAAGATCACATAACACACAGGTCACAACATGCACAGTCCACATAACACCCCCAAGTCACATACAGGTTATCACATAAAATGCACAGGTCACATAACACAGATCACATGACACAGGTCACATGACATGCAAAGATCACAACATGCACAGGTCATATACAGAGATTAACATGCACAGATCACATAACACAGTTCACATAAAATGCATAGTACATATGCACAGGTCACAACACAGGTCACATAACATGCACATATGACACACACAGGTCACATGACACAGAGGCCATATAACATGCACAGGTCACATGACATGCACAGGTCACATGACACACGTCACATAACATGCACAGATCACATAACAGGTCATACAGCATGCATAGATCACATAACATGCACAGGTCACGTAACACACAGGTCACATAACAGATCACATGACACACAGGGTACATGACATGCAAAGGTCACATAACACACACAAGTCACATGACATGCACAGGTCACATAACAGATCACATAACATGCACAGATCACATAACACGTCATACAGCACACACAGATCACATAACATGCACAGGTCACATAACACATAACATACACAGGTCACAATCACGACACAGGTCATATGACGCACAGGGCACATGACATGCAAAGGTCACATAACATACACAAGTCACACAACACACACAGGTCACATGACATGTGCAGATCACATAACACACACAGGTCACATAACACACAGAGATGAGACATTGATGCCAAAATTCGATTCACAATTTTACAACATTTTGAAATTTCTGGAATGAAACTTACCACATGCACATCACCACAAGATTTCTGCACATCTGGCTGCAGCACAAGTTTTCAGGACAAAGTAAGCTCATGGAGGGGACAGACATGAGTGTGCCATGGCTTCTGGAAGGACCGAAGGCACATGGGGCAGCCCAGGTGTCCTGGCGTCTAGAGGGCCCAGGGGAGGCAAGGGAGGCTGCTGTGAAGGCAGGTACGACAGGTGCATGCCTTGGCTGCAATAAAGTCTCTGTGCAGCCTGCAGGGCCCCAGCTCCACCTGCAGTGAAGGTGAGGATGCTCCTGCCCCATGGGGTGCTTGGGTGCTGCGAGACCAACTCGAGTGAGATAACGAAGTTCTTTGACACTTTTTAGGTAAATGCAAATTAGAAGACGAGAACTAACCCCAGGAGCTTCTTTTCCAACCCAGTATGGTCCGGACTGGTGGGAGAGACCCGGGGTCCGAGCCTCTCTGGGAGCCGCGTGCAAGGGGGCGTATCCCACAGGGGCCCGTCCCGCCTGACGGAGGAGGAGGCTCCCCACATGCAGGGCATGCCTGCAAGGTGAACTCTGGTCCAGAATTAACCTCTGGATTCCCCCACTGAACCTGGCATCACACGCCAGCTGTGAGTACTGTGAGAACAGAATGTGTCGTCATGGGGTAACACAGGGTGTGGCGGAGTTGACCCATGCTGCGCACCTCACAGCAGACCTGCCCGCCCTGCGCTGCCTGCACCGCCTGTCCCCCCAGAGCCACAGCTGGAACCTCCTCACAGTGACCTAACAGGCAGGTGCTCGTTTTGCTTCCAGCATCAACATTTTCAGGAAGTTCCAAGGTGTTACAAGTCTAAACATACCGCATATATGCCACCCCTGATAATCAGAAAGATACTTTATTCAACTACATTAATTATTTCATCAAGAGAGAAAGGACAGGTGCACATGCTGGTGGGACGCGGGCTGGAGGGCAGGAAGGCGGCAGAGCGGGTGGCAGGCTGCTCACCTTTCACGCATCACTGCCCCCATGTGAGTGGGTCCCGCAGGAAGCATCGGGTCACAATAAAAACACGTCAGCTCTGTCTTTGAAAGGACTTCCAGCTTCACACTGTGGAGGAAAATGAGGGTGCACGTGTTACACACAAAAAGTAAGGTGGGAAGAAGAGTTCATTCACTCAAATGAGTATTTAAAAAATCCAGATGTCATGTTAGTGTTTTCATAGAGTATTATCAATATGTTTAAGTCATAATTTTTGGAAATTCACAACGAATATAAAAGTGAACATTACTGTGTTTCTGAGCTACTAAGGCAGAACTCAGAAACACAACTCTTGAGAACATTTAGAGCTCCGTGTCTGCCCTTGGCACACGCTAAGTTAAACAGTTCCCTGACACGTGCACTTTCCCAAGAATGTTCTCCTTCCGAGGCTGGCAGAGCACTTGCCTGAACACTGCCTCTGCAGCAGGCTGGAGATGCTGATGGGCGGCTTGGGGGGCAGCCCGGCCTGGGAAACCCCGAAGCTCGGAGAACCGCCTCTTCCCACTCTATTTGGCAACTGTGGTGCTGGTGTTAGTGATGGTCCCTTGTAGCGGATTTGCAGAGGTGGAATCCTAATAAATGCAAGAAACACAAAATCACAAATGCTCTGAGCATCTCTGGTGACATGACAATGAGAGCACTGGCCATTCTGCGGTTTTAAAGGCTGGGATTAAAAAGCACCTCTGAGTACCTCGGACCAGCAGGGCCCGTGTAACGCCCAGGGCTGACAGCCACAAGGGCACCCTCTCGCTGGTGGTGGCTGGAGAGGCCCGGGCTGCCTATGGGCAGGACCTACAAGGATGGCTCCTGAGAGGGTGATCAGCGGGCACTCCTGCTGGAGGCCTCCCTGCATGGTGCCGACAGTCGAGTTACGTCAGTGCCTTCTCCCGGGGCCAGTATCATTAAGTGGCTGAGCAGAAACAACAGAGAAGGCATCCAGGGTCTCTGCCGACTCCCATTTGCAGTGGACACCCAAACCTGCGCTTTCGTCCCCAGGGCTATGTTCGTCCCCAGGAGTCGGCAGAGATCGCCCGGGTCCCCTGGCCTGTGGCTGCTACTGCACCCAGGCTCCAATCCTGACTCCTCATCAAGGCTGGCACGCCCTCATCACGAGGCCCTTACTCCGTCCTCCCCCACAGCCAGCCTCTGCTTGCCCGTTAACCTCAGGGTCCTCTCGGTTTCCACTCTCAGCACTCCCAAGGCTCCGGAAGCTTCTGTGGCCAGCTTATCCATCTGCATGCTTCTGACTGTGCCCTCCAGGTGATGAGTCCTGAATCATGTCCCCAGCTCACATCCAGCCTCAGCCTCCTCCCAGGGCTGTGTTTCCTCGCCTGCATTTTGCTGCTCTATCAGGCTTTTATTTTCTGTATTTTATGAGGGTCTGCTGTCTTGGGGCCTTGCTATTCCTGAAAACACAGCTCCGTCCAGAGCTGGCTAATTCCTGGAGGTGGCCAACAGTATTCATGAACGCACTGTTCCAGGCAAGCCCCCCGGCCCAGGGTACAGTCCCTAAGCCCCTCCTTCCTCTAATTCTCACCAAGCCACGCTTGCCTGCCCTGAAGACCAGACATGAAGGACTGCCTCCGTAGCCAGATCCACCACACAATTCCACACAGACAACCCTGAGCCACTTGTGCTGCCCCACCTTTCCCCAGGACACACAGCAGGGATTGGCACACACGCCCCTCGCCCCTGCCTCCTCGAGGGAACTGTGAGGGAGCTCCCCGACAAAGCTGCTGCACCTGCTGTAACCCTACCATACCTGATTCCAACAAGAAGCCTGCTTGTTTTAAAACACATATGTGGACAGCTTTGTGTTCAACCAAACTCGACTCTGCCTTGCCAAGACCTGCGCTGCCCGTGCTGCCTGTCCATCCCTGTGACGCCCGTTCATCCCCACCCCGTCCACCCATCCCCACGCCGCCTGTCCATCCCCCGCTGCCCGTCTATCTCCACACCTCCGTTCACCTCCGCCACCCGTCCATCCCCACGCCGCCTGTCCATCCCCCGCACCCGTCCATCCCCACACCTCCGTTCACCTCTGCCACCCGTCCATCCCCACGCCGCCTGTCCATCCCCCGCACCCGTCCATCCCCACACCTCCGTTCACCTCTGCCACCCGTCCATCCCCGCGCCGCCTGTCCATCCCCCGCACCCGTCCATCCCCACACCTCCGTTCACCCC
>NW_016107432.1:2963324-2973577 GCF_001604975.1 Cebus imitator
TCCATCCCCACACCTCCGTTCACCCCTGCCACCCGTCCATCCCCACGCCGCCTGTCCATCCCCCGCACCCGTCCATCCCCACACCTCCGTTCACCTCCGCCACCCGTCCATCCCCATGCCGCCTGTCCATCCCCTGCACCTGTCCATTCCCAAACCTCCCCCGCACCCGTCCATCCCCACACCTCCGTTCACCTCTGCCACCCGTCCATCCCCACGCCTCCTGTCCATCCCCCGCACCCGTCCATCCCCACACCTCCATTCACCTCTGCCACCCGTCCATCCCCACGCCGCCTGTCCATCCCCTGCACCTGTCCATTCCCACACCTCCCCCGTACCCGTCCATCCCCACACCTCCGTTCACCCCTGCCACCTGTCCATCCCCATGCTGCCTGTTCATCCCCCGCTGCCTGTCCATCTCCACGGCCCCCCGTCCATCCCCACACTCCCCGTCCATCTCCACGTTCCGGTCCATCCCTGCGCCCCGGTCCATCCCCGCGCCACCTCATGCTGTCTGTGCTGTCCCTCCATCCCAGGGCTGCCTGTCCATCCATGCTTTCACTTACTAGAGGGAGACAGAGGCCGGGGTGAGGGGCTGCCATGGCAGGACCCTGCCCTGGAGGGTGAGAGGGCAGCCGGTGGCGGACGTGGCAGATGCCACAGGGCCCGTGGGCACCCAGGAGGGTCAACAACCCAGGGCAGCGGGGGGCAGGAGGTGAGGGCGTGAGAGAACGCTGAGGTCTGCAGGCAACCCAGGGTGGACTGGACCACAGGCAGCAAAGGGCGTTCAAGGGCTCTGCGGGGGCTGATATGGGAGAGTCTGCCTTTTAGAGGGACCACTGAACCTTTGAACACTTGAGTTCTGTTTACAGAGACATCGGTGTGAGCTTAACTGTGCAGCAGATGGAGTGGGAGGCCACCCAGAAGTCTGAGAAGAGGAGCACGGGGAGGTGAACTGTGGCCTGTCCCCGGCTGGGGCCGGGTCCAGCCTGCCACCTGCTTTTGTAAATGAAGTTTCACTGGAACGCAGCCACGCTCATTAATTTACATGCTGCCTGCCGTAGCCTCCTCAGTACAGAGGCAGAGCTGAGCAGCTGCCCACAAAGCCAGGAGTATTTCTACCTGCCCTTTTTAGGCACACCTGCTAAGCCACGGCCCGTTCCTCTGGTAAAACAGCATGCAGCCACGACATGGTCTTGTGAAGTTTCCAGCAACAGGGAAAATGCCTACGTGATATCTCAGCTTCACAACAGCAAACTATAAAGTGGCATATACAACAAGACCTCACTCAAAGTGTGTAAAAATCGGGTTGAAAAGCAACATACTAAACTTTTAGAGGTAATTCTCTCTGGTGCGTGAGATGATGAGCAGTTTTATTTTGCTGGTGATTTCCTTGAAGACACTGTAAGATACCTGAGAGGCTTTCCCACGCTCCTCTGACTCGGCGTCAGGCCGGGATGCTCGGGGCCCCGGGAGGAGACACTGCCTGTGGTGGAACAAGAAAAAAACATGAGCTGTTTGTGTACACGTCCTGCTGCTTTGAGCACCACAGCCAGGACAGCCTGCCGCGCTTCCTGGTAGCGGTCTCTGCCTCCCCGCCATGAGGGCAGCAGGCAAGGAGCGGCAAACCACAAACCGAAAACCGGTCCCTCAGGTCGCTCACACCCTGGTGGAAACATGACACCCTGAGAAGCCCTGGGTCTTCCATGTGAGGACGTAAATATCCTGCTTTTAGGCACCTCTGCAGCTTAGTGACTATGTAAGCCACGTGAATCATTGGCAGCTGGACAACGAGGCCTGGAAACCAACCAGCCAGTCCTGGCTGAGTTTCAGCCTCACTTAGGGGCTCTCAGCCTGTGGGCTCCTCCAGGGGTGCCTGCCTGTCACGTGGGCAGCCGTGGGCAGGCAGAGTATGCCTGGCATACACAGGTGCTCAACGGGAATCTGCAGCAGGAGCTTCTCCCCCGCCTCTCCCAGGCCTTGGCTCCTGCTACCCGGGGAACTGCCGGAAGGGCAAAAGCGCATCCAGAGTTGTTTCAGCGGCTGACCCGTGCTCTGCCTTCTCCAGGTGCCTTGTAACATGAAAGGAGAGATGTGGCAACTCGGTTCTCAAGCAGCAGTGCTCATGGGCCAGCAGACCCCAGGCTGGGAAAGCCCCAGGCAGGGGAGCCCGAGCGTCAGGCTTCCCCAGCGCAGTGGCTGGTGACTGCCAGTGCCCTGCCTGCTGCGGCACATTGGGGGACGCTGGCCTGTGGGGCAGGAGGCCCCGAACACAAGGCAGCCTCCATACCCCCGACTGGGGTCTTGTCTTTGCCCCCGTGCATGGGCGAAGGTGCAGACCTGGCGAGGAGGCTGCTTGTGAGAGGCCCCACAGCTCCCAAGTCTGCAGGTGACCCTGAGAAGATCCCAAAGAACAGCAGGAAAGCTGTGCGAGTGCAGCCTTCACTGTCTTTTTGGCAGTTTGGCATCGGGAGGCTGTGGACCTGCAGAGACTGTCCTCCCAGGACAGCCCGTTCCTAGAGGCAGGAGGCCACAGTGAGCACATCTCTGATACGAAAGCCAACAAATCCACAGCCCGTGTCCAGAGCCACTCCCAAGCCTGGACAGCCCATTCCGCCCACCCACCTGATCCCCCATGAGAACCACAACGATCTTGCTAGGTCTCCCCTCACTCCCCCGCCGGGGGCTCTGGGGAACCTCGGGGGAAACTCCTTTCCTCCTCATCTGCTGGCCTCACACCACCTGATAAAAACAAAACCCTACACATTTAATACACAGAACCAAATAACAGCAATGGCAGATATCTTTTGTTAACTTATGCTCAATACTATATGGTTATTTGAAATTGTTTCCTATTTACCCAATGGGAAGTTTTTGAGATAACTATTATCAAGAGATGAAGAGATTGAGGACCCAAGAGGCCAACAACTCACCCAGGGTCCGGCGAGCAGGGCTCAGAGAGCCAAGTGTGGGCTGTGGGATCTTGGACCCAAAAGACCCCGCCGCTCAGGCCCCTGTATGTCCCACAGGGCGCCCGGAATCCTGACGAGTCCTTCAGATTCTGACTGAGAATCAAGTCACACCAGGCATCATCTCAAAGAGCAGTGACTCAAGAGAAAGGGGCCCTGGAAGTGCTAGAGGAAGGCCCGAAAGCCATCCAGAGCCGGGCCCCTCTCAAAAGCACAGCGTGCAGGTGTGGGAGGAGCTCCTCAGGGTGCCAAGGGTGCTGTGTTTCAGCCCCACTAAGAGGTGGGTGAGCAGAGGGATATCTATCCCCACGACACCTCCCAGCGCCGCGCAGAGACCTTCACTCAGGACAGTAACGTGACGTGACACATTTCACAGATGCCCATCTGAACAATTTAACTAAAAACATGTTGACATTTGAAGAGGGTAAGTTTCAATGATCTGGGTGTGGAACAGGCTGCTTCCCAGTGACACCAGACCTGCCGTGTTGTGTTCCGGAGAGGACTGCGTGCTGTGGAGTGGGTGCCCTGCGCCCCTGCCAACAGGTCAGACAGCCCCACACACTGTGCAGTGACCACAGGGCAGACGATGACAGAGGGCCCGCCTGCCACAATCAGCAAATTATCTCTATGAAACCAAGTATGAAACTGGACAAAATGGTAGAAACAACAGTTCAGGCCTCTGGAAATCAACTCAAGGCAGACAACATATTGGAAAACATTGACTCCTGAAATCCACAGCAGCTTTCTGAGGAGCAGGACTGGGCTTCCCAGCCTGAGGCTGCTCCACCTGCCCCTACTTCACGCTGCCAGCAAGAGACCAGCTGCACCAGGGTGGACGGCTGAGGACCAGCAGCTTTGCTTCCAGAGTGGGTGGGCTCAAGGTGGGAGGAGAACACTTTCATCAGCCACGAGAGGTCCACCTGCAGGACCTGGAGAGGCCCACAGCCCTGACTGAGGAGGGCTGGGGAGAGGAGGGACCAGTCAGAAAAATAGCGGGGAGAGCCAGAGAGAGACAGCTCCCCGGAACCCTGGCTGACAGAAGCAGCACACACAGCAAGTGCAGGGAAACCCAGCGCAGCTGCAGAAGTGACCCCACGGGGGCCAGGAACCGGCTGGATGTCAGCTCCCCACACGCACAGATTGTCGGCCGTGGGGAGCTGCAGGAATGTGACTATTGGGGCACAACTACAGACAGAGCGTGGGCCGGCCGCCGAGCTGTAAAGACGAGCGGACACCCCGGCTCAACACCAACAGTAGAAACCGCGCAAACGCGTCTGCGGCAGCTGTGGACACAGATTCTCCAGTTTAGGTCCAGGTAAAATACCCAAGCAAACAAAAACCAATCAAACAACCTCATATACAAATATGAGAATCAGGACTTGCTGAAATACAGTACCTGGACTGTCCAGATTGCAGCCCCAAATTACGGGATCAGCAAAGAAACAGAAACGTGACCACACTCCGGGAAAAAGGCCAAGGGCAGAAGCCCACACTGCGTGGCCCAGCTTGCATTTCCTAAGGACTCCAGAGCGGCTACTACAAATGAGTCTGAAGAATTACAGAAAAATATGACGACTGTACCTCAGCATACAGGGCTTTCAACACGAAAACAGAAACACTAAAAAAAAAAAAAAAGAAAAGAAAAGAACCAAGAAGGGAACATTTCTAACTCATTCTACGAGGACAGAATGAGGTTCTGACACCAAAACCGGACAGAGACGTTACAAGGAAAGAAAGCTGCAGACCAGTATCTCTCATGAATACAGACACAAAATTCCTCAACAAAATACTAGCAAACCAAATCCAGCAGCATGGAAGAAGGATTGTTCACTATGACCAACTGGGATTCATCCCAGGAATGCAAAGTTACCTCAACATACAGAGGTCAACACCATATTAACATACTCTACCAGCGGATGAAATGACCTCTGAGAACACGTAACCGTCACAGAACAAAGAACAAAACCCGACGGTCATCTTGAAAGATAAAAATTTAACACTTCTTCATGACAAAAAGGAGCAGAGGGAACTCAGCCCTCTAAAGGGTGCCTCCAGGAAACCCTCGGTGAGCACCAAGTGCCACGGAGAGAGGCTGAACGTTTCCTCCTGAGATCAGGAACAGAACAAAGACAAGGATACCTGCTCTTGCCACTTGTATTCAACATTGTGTTGAAGTAGGTTCTAGCAAGGGCAGTTAGGCGAGAAAAATAAATCAAAGTCCTGCAGTGGGGTGGGAAGTGAAAAAATAAAAATAAAAGTAAAAGATAAATAAAAGGTGCCATGTTTGGAAAGGAAAAAGTAAAACAGTCTCTACTTGCAGATGACATGATTTGACATACAGAAAACTCTAGGGAATCCATGAAAAATCCCCGGAGCTAATAAATGAACTCAGTAGACTGCAGGACACAAGATCCATCTATAAAAATCAGTTGTATTTCTATGTACTAGCAATGAAAATCTGAAAACAAAAGTTAGAAAACAATTGTATTTACAATAGCACCAAAAATAGCAAACTACTTAGGAAAAAATTTTACCAATGAAGTGCAAGACCTCTTCACTGAAAACTACAAAATACTGTTGAAAGAAATCAAAGACCTAAATAAAGGGAAAGCTATATCCAACATTCATAGATTGGGAGACACAATATTAGTATTAGGTGGCGACACTTCCTAAATTGATGTACAAAGTGAATTAAAGCTCTACCACTTGCTTTGCCGGCAGAAATGGGAAAATTGATCCTGAAATGCATATGGAAATGCAAGGAACTCAGAATAGGCCAAAAAAAAATCTTAAAAAAGAACAAAATTGGGAAACGCACACTTCATGATTTCAAAAATGACTAAAAAGCTACAGTAAGTGAAAGACAAAAAGAAAATTACTGAAAGCAGCAAGAGAAAAGCAGCTCATCAGCTACAGGAGAACGGTATGATTAACAACTGCCTTCTCATCAGAAATCATGGAAGTGGCTGGGCACGGTGGCTCATGCCTGTAATCCCGGCTCTTTGGGAGGCCAAGGCTGGTGAACAGCTTGAGAGCAACAGTCCAAGGCCAGCCTTGGGAAACATGACGAAACCCTGTTTCTACAAAAAACTGACAAATTGGCTGGGCGTGGTGGTTCACGCCTGTAATCCCAGCATAGTGGGCAAGGTGGGCAGATCACCTGAGGTCAGGAGTTCAAGAGTAGCCTGGCCAACATGGTAAAGCCCAATCTCTACTAAAAGTATAAAAATTAGCCAGGTGTGGTGGCAGATGCCTGTAATCCTGGCTACTCCAGAGGCTGAGGCAGGAGAATCACTTGAACCTAGAAGGCGAAGGTTGCAGTGAGATCGCACCATTCCACTCCAGCTTGGGTGACAGAGTGAGATGCAGTCTCAAAAAAATTAAAAAAATAAAAATTAGCTGGGTGTGGTGGTGCATGCCTACAGTCCCAGCTACTCGGGAGGCTGAGGTGCCAGGGTCGATTGAGCCCAGGAGGTCCAGGCTGCAGTGAGCTATGGTCAAGCCACTGCACTCTAGCCTGAGTGTCAGAGTGAGACCCAGTTTCGGAAAAAAAAAATAATAATAATGGAAGCCAGAAGGCAGAGGAATGACACCATATACCAAGAGCTAAAAAGTCAACCACGAAAATCTATATTCAGTGAAATTATCCTTCAAAAAATGAAGACAAAGACATTTAAATATGGAAAAAAAAAAACAATGAAGAGAATTCACTTCTACCCAATCTTCCCTGCAAGAAAAACAAAAAGCACTTCAGTTTGAAAGGAAGTAACACCAGATAGTAACATGAATCCTTGGGAAGGAATGAAGAGCTCTGGAAATGGTTAATATGCATGCTGTAGATACAATAAAAAATGTAATAAAAGTTTTTTTTTCTTAAGGGCTTTAAGAAACATGTTTAATTCAGGAAATAATTACACCACCATACTGTTAGATTTATGAGACATAGATCACATGTACATGTATATAAATAAATATTACAAAGCAGGTGGGAGGAAATGGAGTATATGGGAGCAATGTGGTTATGTTTCACTGGAATGAAGTCAGTATTAACCTCAAGTATACTGTGATAAGTTCAAGATGCATGTTGCAATCTCTAGAGGAATCACTAAGAAAATAATAAAGCACGCAGATAAAGTATCAACAGAAGAACTAAAATGTGTGTTAGTCAGCTTGCGTTTATATAACAAAATACCACAGACTGGGTGGCTTACACAACAGAAATTTATTTCTTGCAGTTCTGAGACTGGCAAGTCTATGAAGATGGTGGCTGATGTGGGTCCTGGCTTGCAGACAGCTGCCTTCTCACTCCGTCTTCCTGTCACCTCTTTTGTGTGTCCAGAGAGTTAGTGAGCAAGCTCGCTGGTGTCTCATTTTGTTTTTTGACAATGTTTTTATTATGATAAAAGTTACCACCTTAACCATTTTCAGTGTTCAGTTAGTGGTATTAAATACATTCCTAATGCCGGGCAACCATCACCACCATCCATCTCTGTAACTCTTTTCATTTTGTAAAACTGAAACTTGGTTCCCACTAAACAGAAACTTCCCATTCCTCCATCCTGCAGCCCCTGGAAACCACCATTCTACTCTGTCTGCGATTTTGACTTCTCTGAGCACCTCACAGAAGTGGAATCACACAGCATTTGTCTTTTTGCGACTGGCTTATGTACTTAGCATAACTGACTTATGTACTTAGCATAACGTCCTTCAAGTTCATCCACGCTGTAGCACATGCCAGAATTTCCTTCCATTTTGAGGCTGAGTAATAGTCCACTGTATGGATACATACGTTTTGCCTGCCCATTCATCTGCTGATGGACATGTAGTTTGCTTCCATGTTTTAGCATTGTGATGTGAACACTACTACGATGATCTTGGGTATATAAGCATCTCTTTGAGACCCTGGTTTCAATTCTTTTGAGCGTTTACACAGAATTGAAATTGCAGGATCAGATGGTAATTGTTTTTAACATTTTGAGGAGCTGCAACACTGTTTCCCACAGCAGCTGTGCCATTTTACATTCCCACCAACAGCGCACAAGGCTCCAATTCCCCGTGTCCTCAACAACACTTGTTATTTTGGGTTTTTAAAAATGATTACAATAACATTTATTTGAAGTAAAACATCTGCAGACCAAATAATTCTTAAATTAAGATTGTTTCAGGTTTAACCATCTTCATAAAAATACTTTGAGGACAGCTGCATCCACAGACTCCAAGTATGTGATTACGTCTTTGTCCATTCTTCTTTTTTTCAGACAGGGTCTCACTCTGTCACCCAGGCTGGGGTGCAGTGGCATAATCATGGCTCACTGCAGCCTCAACCTCCCAGGCTCAGAGAAGCTGGGACCACCGGTGTACACCACCATGCCTGGATAATTTTTGTAGAGAGGGGGTTTTGCCCAGGCTGGTCTGGAACTCCTGGGCTCAACCTCAGCCTCTCAAAGTGCTGGGATTACAGGCATGAGCCACCTCGCCTGGCCTCTTTTCTTTCTCAAATAACCTCTTTCGGTGTGGTTCGAGGTAGAATTTATCCTCTTCCTACTTGGTCCGCGGCTCACTAGGCAGGATCTGCTGCCTCATGGTCAGGCCCGCTGCTCTCCTAATACAAAACACCCTGTCATTAGAAAGGTTCTCAGGGAGGCTTCTCGTGGCTACTTTTATGTCTTCATACTCATGATACTGTATCAGCATGCATTAACCAGTTTATTGAATCCTGCAGCCCTGTGATACCATTTTTGAATACCATCTAGCCATGAGCCTGATGCTTCAACACCTGCCGGCCAATTTGACCTGAAAACTTTTGTTTTACTTTACCTTTTTTTTTTTGAGACAAAATCTCACTCTGTTGCCCAGGCTGGAGTGTAGTGGCACGATCTTAGCTCACTGCAACCTCTACCTCCCAAGGTTCAGGCAATTCTCCTGTCTTAGCCTCCCGGGTAGCTGGAGACTACAGGTGTGTGCCACCATAACTGGCTAATTTTTGTATTTTTGTAGAACCACATTTCACCATGTTGGCCAGGCTGGTCTTGAACTCCTGACCTCAAGTGACTGTCCACTTCAGCTTCCCAAAGTGCTGGGATTACAGGCATTTGTGCCCGGCCTGTTTTTAAGAGACAGGATCTCCCTCTGTCATCCAGGTTGGAGTGGAGTGGTGAAATCATAGTTCACTGCAGCCTTGAACTCCTGAGCTCAAGCAATCCCACCTCTGTGTCCCAAGTAGCTAGGACTACAGGTGTGATTTTAAAACTATATAGTAGCCATCCTAATGGGTGTGAGATAGTATCTTGCTGGGTTTTTTTTCCCTCTTGGAAATGGTCCTGCTACATTGCCCAGGCTGGACTCCATCTCCTTGGCTCAAGCAATCGTCCCACCTCAGCCTCCTGAGTAACTGGGACTACAGGCATGAGCCACCATACCCAGCTCTGTCTATAGTTTTGATTTGGATTGCTCTAATGATTAACGACGAGCATCTTTTCATGCGCTTATTGACCATTTGTGTACTTTGCTCATTCAAGTCATTTGCCCCTCCCCCTGCTTTTTTGTCACCCAGGCTGGAGTGCAGTGGTGCAATCTCGACTTACTGCAACCTCTGCCCCCAGGCTCAAGCAATCCTCCCACCTCAGCCTCCCATGTTGCTAAGACTACAGGTATGTGCCATGATGCCCAACTACTTTTTAAGTTTTTTTGTAAAGATGAGGGTTTCATCATGTTGCCCAGGCTGGTCTTGAACTCCTGAGCTCAAGCCATCCTCTTGCCTAGGTCTCCCAAAGTGACTGGATGACAAGCGTGTGCCACCGCGCCCAGCCTCTGCCCATTTTTGAATCAGGTTGTCTGTTGTTAAGTTTTAGTTCTTTATGTATTCTGGATTGTAATCCCTTATTAGATACACATGATGTGCGAATATTTTCTCTGATTCCACAAGTTGCCTTTTTACTCTATTGATAGTATCTTTTCATGCTCACAATTTTTAAGTTTTCACGAGGTCAATTTGTTTAATTTTTTGTTGCTGTTGCCTGTGCTCCGGTATCATATGCAGGGAATCACTGCCAAATCCAACATGATGGAACTTTTGCTCCATGTTTTCTTCAAAGAGTTTTATAGTTTTGAGTTATCCTTGATCCATTTTGAGTTAATTTTTGTACACGGTGTTAGGTCAGAGTCCAAATTCATTATTCTGCAGTGGATAATATCCAGTTTACCCACACAGTGTCTCAAAAAAACTGTCCTTTCCCTCACTAAATAGTATCTTTCTCCATTGAATAGTGTCTTTTGTTTCCAGGACAT
>NW_016107432.1:2973730-2978184 GCF_001604975.1 Cebus imitator
CCCGTCACCTACATCAGGCATTTCTCCCAATGTTATCTCTCCCCAACCTCCCCACTCCCCGCTATCCCTCCCCTAGCCCTCGCATCCCCCAACAGACACCAGTGTGTGATATTCCCCTCCCTGTGTCCATGTGTTCTCATTGTTCAACACCCACCTATGAGTGAGAACATGTGGTGTTTGGTTTTCTGTTTTTGTGTCAGTTTGCTGAGAATGATGGTTTCCAGCTTCATCCATGTCCCTGCAAAGGACATGAACTCATCCTTTTTTATGGTTGCATAGTATTCCATGGTGTGTATGTGCCACATTGTCCTTGTCCAGTCTATCATTGATGGGCACTAGGGTTGGTTCTAGGTCTTTGCTATTGTAAACAGTGCCGTAATGAACATATATGTACATGTGTCTTTATAATAGAACGATTTATAATCCTTTAAGTATACCCAGTAATGGGATTGCTGGGTCAAATGGTATTCTATTTCTAGGTCCTTGAGGAATCGCCGCACTGTCTTCCACAATGGTTGAACTAATTTACACTCCCACCAACAGTGTAAAAGTGTTCCTATTTCTCCACATCCTCTTCAGCACCTGTTGTCTCCAGACTTTTTAATGGTCGCCATTCTAACTGGCGTGAGATGGTATCTCAATGTGGTTTTGATTTGCATTTCTCTAGTGACGAGTGATGATGAGCATTTTTTCATGTTTGTTGGCCACATAAATGTCTTCTTTTGAAAAGTGTCTATTCATATCCTTTGCCCACTTTTTGATGGAGTTGTTTTTTTCTTGTGAATCTGCTTTAGTTCTTTGTAGATTCTGGATATTAGCCTTTTGTCAGATGGGTAGCTTGTGAAAATTTTTTTCCCATTCTGTTGGTTGCCAGTTCACTCTAATGATTGTTTCTTTTGCTGTGCAGAAGCTCTGAAGTTGAATTAGCTCCCATTTGTGTATTTTGGCTTTTGTTGCCAATGCTTTTGGTGTTTTAGTCATAAAGTCCTTGCTTATGCCTACAGGACATGAATCTTATTGAATTAGGGCTCCATCCTTATGACCTCCTACAGATTCTAACTCAAATACAGTCACACTGGGGTTAGGGCTTTAACATATGAATTTTGGGGGGACTCAAATTAGTCTATAGCAAAATGGTATGAAAAGATTTATTGCAAACAAAGGCAGCTAAGGAGATACCGATAAACTCAAAATCCTGTTATACATAAAACAAAAAACAGCAAGATAGCAGGCACAAATCCAACCACAAAAAATTGTAATTATATTAAATATCAATGGACTAAGCAATTGAATCAGAAGGTCTAGAGTATAAGAACATATAAGAAAACAAGATCTAACCATATGTTGTCTATCAGAGGCACTTCATGGATTCAGACACAGACAGGTTGAAAATACAAGGATGCAAAAAGATATGCCATGTGAACTATAACCAACATAAAAATCAAATGAAGAAAATTCCACCATAAAAATAATGAAATGCCTAGGGCCAGGTGTGGTGGCTCATGCCTGTAATCCTAGCACTTTGGGAGGCTGAGGTGGACGGATGGTTTGAGGCCAGGTGTTCAAGACCAGCCTGGTCAACATGGTGACACCCCATCTCTACTAAAATTACAAAAATTAGCTGGGTGTGGTGGCATGTGCCTGTAATCCCAGCTACTTGGGAGGCTGAGGCACAAGAGCTGCTTGAACCTGGGAGGCAGAGGTTACAGTGAGCTGAGATTGCAGCTCCAGCCTGGGCGACAGAGTGAGACTCTGTCACATACACAAAAAAGAAGAAATACCTAGATATAAATTTATCAAGAAAGTACAAGACCTGTACACTGAAAGTCACTGAAGGTTCTTGAGAGAAACTGAAGAAACTCTAATAAATAGCGAGAGAGACATAGCACATCTATGGACTGAGAGAGTCAAAACTGTGAAGATGGTAATTTTCCCTACACTGATGTAGAGCTTCAGTAAAAATTCTATCAAAATCCCAGCAGACTTTCTTTGTAGAATTTGACATTATCCCAAAATTTATATGGAAATGCAGAGAACCTGGAATAGGCAAAATTATACCGATTAAATTAACAAAAAGGTTAGAGGGCTATGCCACCTAATTCCAAAACTTACTGTAAAGCAAGTGTAACCAAGATATTGTGGTATTTGTGAAAGAAGATAATACACTGATCAATAGAACAGGATATGGGGTCCAGAAGGACGCCCTTACCTGCCACTTTGCTATTTATTGTCTACTGTCTATTTCTCCTTTTTCCTTCTATTGTCTTTATTGCCTTTGTGTTTAACAAATGCTTTACAACGTCATTTAAAAATTTCTCGATTTTTCGGCTGTGTTTTTTAGTTACGTTTGGTGTGGTTGCTTCAAACAAGTCTAATTCTAGTTAATGCTAACTGAATTCTAGCTAAATCTGGCCCCCCTGCTCCACTGTGGCTCCATCTCTTCAATCCTCCTTTGTCCCTATTATCCTATGTATTACATCTACTGATAATTGAACAATGCAATGTTATAATTGTAGCTTCAATTTTATGTTTTGTAAAGTAATGAGAAGATAAAAAAATAGTCTCTTGTTCTCATCCCCACATTCACCATTCCTGATGCTCTTCATTCCCTCTAGCAGATGGGAGTGAGTGTGTGGTGTCAGCCTAAATGCCTTCCTTTACATTTCCTGTAGGGCAGGCCTGTTAGCAATGGATTCTGTTTCTGTTACTCTGTGAATGTTTATTTAGTCTTCATTTTAAAATGTTAATTTCACTGGATACAAAATTCCTGGTCGACATTTTAAAAATGCATTTTGAACATGACCATATCTGGGAGGATTGGAGCAGAAAATACAAACCTATGAACAAAACAGAAATCTATGAATCTGGCTAGGTGCAGTGGTGGCTCACGCACGTAATCCTAGCATTTTGGGAGGCTGAGGCAGGTTGATTGCATAAGCCCAGGAGTTCAAGACCAGTCCGGACAACATGGCAAAACTCCATCTCTACTAAAAATACACACACACACACACACACACACACACACACACACACACAATTAGCCAGTTGTGGTGGCACTTACCTATAGGCCCAGCTACTTGGGAGGCTGAGGCACAAGAAAAGCCTGAACCCAGAAGGCAGAGGTTGCAGTGAACTGAGATTGCACCACTGCACTCCAGCTCAGCCTGGGTGACAGAGGGAGACTCTATCTCAAAAAAAAAGTAAGAAAAAGAAAAAAAAGAAATCCATGAATCCATATTGTTATAAATTAGTGAATATATAGATACCTGAATTGGGTAAAAGAAAAAGCTCTCCTTTATAGTAGAGTGACAATTAATACATATAGAAGGAACTGTGGAAATGGAAAAATTGATGAGGCAGTCATCAGAGTGGTGGCTGATTGTGGAGGGGTGAGGACTGATGAGGAAAAAGGTATCAGTGTCATTTGGACTGGCTCTCCATAAGACACTCATCCATTAGGGGGAACATAGTGACTACAGTGGGGAAGGCTGATAGGTTCCTGTGTGGTCAGGTGACCAAGGTGAACATCCCCCTGGAGGAATCAGCGGGCCAAGGTGAACGTCCCCCTGGAGGAATCAGGGGGCCAAGGTGAACGTCCCCCTGGAGGAATCAGGGGGCCAAGGTGAACGTCTCCCTGGAGGTAGGGCATTCCTGCCAGGAGAGGATGGTCTGATCTCCTGAAGAAATACCAGACAGCCTAGAGTATGGGTCACCCTTTAGAATTTGAGGCCATTATACTATTGAGAACAAGACTATTGAGGACAAGAAGAAGTAGTAAGAAGGAATATTCCAGTCTAGAGGAGACTGAAGAAATGTCACAGTTGGATGTAGCTCATCTTTCCTGGAGATTCTGGACCAGGGGAGAAGAGAGACTCTGTGGCGACAGCTGATGGGATGGTAGACCTGTGTCAGTGTGAACGCCTGGCCTGAGCTGTGGGTGGTTTTGTAGAACTGTGTTCTTGGTTTTCTAGGGATGCTAGGGCACCACATAGGTAACATGCTCAGTGGTTCAGGGAAATACCAATGATGACAGATAGGGAGCAAATTAACAAAATGTTAACAGTTGGGGAATCTGGGCAAGGGAGACACAGGAGTTTTTTTTTTTTTTTTTTTTTTTTAAATACTATTCTTACAATTTTTTGTGTGCTTGAAGTATTTTCAAAATAAATTATTTAAAAAAACAAGTTGGATGCTCATTTTACAACATACCTCAAGATAAACTCCAAATAATTTAGAAGGTAAACATTAAAAACTAGAAGAATTCTGTTCTGTGAAAGATAATGTCAAGAGAATGAGAGAACAAGCCACAAATGGAAGAAAATATTTGCAAGACGCATATATAGCCGATAAATAAATTCATCAAAAAAAAAAAAACCCACAAAAAAGACAACAATAAAAGAAATAACCGGCCGGGCGCGGTGGCTCAAGCCTGTAATCCCAGCACTTTGGGAGGC
>NW_016107432.1:2978494-2986398 GCF_001604975.1 Cebus imitator
AATCCAATTTTTAAAATGGGCCAAATACCTTAACATACTTCAGCAAAGAAGATATGCAGATGAAAAATCAGGATAAGATGCTCCTAGTCATATGTTATCAGCAAAATGTAAATTAAAAAAGCAAGATACCAACACACACCTGAGATGCCCAAAATCCAGAACACTGACAAATGCTGGTGAGGATGTGGCGTAACAAGAATTCTCATTTGTTGCTGGTGGGGATAGGAAAAGCTGCTGACACTTTGGAAGGTAGTTTGGCAATTTCTTTCAAAACTATATACCCTCTCACCATCTGATCCAGCATTCACATGCCTTAGTATTTACCCAAAGGAGCTGAAAACATGCCTACACAAAATCTCACATGGACATCTATAGCAGCTTAATTCATAATTGCCCACACTTGGAAGCAACCAAGATGCCCTTCAGTGGGTGAATGGATAAACTATGATATATCCAGACCATGGAATATTATTCAGTGACTAAAAAATTGAGATAGCAAACCATGAGAAGAGATGGAGGAACCTTAAGTGTGCACTGCTAAGTGAGAGAAGCCAATCTGAGAAGCCTACATTCCGTATGATTCCAACTCCAGGATGGTCTGGAAAAGGGGGACAATAAAAAGATCAGTGGCTGCCAAGGCTTGGTGGGAGGTGGGGGAGAGACGAACAGGTGGGGCACAGAGGATTTTTAGGGCAGCGGTGTTATTCCATATGCTACAACAATGGGGAGGCGGAATACATGTCACTACTTGTTCAAACCCATAGAACATACAACACCCAGAGTGAACCCTAGTGTAAACCATAGGCTCTGGGTGATAATGATGTGTTGATGTAGGACCATCAGTTCTAACAAATGAAGTGCTCTGGTGGAGGATGTGATGATGGTGGGGGTGTGCATGTGTGGTCATGGGGTATATGGGAAATCTGTACCTTCCTTTCCATTTTTCTGTGAACCTAAAACTGCTCTTAGAAAAAGTTAAAAAAAAAACACACACCCAATTAGAAGATAGTGATTGGCTGGGTGCAGTGGCTCATGCTTGCAATCCCAGCACTTTGGGAGGCAAAGCGGGCAGATCACTTAAGGTCGGGAGTTCAAGACCAGCCTGGCCAACATGGTGAAACCCCATCTCTGCTAAAAATACAAAATTAGCCGGGTGTGGTGGCGCACACCTGTAATCCCAGCTACTCGGGAGGCTGAGGCAGGAGAATCGCTTGAACCTGGGAGATGGAGGTTGTGGTGTGTGAAAAAAACCTCCCTAAGCATAAGAACCTATGAAATAAGAAGGATAATAACAATAGATTTGAGTACATAAAAATATTAAGTCTCTAAAATTCAAAAGTCAAATATGAAATTACAAAGCAAAGTGGGTAAAAGGTTAATATCCTGCACATAGGGACTTCCACATAAACAACAAAGGAATAAAGCAGATAATTCATGGACAAAACACAGAGGAATAAGTTTAAAACATTTGGAATCATTAACAGTCATATAAATGCAATCAAAATGACTATTTCCTTTCAGATTGGCAGAGAGGAAACGAAACAGACACAGTGGGTATTCTGAGCATGTCCAGGGAGCCCTCAGCCTGCTGGAACAGAAACAAGCCGGCCCTTCGTAACTCAGCATATACTGGAAGCGTTTAGAGAGTTGGTGTGTTCCCTGTGCCTTCTAGAATCGAATGCTAGGAGGAACATCCAGTGAGGACGGACATCTACGCAGAAACATAGTGAACATCCAGTGAGGACGGATGTCTACGCAGAAACATAGTGAACCTCTGGAGACCACGCACTCCGGGAAAAGGGGGCTTAGACAAGGTCAACCGTGGGATGGAACAGAAAGAAGCTGTTAGACCTGGCCCCGTGGGAAGACGCAGGAGACAGCATGTGGGGAGATGGCCTGTGATACTGAGGCCGAGGTGGTAATGGAGGTGTTCACTTTGAAAACAGACCAGCAATTCAAAGCCAATTACCAGGAAGCAAATCCAGTGACATTATTTTTGTTTAAAACCAAGAGGACATAGAATGCAAAGGAGCCAGTTTTCTTCTGTGACATCTGAACATGGTCATCAGGAGCTTCTCCCTGGAAGGACTCAAAAGCTGTACCATTTTGGTAACTACATAGCCTCCCATGCTGACCTGGTGGAAGGACCACACCTACCTGGGTAAGTTCTGACAGCTTTGATTAAAATGACCTTTCGGGGAATATATTTTAATTGATACGTGCATCGGTGTGAGGTATGGTTATGGGAAATTTTACTTACCCATGCGTCCATCTTGAGGTGGACTAATCACGGAGATTCTCGCAGGGCCGGCTGCTATCTCGGGCTAAGTATGAACAAGAAAACAAGGATAAAACTCCAATACTGTCACTTCCAAGATTCCAGCTCCCACTGCTCATTTAGGAGCACATTCCCGGAACTCCATCTCCCCATCTTTATCGCCCTCTGACAAGCTCCATCCAGCTTGATTCCGTGTTCATCTCCCGACTGCCTGCTGGTGGTAAGGGGGGGGTGTGGTGGGTATTACCTGTTTTATTGCCTCTGTTCTGTCAGGGCCTAAAACAGTGAATGGACAAAGGACTCTACTAGGAATTTCAGGAGAAAAAAACAAAGTTTGCAGCTGAGGTTACAGAATGTGAAATCCTGAGTAAATCATCTTGGGTGCATAACTTTGTCACCTTGAAATCCACATGCTGATGGACAGGGTGGAGCTAATGCTGCGTGGCGCTGTGTGTGCTGGGCCCGGCTCTGTGCCCACCCTTCCCCCTGCCCAGCAACCACGAGGCTGCTGCTGCCACCATCCCTCCTCAACCCACAGGAACCTGTGAGCCTAGAGCTGCCAGCCCCGGTTCTGAGACTGGTGAGGGAGGCTGCTCTGCTCTGAGCCCCTCTTGTCTCTCAGTATGACCTATGGGCGTGGCAAGGTGCTTTCTTTCTTTCTTTTTTTTGAGATGGAGTCTCACTCTGTGGCCCAGGCTGGACTGCAGTGGCACAATCTCCACTCACTACAACCTCTGCCTCCCGGGTTAAGGACTCTCCTGCCTCAGCCTCCTGAGTAGCTGGGACTACAGGTATGTGCCACCACGCTCAGCTAATCTTTTTGTTATATTTTTAGTAGAGACGGGGTTTCACCATGTTAGCCAGGATGGTCTGGATCTCCTGACCTCATGATCTACCCGCCTTGGCCTCCCAAAGTGCTGGGATTACAGGCCTGAGCCACCGCACAAGGTGCTATTTCTAGTGGCTGCCCCTCCCTGGGCTCACTCCTCCGGCTCTCCAGTCACTGCCGGCATCTCCTGTTCACAGGTTCTTTGCCTCACCCTGCTGGTCCCCAGGCTTTGCTGTCATCAACTGTGCCCCACCAAGACCTCTACTGCACATCTTCCTGGCTCCTGTCCCTGGCACAGCCACCCCACAGATCGTTTAACCCACAGGCCCTTCCAATATACCCTGGAAACCCCTCTGTGTCCTCGTGTCCTCTCCACCGGTACAGGAGTGCCCTGCTCCAGGGGCACTCTCTGCCACACCCTTGGCCCCACCCTGCCAGTCCTCTGCTCCTGTTCACTAGCAAGACTCTAACTTTGAAAGGACGGAGACCCCCACTTGGCATGGCCCTCTGTACTGCCTGTGGGCCAGCTTTCTCACGGAGCTGTCCACTGGGCACATTCCCCATCCACCTGAAGCTGACCTCATGACCTCATTCCTACCCCCACCAAAACAGAATCTTGTGAAATCGGGAGCTTTGTCTCTCTACCTTCAGCCTCTGCCTGCCACCCGTGAACATCAGACATGCTCCTGCCTCCTAGGACAGGCTCCAGGTACTTCCTCTCACCTGCCTGGAGTGCTGCTATGCCATCATTTCTGGATCCTTCCCACCTGCTATGATGTCTGCAACATTAAAGTCATCCTAAGAATCCCCGTGACATCACCACCCCTTTGAACTATGTTCTATTTGCCGCTCCATTTAGAGAACAGCTCCTCCACGGAGTGCTGGAGTGCTGGCGTCTCTCCCCGCCCGGGTGCTGCCTGACAGCTGTGAGGTGCAGGAGAGAGTGGTGCAAGCCTGTCTTGTCCATGGGCCATGGTGGACTTGGCTGGGTGCAGACACTGGTTCCTGCCGTGTGAGAGGAGCTGTGTTCCCATCAGCGTGCTCACATCTGCAGTCCTGGCTGCTTCAGCGCATGTTTGCTCTTTGGATTCTCCTTTAAACCAGCTGTCTATTTGACTGGCATATTAGGCCATTCTTGCACTGCTATAAATACCAGAGACTGTGTAATTCATGAAGAAAAGAGGTTTAACTGGCTCATGCTTCTGAGGCTGTACAGGAAGCATGGTGGCACTTTTTCTAGGGAGGCCTCGGGAGGCTACAATCAGGGTGGAAGGCAAAGGAGGAGAGGCACGTTGCAGGGTGAGCAAGCAAGCGCCTGGGGGCGGTGCCACATGCTTTCAGCCAACCAGATCTTGTGAGAACACACCCACCCACCACAGCAAAGACAGCACCTGCCCCCATGATCCAAAGATCGGTTGCCAGGCCCCACCTCCAGCACTGGGGATTATAATTCAACATGAGATTCGGGCAGGGACACAGATCCACACTATATGAACTGGTTTCCCCTCATTAACTTATAAGCTCTTCTTTTATCTTGACAGGGTTTCACCCTGTTGCCCAGGCTGGAGTGCAGTGAGGCAATCACAGCTCACTGCAGCCTCGACCTCTGTGTGGTGATCCTCCCACCTCAGCTTCTCAGTAGCTGAGACTACAGGTGCACACCACCATGCCCAGCTAAATTTTTGTGGAGATGGGGTCTTGCCGTGTCACCCAGGCTGGTCTCAAACTCTTGGGCTTAGGCGATCAGCCTGCCTTCAGCTTCCTGCACCTCCCTACCTCACATCCTGTCCTCAGTGTGGGCCAGTTGCCTAGGGAGGAGGTACACTCATGAGGCAGTGTGTATCTCTGGAAGCACAGCTCCAGTGTTGCCGGTCGGTGTGGGCATGGCCATGAGCATGGGGGAAGTGAGCTGGGCAGCGAGAGGACACAGGTGTTTGACCCAACTGCCAAGGAACCGGAGTTTCTCCTTCACCAACGCTGTGACGGCTCTTTATTCCCTACTGAATGCAGTTCTGCCTTCTGACCCTGGACTCCAGGTTCCTCCATCATCTGGCTCTGGGTGATCTCCCTGGAAATGGGTGTGATTACTCACTTCACAGGGCTGCTAGGACGACTGAGTTCATGTTTATAAAGGGCTGAGCACAGGGCTTGCCAATGAGTCACACTGTCGCATAACCCTAAGCAACACATAAATCAAGCCAACACTGGCACTGTGGCACACAGACACCCCTGCCTTCAGAACCCACTCGGTTTTCCTGCCCTTTCTCCTTGGCCCCCTCCTGCCTCACAGGCTTCTCATGCCCTGAACCCTCCCACGGGTGCAGCTCACTCTGCCCTGAGTCTTTCCCAAACTGCCTCCTCCCTCCCGTTGCTGAGATGCCTGGTGTGTGGCTGATGTAGTACATCTGGCGCTGAGCTCTGCCCACCCGCACAGATGACTGGAGAGCCGGGCCTGGAGTCTCCCTGAGTTCTGGGCAGGTTTCCTCTGGTCTTGCTTCTCTCCAACTTGAAGAGTCCTCAGCTTTTCTGGCCCATTTCTTTTCCTGGGCTGACAAAGTTTACTGTTGTCTTTTTCAGCACTGTTTGTCACTTCTCAAGACAGCAAGTGAAGGCAGGTAAAGCACAGGGCCACCAGCTTTGCTGCCATTTCTCCTTGACGCCAATGGGGACCAACAGGGACCAGCATGGGACCAGCACAGGATCAACACAGAATTAACATATGACCAGCACAGGATCAACATAGGATCAACATGGGACCAGCATGTGATCAACACAGGACCAACATGGGACCAGTACAGGATTGACATGGGATCAGCATGGGACCAACATGTAATCAACACAGGAACAACACGGAATCAACACAGGACCAACATGGGACCAGCACGGGACCAGCAAAGGATCAAAGTTAACATGTGACCAGCACAGGATCAACAGAGGACCAGCATGGGACCAACATGTGACCAACACAGGACCAACATGAGACCAGTACAGGATCAACATGGAACCAGCATGGGACAAGCACGTGATCAACACAGGACCAACATGGGACCAACATGTGAGCAACACAGGACCAACACAGGACCAGTATAGGATCAACATGGGACCAGCATGGAACCAACATGTGATCAACACAGGACCAACATATGATCAACACAGGACCAACATGGGACCAGCACAGGATCAAGAGTTAACATGTGACCAGCACAGGATCAACACAGGACCAACATGGGACCAAACTGTGATCAACACAGGACCAATGTGGGACCAGTACAGGATCAACAAAGTTAACATGTGACCAGCACACGATAAACACAGGACCAGCATGGGACCAACATGTGATCAACACAGGACCAGCATAGGACCAACATGTGATCAACACAGGACCAACATAGGACCAACATGTGACCAGCACAGGGTCAACATGGGACCAACATGTGATCAACACACGACCAACATGGGACCAGCATGTGATCAGCACTGGACCAACATGGGACCAGTACAGGATCAACATGGGACCAGCATGGGACCAACATGTTATCAACACAGGACCAACATGGGACCAGCACAGGATCAACAGTTAACATGTGACCAGCACAGGATCACCACAGGACAAACGTGATCAACACAGGATCAACATGGGATCAACCTGGGACCAGCATGGGATCAACCTGGGACTAATATGAGACCAATGTGGGACCAAAACAGGACCAACATGGGCCCTGCACGGGGACAACACAGGACCTGCGTGGGACCCTGCCATGCTCTGCATTTGCTTTTGTGTTTCCAGATGGCACTGTGGTCCCAGCTATTCAGGCAGAACAGGAGCATTCTCATAACGGTCTTTCAGGACCCAGCTTATGCCCACAGCCCAACGCTCTCTCACCCGCTGGGGCCAGCACACAATGCGGATCCAAACTACATGAACTCCGTGAGAAAGGACGAAGCCTGCCTACTGCTGCACGGGTGGCTATGTTTTTCAGTGCTGAGGAAAGTGGCAAATGCCACATATCAAGTATACAGGCAATGAGGAACACAGCAGGAGAAATGCACTTACCTTTCTAATCGGAGAAGGAGAGAGATCCACGTCCATCGACTCCACTCTGTTAAACACATAGTGAAATGCTTTGAGAGCCCATGACTCACCTTTAACACCACCAGTGTAAACACACATGACAAGACGACGTGTAAGTGTCTAACTCTTGCTCTAGCTTCGTGCCACAGTCAGAGCTTAGTCAAGTAAGCATCTGATCACTGTCCTTTCCCTCCCTCTTAGGGCCACCCACCATCTGTACTGGGAAGCAGCCATTCCAGGACACAGAGGCCGCTGGCTGGCCCGCGCTGGCTGAGGTCTCCCTGGCGTGCCTCTCCTGTGCTTCTGCACACTTGGCTTCTCACTCTAGACCACCCCTTCTCTTCTCTCTGCCAGCGCCTGCTGGAGCCTGCAGGACTAGGACCTCCTGAGAGTGGGATACCAGATCGACTTCTATTATCACTCACTGCCTGGCCGCACATACCACACCAGGCACGCACAATACGCTTGAGTTCCTGCATTTGCCAAAGGGAGACAGGAAAACCTCATTTGATTCATTTTGAGACCTCCCCTGGCCCTGCCATCCTTACGGCTTGTGGTCTCTGTGGAAAGAGACTCACTCTTTGCCAACAGCTCCAGCAAGAGTCCCAGGGATGACTCCCATTACTTCAGCTTGGCTGGAGTGAATTTTTATAATTTTAGGTGGCCTCAGCATCCATTCTGAATACAGGTTTAACTTTTTATCTTTTTTTTTTTTTTTTTTTTTT
>NW_016107432.1:2986513-2989422 GCF_001604975.1 Cebus imitator
GGGTTCAAGTGATTCTCGTGCCTCAGCCTCCCGAGTAGCTGAGATTATATTCTCGTGCCTCAGCCTCCCGAGTAGCTGGGATTATAGGCACTGGCCATCAGGCCCAGCTAATTTTTGTATTTTTAGTAGAGACGGAGTTTTACCATGTTGACCAGGATGGTCGCAAACTCCTGACCTCAGGTGATCCACCCGCCTCAGCCTCCCAAAGTGCTGGGATTACAGGCGTGAGCCATTGTGCCTGGCCAGGTTTAACTTTCTCACAGCAGACGCAGGGCTCAGTCACCTTTAACAGGTTCCAGTTCTCCACCTGCTCCCAGTGCCTCATCATGGTCCATCCAGACACTTGGCTTCCCCCACTGCCTCCTCGTGGCCACCTCCCTGTGGGAGACTGGACACAACCCACTTGGCTGGCCCCGCTGACCCCTCACCCTACATGGACCATGCAGATATACACAGTGACACCCTCTCAGTCACAGTGGGACCCAATGGAGCTTGTGCCTGCCTGCTCTAAACCCACCAATTAAAGCTCCCCATGGCAAACCTGCCTGGATGATGCCCTGAGCCCCAGTAAAGCGTTGCTGGCCCATGGGGCCATCCCTCTCTGCCTGACCCTTCATTCTTGCCTCTTGCTACCTGTGGTCAGAGCACTGTCCTCCCCAGGCATGGTGCCTTCCCTGTCAGGGACCTGTAAGTAACAAATCTGAATGTGTTTCCTAACACAGGGGTGGACTAAATTTGTGCTTCCATCTGAAGAGCTAGGAGCTACCCCTGGCTGGGTTTTCGCTGGGACACTGGAGGGAACATGAGGTTGGGCTCCCTGTGCCACAGCGATGGTCAGGCAGGCATGGCCTGGACACAGGGCAGACACAAGCCATGGGCATCTGTCGGTATAGACAAGATTCCTGTGTGAGGGGCCCCCGGCCATGGGTTTGGTAACTGGGGTTCAGGCCATCCACCAGATGAAAGAAGGTCCCATGAAAGGCACTATGTCAGTCCCCTTCATTTCCTGTTAGGGCAGGGCTGCCAGCTGCTGGGTCACTGGGACCCTAGCTTAGCTGGGGGCACTCAGACCACTGGGTCACACGATCACTCCCAAACCAATCACTGTGTCTGCAGGGGTGGAGTGCTCTGATTGGCTAGCCTGGATCACACACTTGGTTTGGGACCTGAGCCTCACTGGGACAGGAAATAAGTACCAAAGTGAGCTGGACTCCAGTCAATCGTCTGGATTAGAAAAATCCGGGGGCTTGGAGAGGGGATGGGGTTGGGATGGGAGGAGAGATGCGGAAGCATCCACAGAAAAGAACTGCGGGTGCTGTGATTTCTGCAGGCTCCTGCGCCTCCCACCCGACCCACACACCTGTCGGGCTTTGAGGAGTGCGGTGGCAGCAGCAGGCATCCATGTGGTTTCGCTGGAAGAGCGATGACGGAAATCCTAACGTCAGTGCACACAGTGCGATTCAGCAACCTGAATCTCTTTATTTGTTTCTCTTTCTGGCATTATTTTACTTACTTGAAACTGAATTTTTTACTGTGCTGAAAGCTGTTTGTTGTGATGATCTCATACTAAATAGATGGAGAAAAGGTATTGAATTAAACCATAAAAACTAACTTCCCCCTAAGTCATTCAACTGAACGTATAAGAAGGCTCTGAATCAGTGAAATGTTCTTATTGGGTTTGCAAAGGGCATTTCACATGAATTCAACAGTTCCCAAAGTGTCCTGTGTGGCCCCGCTCTCCCCAGCGCTGAAGCAAAGTGAAATCAACACCCGCTACCATTTACATCACGGGCTCTTGCAACTGCAATTGTCGCTGAGCAAATGGCCACTGCTGGTGTAAAGCTATGAAATGAAGACCTGACAACAGGAGCCAGCAACGCACCAGCTTTTCGAGGCCAGTAAGAGGCCAGGCATGGTGCCCATGTCCATCATCCCAGCACTTTCGGAGGCAGGGCTGGGAGGACTGCCTGAGCCCAGGAGTTGAAGGGTGCAGTGAGCCGTGATTACACTACTGCACTCCTGCTTGGGCGACACAGCAAGAACCCATCTCAAAAAAGAAAAAGAGGAAAGGGAAGGGAAAGAAAGAAGAAAATAAAGAAAAACAGGCCAGCAAGATAAATACAGACAAGTTACTTGGTCATGTTTTCCTGTCTAGCAGCCCTGGCTGATCTCCATGATGGCCAGTAGCAGAGATGGCCTGCTGTGTCCTGTGACTCTGGCCACAGAAGGAAGCCACACCTGGGTCCTCTCTGCCTCTTGGGGCCTGGTGGACATGCTGAGATACACGTGCAAGACCGGGGGAGTGTGTCTGTTTCCGCAGACACACTGAGGTACAGGACTGCAGATGAGCAGCGGGGCTGTCTCCTGGCACCCTGAGTGCCCGTCTATGCTGGCCGGGCTTTTGAGATATGAAGTCTGCCCTCAGCAACTGGGACCAAACTAGCTAGAAATAGGCAGCTGTGCAACAGCTGAACCACTTGGGCCTCCACTCTGCAGTCACCTTCTAGAGCCCGCCGTGGCACTGCCCCTCAATCTCCTCACTGAGTCACTTACCCCGGCAGCCTGTGTCCCAGCCTGACCTATAGGTTCACTTTCTACCTCCTCTCTCCCAAACAGAAGCTCCCAGAGGATGGGCCCTTGGCTTGTTTGGCTTACTCCGAATTGCCAGCACCCAGAAGAGCGCTGATGCGCCTGGTGCTCAGAGAAGACTGGCTGCTGCGAGGTGGACCATGGTGGGTGTAAGGGACTGAGTCTCTGCGTCTGGCAGGGCTGTGGTGGGTGGAAGTACCTGAGTCTCTGTGTCTGGCAGGGCTGTGGTGGGTGGAAGTACCTGAGTCTCTGTGTCTGGCAGGGCTGTGGTGGGTGGAAGTACCTGAGTCTCTGTGTCTGGCAGGACTGTGGTGGCTGTA
>NW_016107432.1:2989754-2993148 GCF_001604975.1 Cebus imitator
GTGTAAGGGACTGAGTCTCTGCATCTGGCAGGGCTGTGGTCGGTGGAAGCACGTGGGCCTCTGCATCTGGCAGGGCTGTGGACTGGATTCTCTGAAGGGTCCTTGCTCCTGCTTCCAACTACTCTAAAACATACTTTGTTTTGTGGTAGGAAGATGACAATGAGGACATCAAGATGACAACAAACGTGGGCAGAACAAATGCCACCCTGGTGAGGCTGGCAAGACTGGTGGGCACTGTGTTCCGGGGTAGGTCAGCTGGGCTGGCAGATAACAGGGGAGCCCTCTCTGCAGGAAAATGCAGGTGATAGCAGGTATGCAGAAAGTGGGATTCACCTGTGCTACCTCAGCAGAGATCACCAGAAATATACCTCCTGGAGTGAGAGTGGAAGAAAAGAGGGCAGATTTGGATTCCTGAGGGTATCAGGTAAGGGAAATAAGAGGGCTGCCTGTGAAGTGACTACATGAAAGACAAAGATGCAACAATGCGCAAGGACTATTTTCCAAATGGTGAAATGAGCAGGAATGTTCTAGAAATGTTAACTGTAATGGACAGAACAAAAACTCAATGGGGGTCGAGTGTGGTGGCTCATGCCTGTAATCTCAGCACTTTGGGAGGCCAAGGCGGGCGGATCACCTGAGGTCAGGAGTTCCAGACCAGCCTGGTCAACATGGTGAAACCCCGACTCTACTAAAAATACAAAAATTAGCCAGGTGTGGTGGCGGGCGCCTGTAATCCCAGGTACTCGGGAGGCTGAGGCAGAAGAATCGCTTGAACCCAGAGGGGCAGGGGGTACAGTGAGCTGAGATGGCGTCACTACACTCCCCAGCCTGGGTGACAGAGTGAGACTCCATCTCAGAAACAAAACAAAACAAAAACAAACAAACTCAGTGGGGTTCACTGGCTTAACTGGGAAATCAGCAAGCTGGAAGAAGCAAGCCAGCAAGTGTCCAGGTGGCCTAAGATGGCGGAATCACAGCAGGACGTTGACATGGAGGGCGGGAGCTGCAGGCTGTGGCAGGGAATGCAGAGGGTACTACCTGAAAAGGTAACGGCCAGGAATTTCACAGAATTAAAGAAAAACAGGAATCCACAGAAAGAAATTATACACCAAGAAGGAAAAAATGAAAGTAATTCCACACTTCATTGCATTTTAAGTGTCTGTCTTTTCTCTTGTGATGCTTTAAAGGGGTTTGCAAATGTTTCTGCAAAGGGCTAGCTAGTAAATGCAGGAGGCCTTGCTGTCTACATAAGGTCTGTGTTGCGACGTGTTTATAATCGTCTAAAAATGTAAAAGCCATGGTCAGCCTGGGGGTACACAGAACTACACTGTGGCCAACACCTTTCAATGCAGCACTTTGGAATGCTGAGGTGGGAAGGTCACTTGAGATCAGGAGTCCACGACTAGCATGGGTAACATAGTGAGACCCCATCTCCACAAAAAATAAAATAAATTAGCTGGGTGTGGTGGTGCGCACCTGTGGTCCCAGCTACTTGGGAGGCGGAGGCAGGAGAATCACCTGAGCCTTGGGAGGTTGAGGCTGCAGTGAGCCGCTATGCCTGCACTCCAGCCTGAGTGACAGAGCAAGACCGTCAAAAAAAAGAAAAAAAAAAAGGATAGGAAAGCGAATACACTGCAGGCTGGATTTGGCCTGGAGTTTGCTGATACCTGGAACACACCCTTCACAAGTCCATGGCGACTCTCAGAACCCAAAATAATGACAGGGGAAAGAAGCCCCTTTTCACCAGAGGCAATCAGAACCTTGTATCAGAGCAGGCCACCAGCCAGTGTGACTGGCATCCCCAGCTTCCCTCAGGCCCCATGGCCCCAGTGAGGCCGTGCCATGCTCAGCTGCCTGACACAGCAGGGAGGCGGGCACCTGCCCACATGCTGGAGGCTCACCTGCCCCTGCACACACAGCTGGTGGGAGACAGAAGCACCCACATGGCCACTGACTCCTCAACCTCCAATTTAGTGTGCAGCCACCAAACACGGACTAGTAACTACGCAAAACACAGCTCATAAAATCCAAGGCGTCGCCAGACCTAAGACGCACCGCATCTGTGCAGCACTGTGTTAACCGAACTTTGGCCTGTTACTGATTCCAAATTCCAGAGACGCTGAATGCAATACAAGTGCACACAGAACAGATGCAATACGGCAAAGGCACGGATGAGTACCGCGTACGAGGAGGGTTTCAAATGGCTAGATTCTCTAGATACTGAAAGCTAATGCTTTTAGTCCCCATTGTGGTTAATCCTAGCAACTCTGGACATTTCTTCGTAAGATGCATCACCCTTCCACAGCAGTGCCTTTACATACAGAACATGCCACATATTCGTACCTTTCACAGACGCTTTGACTCCTGCAGAAAGCAGGCTGCCAGGCTGTGGGTGGATGCCTGAGGTCCCTTGCTGCAGGGCCACCCTGGCTGTGCTGGGTCACTCTGGGGAGGCCAGGGGTGCTGCTGTTCTCCCAGGCCCTTCCCACTGCCTCAGGAATCACTGGGGCGCCTGCCCCGAGGGGAACCATTCATGTCTTTTTCACTTTTTCTTTTTTGTCTCCCTTCTTTAGTTTTCTGACAGCATTTTTGCTCTGACACAAGTTTCCAGTAAATGAACGAGCTCTTCCCTCTGCATCTGCAGTCATCTTTCCTTCCTGATCTTGGACAGCCAGCCAACCAATGCACATGGCAGTGGCTGCCTCGCCTGCACTCACCCGGGGGAGGCGGGGGCCTTACCTTTGCAGCTGTTCTATCTGCAGCACTGACTTCCTAAGGGATTCTTCCAACCTAGAAATCTAAACAGAATTATACAGCCTCTTGTTAGCAGACAGGCTATGCTGAGTGACAGTGACCCTCTACATTTCTTAAACCATGAATCTGAATGTAGGCTACTCTGCATGGAGTCACCCTCACACTGTTTATAAGTAAACCTGCCTTGAGTCCGGTCCATCAGGTACTTAGGAAATTGGGCTTGGGGGCCATGCAGAGCTAAGTCAAAGCCAAGCCTCAGGAGACAAGTTTTAGTGCAGCACCCTCCACAAGCTGGCATGATGCGAATTCAGTGTCAGCCCTGCCAGGGGAGCACCCAGCCTCAAAGTCAGACACAAGTACCTTCCACACTCTGCCACTGCCAGCCTCTGCTGTCAGGCTGGAACCTGGCCCTGTGTGTGGCAGCTGTCAGACCCCAAGGGAGTGACTAGATTCGGGGATCCCGCTGTCCTGTCTGCAATTATGGCTCATGACCATCCTCGAGGTTTGCTGGGAGGATTAGGAGGTAACATACACAAAATGTGAAAAGAGCTTAGCCCAGGCTGGCCCCTGCAAGAAGTCTCTAGGCAGGATATTGGGTGGCTGTCAAGGAGTACGATGGGGCTGTGGTGGCCTGGAGGGG
>NW_016107432.1:2994769-3055389 GCF_001604975.1 Cebus imitator
CAGGAAAAGGGGGTTGACAGGACAGGGGAGAGGCTAACAGGACAGGGTGGGTGTAACAGGAGAGGGGAGGGGGTGATAGGATGGGGTAAGGGGGCAACAGAATGGGGGGGTAAGGAGTGACAGGATGCAGTGGGGGTACAATGTGGTTTGGCCATGTCCCTATCCAAATCTCATCTCAAATTGTAACCCCATGTTGCAAGGGAAGAATCTGGGGGAGGCGACTGGATCATGGAGGTGGTTCCCCCATGCTGTTCTCATGACAGTGAGTTCTCACAAGATCTGATGGTTTAAAAGTGTTTGGCAGTTCCCTTCCACCCCTCTCCTGCTGCTGTATAAGTCGTGCACTGCTCTCCCTTTCCCTTCTGCCATGATTGTTAAGTTTCCTGAAGCCTTCCCAGCTCTGTGGAACTGAGTCAATTAAACCTCTTTCCTTTATAAATCATCCAGTCTCAGGCAGTGCTTTGTAACAGTGTGAAAATGGACTAATACAGAGAATTGGTAATGGCAGAGTTGGGCACTGCTATAAAGATACCTGAAAATGTGGAAGCCACTTTGGAACTGGTGCTGGGCAGAAGTTCGAACAGTCTGGAGGGCTCAGAAGAAGACAGAATGTGTGAGAAAGTTTGGAACTTCCTAGAGACTTGTTGAACGGGTTTGACCAAAATGCTGATAGTGACATGGATGGCGAAGTGCAGGCTGAGGAGGTCTCAGATGGAGATGAGGAGTTTATTGGGAACTGGAGCAAAGCTCATTCTTGCTATGCTTTAGCAAAGAGACTGGAGGCATTCTGCCCTTACCTTTGAGACCTGTGACTTGAGAGGTGATTTAGGGTATCTGGCAGAAGAAATTTCTAAGGAGCAAAGCCTTCAAGATGTGACCTGGCTTTTTCTGAAAGCATATAGTCATATACATTCACAAAGAGATGATCTGAAATTGGAACTTATGTTTAAAAGGGAAGCAGAACACAAAAGTCTGAAAAAATTGCAGCATGACCATGCAATCCCATTTTCTGGGGAGAAAGTCAAGCCAACTGAAGAAATGTGCATAAGTAACGAGGAGCCAAATGTTAATCACCAAGACAGCGGGGGCGGGGGGGGGGCGCGGTAAATGTCTCCAGGGCATGTGAGAGATCTTCACAGCTGCACCCCTCCCCATCATAGGCCCAGAGAGAAAAAAGTAGTTTTATGGGCCGGGCCAAGGCCCACTGCCCAACTCTTGTGCAGCCTCAGAGCATGGTGCCCTGCATCCCAACTGCTCTAGCTCCAGCCATAACTAAAAGGGTCCAAGGTACAACTGAGCTGCTGCTTCAGAGTGCAAGCCCCAAGCATTGGCAGCTTCCATGTGGTGTTGGGTCTGCATGTGTGCAGAAGACAAGAGTTGAGGTTTGGGAACCTCCACCTAGATTTCAGAGGATGTATGGAAATGCCTGGATGTCCAGGCAGAAGTCTGCTGCAGAGGCAGAGCCCTCATGGAGAACCACTGCTAGGGCAGTGCAGAAGGGAAATGTGGGGTGGTTGCTCCCACACAGAATCCCCACTGCGGCACTGCCTAGTGAAGCCGTGAGAAGAGTGCCACGGTCCTCCAGACCCCAGAATGGTAAATCTACGGACAGGTTGCACTGTGTGCCTAGAAAAGCTTCAGGCACTCAACCACAGCCCAGAAAGCAGCCACCAGGGCTGTACCACGCAAAGCCACAGAGGGGAGTTGCCCAAGGCCTGGGGAGCCCCCACCACTTGCATCAGCATGTCGTGGATGTGAGACATTGGGTAAAAGGAGATTGTTTTGGAAATTTAAGATTTAATGGCTGCCCTGCTGGTCTATGGACTTGCATGAGGCCTGTAGCCCCTTTGTTTTAGTCAACTTCTCACATTTGGAATGGGAACATTTACCCAATGCCTGTACCCCCATAGTATCTTGGAAGTAACTAACTTGTTTTTTATTCTACAGGCTCAGGGGTGGAAGGAACTTGCCTTGACTCAGATGAGACTTTGGACTTGGACTTCTGAGTTTATGCTGAAATGAGTTAAAACTTTGAGGGACTGCTAGAAAGATATGATTGTGTTTTGAAATGTGTGAAGGGCATGAGATTTGGGAGGGGACAGGGGTGGAATGATGTGGTTTGGCTCTGTGTCCCCACCCAAATTTCATTTTGAATTGCAGTCCCCATGTGTCAAGGGAGGGACCTGGTGGGATGTGATTGATCATGGTGGCGGTTTCCCCCATGCTGTTCTTGTGATAGTGAGTTCTCACGAGATCTGATGGTTTAAAAGTGTTTGGTAGTTCCCCCTGTCCCCTCTCTAGCTGCTTCCCCTTTGCCTTCTGCCATGACTGTAAGTTTCCTGAGGCCTTCCCAGCCACGTGGAACTGTGAGTCAATTCAACCTCTCTCCTTTATAAATAACGAATCTCAGGTAGTTCTTTACAGCAGTGTGAAAACAGACTGATACAGGGTGACAGGACAGGGTGGGGGTGACAGGATGAGATGAGGGGTGACAGGATGGGATGGGGTGACAGGACAGGGTGGGGGTAGCAAGATGGGGTGAGTGGTGACAGAATGGGGTTGGGTGACAGGACAGGGAGCGGGTAACAGGATGAGGTGGCAGGATGGGGTGAGGGGTGAGATGGAGGTGACAGGACAGGGCAAGGTGACAAGACAGGGTGGGGGTGATGAGATGGAAGGGGGTCACCAGTTGGCAAGCCAGGCAGGGGTGACCTGTCCCCTCCAGGTCTGGGTGTACATAGAATGTTCACACACAGACAGGAGGCATCAGGGTCACAAGCTGGCTTCCAGACTTGGGGAAGCGACCCCAGGGTCCCTTGTCTTTAAAGCTAGGTTCCTTACTTTACCTACTACATAATCTTCAAAGTTTTTTGAAAAGGACTTATTTTTAAAAATGAGATGGTTGAGCAGAGAAGCCTTTAAGCTGCTTCTCAAGCTCCAAAGGCCCCAACAGTGCCCCCAGTGGCTGAGGAGGAAAGGGTGGCCAAGCGGGGAGTCCCATGGGTGCTGCACCCAAGGGGCCACTTGGTGAACTACAGACAAGGGTTGGGCAAACAGGCTGATGGTCAGAAGGGGACTGTGACAACATCCGCATAGCTGGAAACAGAGAAACAGATATTGCGTCTAGCAGCCTGTCTCCTTTGAGAACAAGGTGTTAATTAACAAGTCTGACATTTAAATCTAAAGGTCAAAAAAATTCAAGTGGCAATGAATCAACTTGACTTACCTTTTCTCTGTAGAAGGCTAATAATCTCTTCCTGTGATTTTCTTGAAATTCTGAAATCTAAAAAGATCATACGTTTCAGCTGCTGACAGGTGCATGGTTTCTGTGGCTGAAACTTTGTAGGGGGATGAGGAGGCTGGAGGGAATGTCAAGACAGCACACAGTGCTTGTTTTATGTGTGTCCTGCCCCCACAGATGCCCATGACCAAGTGCCTGCCCAGGGAAGATGCCCCACACAGCTGGGCAGAAAAAGCATGTGTCAGCAGGCAGGGCCAAGGGCAAACACAGGTGAGGCTTAACGGGCACAACAGGAAAGTCTCTCCAGCAACCTGCTCTGTTTGAGTTGTGAGTGGTGCTCCCGCCGGGCCAACCACAGGGTGCTGTCCCTCTGATAACGGCAACTGGTTTAAGGAATGGCCTCCTGACCAAACAGTGCTGGACCAATGTCGGGAGTGGGTGGAAAGAGAGCCGGCACACGGAATGAGGCCAAGCGAGGCCCGCAGAGCTGGCAGACGCCTAGTGGGCCTGTCTGCACTCCCAGAGCCAGCCATGCCTGACACTGGCACCCTCCCTGGTCTTTCCAGTTACGGGAGCCCCAGATTCCATGCCTGCTGTCTAGACAGTTTGAACTGAGTTTCTGAGAGTACCAACATAAGGAAGAAAGAGAGGCCTGTGATTTACTCAGAGGAAGAGCGAGCTATTTCATGAGTCAAGTGTTCGGACAACGGTGCCTTCCCTCTGGAAAGACCAGGCTGGAAAGGCTGACAGACAGCAGGGCTAACTGTGGCTACACTCGTGCTGAAAGTCAGCGTCCTACAGCTCCATCCCCTACTTCACTGCACCCCACCATCTGCCTGCGATGATAACAAGCACAAGGGAGGGACCTGTCTGCCCACTGCTCATGCCCGGTGCACACACAGGGCAGGCTTCTTCCCTTCTGTGGAAAGGCGGGCCCAGCACACACTGGCCTTTGTTCTCATCCTCCTCCATGAGAGGCCGTCTCCAGAGGACAGGGCTGCACAGGAGCCCTTCTCCAGGACAGCAGGGACAACAGCCTCATGGTCTCCTGGCTGCTACGTCCCCGGAGTGACTCAGAGCTCTTGAAATCTCCCCTACTCAACAGGGGACTGTCTCTCCACCATGGAGGAAAGCCAGTCCTGGGTGCTGCCCCATGGGCTATGAAGAGGAGTGGACAAAAGACTCTTCCGGCTGCCCTGACCGCAGTTCTCATGAACATCACCAGCCACAGCCAGGGCACCTTTCCCACCTGTGCCGATGCTTCTCAAATCTCGCTGCCTGTCGGAGGCACCTGCACATGCCCCTCAAGGCTGCGCTCAGTTGTGCCTGTTGTGAAGCTTCTCCCAAGCACCCTCAGTGGGAACATTCCACCCTGCAGGCGAGGGCGTCTGCTCCTCAGCTTCACATGCTCACGGAGGGACCTGCAGGCAGATCCGCCTGATCCAGACGGTAAGGGTGCCCAGTCTGGCTGTTCTTAGAGAGAGGCCTTAGTGAGGCAACAGTCAGTCTGGCTGGCCCTGATTTGGTATGGCTGGCATGGCTGCAGGGAACGGCTCTGAGGGCACCTGAGCAGCAGATGGGATGAGTTCCACTGAGTGTGGAGCTGGGGGGCCTCTCATGAGCTTGGGGGACAGCTGATGTCCATGTGTTGTGGGGTCTGCTAGGGGAGCCACACAGGCCTGCAGCCTCGTGCTGCCTCTGGGGTTTGTCTGAACTCTGACCAATGCTGGGCCCCAGAGACTTGAGACACTGTGTGTGGCCTCAGAAGAGGGTAAATTTTAAAATAATAAAACAGTTTAAAAGGAACAGTGAGTATTTATCTTGCAGAGAATATGCCTCTTGAACTGAGCCAGAGAAACAGGTCAATGAAATTACTGCAAAACCCCAGGGCTGGGATGGTCACGGAGGCTGTGCTGGGCCAGGTCGGCCCAGGGCCCCAGGGAAGAGCTTTCTGGTGATCACACGGACAGCTCACAGCTGTGAGGACCGGCACAGCGGCTGGCGAAGCTGCCAGCATGGGGACCACGGAGCCAACACTGCCACATGGGGCTCAGCAGGAATCACAGGCCTGGCCAGCAGAAGGCCCAGGCAACTGTCAAGAAAGGACAGGGTCAAGAAGAAACCTGCTTCCCTGAACCCAGAGAGCCTTGACCTGTGACGAGGACTCCCAAGCCTGAGATTCTAAGGTGTGAATATGGGGAGGGGGTGTCTTGCCCAAAGGACCCCAGAGCTGACTGAAGGACCCCAGAGCTGACCGAGACCACTTTGTCTCAATGGACACCAAAAGCGCAAATGACAGTAAAATAGATCAAATGGACTCTGTCAAAACCAAAACCTTTTGTATGTAAAAGTATCACCATCAGGAAAGTAAACATGCAACCCACAAGTATTTTGGCAGAAAATATTGCTGATGAAATATCTTCAAAGGAACTTGCCTCCAGAACATGTAAAACACATGGTCTCAGGGCAGTACACCTGGCTCACCACAGAACCAGGCCGCACCTCCCACACTCACCTTCGAGGTCTCCCTGGAGTACTTCCTACACAGACTGTCTATGCTCATGAAGAATGCCTGGATATCTGAGTCAGTCTGAAAGAGAAAGAAATCACTCTACATTTCTTGCGTCTAATAAATGCTTCCAGCCACCAGTTAAAAACCGTACTTCAAGACCTAGAACTAGCTGTAGATGACTCTACAGAGTCATCTACATTGTGAATGGCCTCTCAGGGCCCCGCCAGGGACAGCCCCTCATCCTGGCTGATCCCTCTGAGGGCTGGGCTGGGCAGTGGTGAGGGCTGGGAGGCAGAGCAGCCTGGCAGCTGCTGAGCCCCTCTGGGCTACGAAAAAGACGTGCTCCCTCCTCAAAAGACTCTTGGTGAGTGAAGGCCTCCAGCCCAGCCTCCTGCACAGTGGAGACATACTAAAATCAGGATGATGGTAAGCTGACAAGTGTAACTTACCACTATGTAGTCACCAGTACATGTTGAGTTATTTAAAAAGCAAGTATAAGACCTTAAGAAAGGATGCAGGTTGAAGAGACAGTGTCTGGTTATAAGCCCTCATGCAGACACTCCCAACTTCCTTCTAAAGTGCCTACAGCATTCCCTGCCTCACCTCCTCACACCCCTGGCCTTCCCTGACTTTCCCCACCCAGGACCACATTAGCAAAAAACAACCAGCGACAGCTGTCCTAGGCATGGAGCTGCCGTGAGCCAGAATCTCGAGCAGTCCAAAGAAAAGGGGCTCATGCCTGTAATCCCAGCATTTTGGGAGACCAAGGTGGGTAGATCGCTTGAGGTGAGGAGTTCAAGACCAACCTGGCCAGCATGGTGAAATCCTGTCTCTATCAAAAATACAAAAATTACCTGGGCATGATGGCAGGTGCCTGTAATCCTAGCTACTCGGGAGGCTGAGGCAGAAGAATCGCTTGAACTTGGGAGGTTGTGGTTGCAGTGAGCCGAGATCACACCACTGCACTCCAGTATGGGTGACAGACCAAGACTCCATCTCAAAAAAAAAAAAAAAAACACCCCAAAGCCAAAACAAATAAAGAGACAAACACCAGAATGACAAGATGTAGGAAGAGCCTCGTGCCTCCTCCCATTCTGTGGTTCAGGACAGTGAGCACGTAGAGGGCCAAGACAGTCATCTGAGCCCTTCCACCTACCACCTGTGGCTCCCCAAATTTCACTGAAATGACAGAAAAATTAAATTTAGGAAAAAATACTCAATTTGTGGTAGAAAACAGGAAATGATATCTTGAATTGACCAGCCTCTGAGGAATTCTGGAAGACAGAGTACAGACTGGCTTAGATGAGGATTAAGGCACCAGCTCCAACACCCAGGGCAAGTGCAGGTGAACAGGTCCTGGAATCCACTGAGAATCCACTCCCAGGCCCCTAGAGGCAGAGGCCAAGCAGAGCAGCATGGAGGTGAGCTCCTCTCTACGAGGGACTGAGACGCAGCAGAGGGGAGACCTGCTCTGGCTCGGATGGGGTTGGAGTTCCTGCATAGCACCCTCCCATACACACCAAACTGCAAAGACACAAGCAGTGTATCCAAGGGGTCAGGGGTCAGGAGCTCAGAGTCCAGCCTAAATCCAGCTCTGCACACCTTTCACTTGCAACCCTGGTTCTTCACCTAACTCCTCCATACTTCAGTCTCCCCGTGTATAAAACAGAAGCAGAAACAGTACCCCCTCACCCCTGGCCATGGCAAGCACCAAGTGACACTATACAGGAAAAGTGTCCCCAGCAGAGCGTGGCCCATGTGGGTGCACATGGAGCGAGGACTGTCACTGTTATCTAAGGTGTATTATAAATACACAGATGCCTCAAAAACAAGACCAAGGGCTCCATGGACCAGAAATGGGAGCAACTGAAGCTGTCACAGATCCATCTGGCTCCATTGCCTTCTGGGTGAAGGGAACTGAGTCATTCTACACATGACAGAGACCTCAGAATGGTCCAGGAGATGAAGTGGAGACAGAACAGCCAAGAAGTCTACAAAACTAACAAATGACATCACAGCACAGATGCACAGATCTCAGGGAGGCCTGAGCAGGAAAACACAGACAGCCATTCCTCCAGCCCCAGCACTCATGTCGCAGAGAGCCAGCCATAAGCCAGGGGCTGCAATTTTCCAAGTGCTAAGGTGCATTTATTTTCAACAAAGAATTCTAAAGTCTATGAAAATGAGCTTCAAGAAAAAGAGGCATTTTTTTCAAACAAAAACTGAGAATTTATCACTAATAGCCCAGCACTAAAATAAATAATAAAGGAATTCCCTGCAGGTAGGAAAAATAGTTCCTGATAGAAACACAGAGATTTGGGAGGCAGTGAGGAGCAGGGAAGAGAGGAAAACAGGAGGAAATCTAAATGAGTATTAGCTGTCCACCGCAGCACTGCATTGTGGGGCTTTAGCGCAGTGAGACCCAGTGTGGCTGAAGGAGCAGTGCGGGAAAGGCCAGCAGAGGGGGAATCTGGTGAGAGCTGAGGTCCTCACATCACCAGGAAAATCTAATTTACGTTAGACTTCTAAAAGTCAAGATTCTTCGCACAATCCCTAGGAAAATCATAAGCTAATGTTTTCTTTTTGTATTTAGTTTTTAAAGGGGGGTGTGTGCTCCACAATGGTACAGTAAGGAGGATGTACAATTAAACCTTACAGCGTGACTGAAGGCCTTAGTGGAGAAAATCAATGCTGGTGCTGACCAGTCGAGGCCCCTAGGCCCGACAGTGCAAGCGGAACCGGGGGTACTGCAGCGCTGGGTCCACAGAGCTCTCCTCATGCAGCTATAAGGCATGCTGTCGGCGATTCGCTGTCAGACACAGGAAAGGAGCGCTGCAAAAGAACGCTCTTATCGTCATGAAGGCTGACTCAGCCACCCCAAGCAGGCGGGAGGCGGGGTTCTCTGGCTAGGAATGCCAGCCCTAAATTACTGTCTTGAAATAGACACAGATTGTACTGGCTACAGCATGATACTTTCCTTGGGGTGCCAGGCTTATGGGGTACCAGGCTTACACAAGATTTTGTTGGAGTCTCGGCTGTCAACGCTGATTTCATCTTCTTCTGCTTGCTGCTTGCACAGACTTTGCATGGCTTCAGAATTGTGCAACGCTTATTGTTTTCCCGTGATACTTCTAGGGTTATGTCTCATTTTGTGTTTCTGTCAAACATTCTGAAGTTATTGTTAAGACCCAGTCACAACCCCGTCAGATCCATTCCAACAACATTGAATTTGTCAGACATATGGTCATTTTCACACAGTGCAGTTTACTTCTGAGCTACTCATGCACCTGTTACATTTCCATAGGCATTTTCCATACACACACACACACACACACACACACACACACACACACACACATATATATTTGAGATGGAGTCTCGCCCTATGGCCCCGGCTGGAGTGCAATGGTGTGATCTTGGCTCACTGCAACCTCTGCTTCCCAGGTTCAAGCAATTCTCCAGCCTCAACCTCCCAAGTAGTTGGGATTACAGGGGTGCACTATTGAACCCAGCTAATTTTTGATATTTTCAGTAGAGATGGGGCTCACAATGTTGGCCAGGCTGGTCTCCAACTCCTGACCTCGGCCTCCCAAAGTGTTGGGATTACAGGCGTGAGCCACTGCACCCAGCTGTGTTTTACATATTGAAGTTCCAACTTTTCACTAACAAATGGTCTCTATCTTCATATTTGACCACTATGGCTGAATTTTACATCATAAATAAAGAAGATGATTTGAGACAAAAATGACCCATTACTAGAATCATCAGGTTCTTCAGTGCAGAATGCCTATCACAGAGGGCAGACGCTCTCATGTCACATGAGTGAATGGTTCCTTTACTGCTGCTAGATACGGATGTGTGACAGCTGTTCAGATGGAATTCTGTGGCTGAAAGCATCTGTTAACTCTTCCACATTGTCAGGCTTGATAGCCACAATATTAAAACTCCTGTCTATGATTTCCAGATGCCAAAGATTTGATTTTAATCCACAAATCACCTGCAGATAAATATGTTTCAAAATCACTAGTAGCAGGAATTGCGTTGATGTGATGAGTACAAGCGCTGGCAGATGCCCTCTGTGGAGTGGCCTTGACCACTCGACCCATGGGCCTAAAGACTGGCACTCACAGTGCAGTGACCGTGGCAGCTTCTCTACACATGCCATCTTCCGCTTCAAGTTACATGCTCCTGGTCTTTTGTCCCTTTCACTGACTTTCCATAATTTCATTGTTGTATTATTGGTAGACAATCAAAGCTAAGCAGAAGTTTTCTCACATAACCACCTAGTTTTGTCGAACTTTTTCTTTTCTTTCCAAACTTTTCAAGTGGTCGAACTCTGGCTCATGGTCTGAAAGGTACTGTAAACACGGCGTTCCCTTCTGCCTAAGATGAAATTTTGTTCATTTGCTCCTGTTGAAGGATTATGACTCTGCCACTTTTATCTCCAGTTCCCACTAATTCTCCAGAATGATTAAATTCTATTATGGAAGAAAAATGCTAATGAAATAGTTATGATCAATAGTTACAGAAAAATTAATAAAATTCAACACCACTCATGACATCATCTGCTACATCATCATTTATTGCTCTTTTCACCTCAGAAACCACTACTATCATTTCCTCCTCCAGCTCCTGCGGTGAGGAAATAAAAATACACACATGCCCTCATTACATTTTACCTTGTGAAGTGCTCGTCCTTCTCAGTGCAAAAGTATCTGCATATACACCTAATAAAGCTTGCAGCAGGGGGCTAAACTACTTTCCCTGACCTAAATGTTGATAACAACCTGATTGTGAAAAATTTACTGAGGTAAACACTTACAATGTGTGTACTTGTCTATGTGTTATACTTCAATGAAAGTTCATAGAAGTTATAACTAAAAATTTTCACATATTTAAAAACTAATATACTTCTAGGTAACACATGGGTCACAGGAGAAACTGAGTAGAAATTTCAAAATTGGTGATAAAAATGTAACATCATCAAATATGTCTACTGCAGGCAAAAATGAACAGAGGGAAAATTATGACCCTATCATGTAAATATTATAAAGAAAAGGTTGAAAATTAATCCTAAGCACCCATCTTAAAGGGCAAATTAAACCCAGACAAAAAGGAAATGATAAAGAGAATTAACAAAATCAGAATCAAATATAAAATGGACATGATCAATAGAGCTAAAAATTAGTTTTTCAAAAATATAGTGTCTTTCAGTATATGAGGGGAAGTTGCTTCCAGGACCCCGAATGTGCCAAAATCCAAGCATACTAAAGTTCCACAGTTGGCCTTGTAGAACCTGCATACAGGAAAGGTCAGCCCTTCATCTGAGCAGGTTTTGTATCCCATGAATACTGTATTTTTGATCTGCATATGACTGAAAAAATATCTATGTATACATGGATCCACACAGTTCAAACTTGTGTTATTCAAGAGTCCACAGTACCAATGAAAATCACTAACATTTGGCACAACTGGTCAAGATAAAAGAGAATTCATAATAGCCACTATTCAACGAGGGGCATCATTACAGATCTTCTAGACATGAAGAATATGCGAGGATTACAAGCAAACTGATGACAAGAAATTTGAAATTTTGATGAAATGCACTAATTTCTAGAAAAATACAATTTACTTAAATTGACCCAAGAATTAGGAACTTTAAATACTTGCATGTCTAATAAAGGTATTAAATCCCTAGTTTAAAATCTTTCCACAAAAAACTTACCAGGCCTAAATAGTGTCACTCCTGAATTCTACCAAACATTTAAACAAATAACCCCAATCTTACAAAAAATTTTCCAGAGAAAAGAGAAATAAAAATAATTTACAACTTTTTTTATGAAACCAGAATAGAGCGGATTTACCAAAACGTGAAAAACGCATTACAAGAAAAAAAATGTACAGGTCCAGCTCTCATATGAACAAAGGTAGAAAAACCCACGCAAAATAGTAGCAAATTGATTTTACTTACATATACAAGTGATCTTATATCACTACAAAGTTGAATTTGTTCCTAGAATCTAATGTGGGTTTCAAATTCTAAAAATAAATACAAGCCACCACATTAACAAAATAAAGCAGAAAAATTAAATGATACTCTCGCCAGTTGTAGAAAAAGCTAATAAAATAGTTATGGTCCAATAATTATAGGAAAATTAACAAAATTCAATACCATTCATGATGATTTTAAAAAATCCTTAGCAAAAAAACTTGATGCACACATAATACTTGATCAAATGCTGAAAGCTTGACCCTGAAATCAGGAAAATGACAAGGTGCCGGCTAATGCCAACCATTTCTACTCAGCACTGAACTGGAGAAAAAGGAAGGAAGGATTAGAAAGAGAGATCTAAAGCAGTCCTTATTCAAAGATAATGTGTGTCCATATGTAAATATTCTAGCAGAATCTACACATAAACCAACAGTTATCAAGTAAAATTTTGCAAGGTTACTAGTAAAAGTTAAGAAAATGAATTGCATTTTTATATACTAGCAATAAGCATTTGAGATAATTTTTTTCAAAACTACAATAGTAAGTTGGGCACGGTGGCTCATGCCTGTAATCCCAGCACCTTAGGAGGCCAAGATGGGCAGATCATGAAGTCCGGAGTTCAAGACCAGTCTGGCCAACATAGTGAAACCCTGTCTCTGCTAAAAATACAAAAAATTCGCTGGGTGTGGTGGTGTGCGCCTATAATCCCAGCTACTTCGGAGGCTGAGGCAGGAGAACCATGTGAACCCAGGAAGTAGAGGTTGCGGTGAGCTGAGATCACGCCACTGCACTCCAGCCCAGGCAAAGAGTGCGAGACTCCGACTCAAAAAAAAAAAAAAACCTAACACTGATGTCCAAAGCCTCTCTAAAGAACAGTAAGTGCAAAATAAAAATTCCAAGAGGATTCCGTGTGTGTGGAAATTGATGAGTTGCCTCCAAAATGTATGTAGACATGAGAAGATAAATGTAGGCCAATTGCTATTCCAGACAACCCCAAATCTCAGTGGCTTATTGTGGGGACACTTGTTTCTTGCCCATACAACGGTTCAAGACCAGGTGGGCGGCCTTCCACACAGGCCCTGGGCCCAGGTCACCCGCCCCCAGCAGCTCTGGTCTGTTCTCCTGGCCATCTGTGAAGGAAGGGAGGTGGAGGGCTGTTCAGGGGGCTGTTTTAATGGGCCAGGCCTGGAAGTGGCCTTCACTGCTCTTGCCTGCATTCCAGCATGGGAAGACAGGTGGGGAGAATGAGTACAGCCAGGTGTCCAGGAAGAAAGGGAGCAGGTGTGTGGATGACCACCCAGCCTGGCCCGGTCTGCCCTTCTGGTCACTGGTATCCACATCACTCCTCCCCTAACAGGAAGCCACTCCCCAAGAGCGGAATGCCCCCAACACCACTGTCACTGTCCATGCCACAGCTCAGGTTCTTGGGCAGCAGGCAGTCCCTTCCCTCGGATCTTGGTCTGGCCTGCAATCTGTGAGCTAGAAAGACAAGAAATGTGTCTGCATCCTCGCCATAAGCTGACGTTTGATGGGGGCATGGGGCAGGACAACTAAGAAGCACTCCCAGTCACACCAAGAAAGAAGGAAGGAAGGGCAGATGCTGTGGGGCTCCTCCCCTGGGGAGAGGCCCTGCTGGACTGCAGCTCTGCCTCCTGGGGGAGCTCTTTTGTCTGCTGTCTCCAGGCCCTGGTTCTGCTTCCTGGGGTTCCCCAACTGAAGTGAGGTAGAAGTGCTGCCTCAACCTTTGGGGCCCTCACCCCTAGAGACGCATCTCTTACCACTTGGAGTTCAAAAGTAACTGGCATGTCCATGAATGTGGGGCATCCTCGTCCTTCATCTCCTTCCTGTAGCTACTCCTTTCCACACCTGTGTAAAAACCGGCCTGGTCTAGCCTACACTCTCCCTCCTAGAGGAGGCGGACGCGGGGGAGCATACCCCTGCTCTGCTCCGTGCTTACCGGAGTCCTCCTTCCTGGCACCCGGCCACCTTCTGCATCTCACAGGCACCAGCTTCAGTCTGCCCTGCTCCCTGGTCATCCACCACCTGGCCAACGTGGTGGTGCCCCCATTTCATGCGTTCAGTGGAGTAATGGAGGGTTTTAATGACAAACAAATCAATATATTTGTTTGGTGGTGACACATGCTGTGAAGCAGAATAATGCAGGTCCAAGGACACAGTGTTGGAGGGTCAGTTTTACATGGTGGTGTCTGTCACAACACGGGTCTGGGGAAGTCAGCTTACAACATGTTTTATTTTAAAGAAAAAACAACATGAGAATAGAAACCATCAGAGGGTACTGTACTTAGGATAAGAACTGCTTTGTGAAACAGCTTTCATGGATGTGCTCACACACGGATGCCTCCACGTGCAAATGCACACATTGCCATGATATTAAGTGTCCTTTCTACGGCAGGTCAGAGTCAAAGAAGCCACCAAGACACAGAGCAGTTGGTGATGTCTCCCGACATTCCACAGGCCTTCAGGCTGTGCGGGATGGAGCCTGTGGCCATCTGAGAGGACATTCCAGTCAGAGGGAGCAGGAAAGCCAGGCCCTGAAGTGGAAGACCCTGGCTCCCGGAAAGGCTGCAGGCCAGAGGTGCTGCCTGGCCACAGGCCCTGCAGGCATGGGGGACTTTGGCATTTGAGCAGATCCCTCTGGCTGCAGGGTGGAGAAGAGGCTCTAGGAAGCCAGGGTGAGAGGAGGGGAACCAGCACCTCCCATGGGGGGTAGAGCAACAGGGAAAGGAAGACCTGCTTTGAGGAAAGACTCCTGAAGAAAGAGCCCACACAATCTGTGACGGTTTAGAGAAAGAGAAGCAGTAACAACTTCCACATTTTAAACAACTTTACTTACACACACATACACACTCATGCAGACACACACATTCAGACACAGAGAAAAAAAGAACACATGCTTTTTTTAAACACACATTAAATATGAACAATTACCATGTATTAAACCACAATGAAAACACTGATAATTAAAGTAACCCACATAGCCATATTCTCTCATCAGAATGCCATAAGACTAAAAATTAACGATGAAAATGACAGGGGACCTAAAATCTAACCACTTAGAAATTAAAGCATATTCTTTCGAATAATTCTTGAGTTAAAAAAATAAAAAGATTAGAGATTATTTAGAAATGATATAGAAAGGCAGTACTCAAAGCGATACAGAATAGCGGTACGCAGAAGGAAATGGATGGTCTTAAATATATTTACTAGGAAACAAGAAAGTGAGTAAATGACCTGAACATTCGACCCAAGCTAGAGAAAAGCTAAGGGCTCCTCCCACCAGCCTTCAGCCCAACCGTGTGACAGGGCTTAGTGCCAGTGGCAGAAACAGGCAGTCACTGAGCCTCCAAGCTGCCACACGTTTTCAGGAAAAGAAAGCATTTTCTGTTTAAAATGTAAACATTTAAATCTTTTGCCTTTGCTTTTCATCACTTCAGGAATTTATGCCACAGAAATATTCTTACAAGTGTGGAGAGATATTGGTTAAAAATGTTCACTGGAAGGTTGATTGAAACAGCGAAAAACAAAAAATCCAAAGGCTCTCCGATAGGAAAATAGTAAGATATAACGCAGTCGTTGTAAGAGTGAGTGTGCCCAAAATATAATGTCAACTGAGAAGATACCATTTTTATGAAAAGGTAAATCACAGTAACACACATAGAACAGGTGCCAAACTCCTGGTCACTGTCATCTCTGGGAAACAGCATCTGGGGACATTCACATCTGCCATTATACTTTTCTGTATTGTTTGAATGTTGTGTAACTTTGTATTATATTTGTCATCAGATTAAAAACCAATGATTATATTTGAAATCATCAGACCAAATGCACATTTTGGAGATCTGGCATAGAAGAGACCAATCCTTTGCTTATGCCAGTAACAAGTTAAGCTGAATCTTTTATGGAGAGAAAAAAGGCATTGTTTTAAGCCTTCAGCAGTAATTGATTTTAAACCTAATTTATGAACAACACTTATTTTTTTCTTGAGACAGAGTCTCGCTCCATCGCCAGGTGCCAGGCTGGAGTGCAGTGGTGCTACCTCGGCTCAGTGCAACCTCCGCCTCCCGGGTTCAAGCATTCCCCTGCCTCAGCCTCCCAAGTAGCTGGGACTACAGGCGTGCACCACCATGCCCAACTAATTTTTGTATTGTTAGTACAGACAGGGTTTCACAACATGTTGCCAGGATGGTCTAGATCTCTTGACCTCGTGATCAACCCGCCTTGGCCTCCCAAAATGCTGGGAATACAGGCGTAAGCCACCTGCCCAGCCCGAACAACACTCTTAATTATATATGACCCCTATACAAATCCAAACTCTATCACCCTCTCAAGGAGCTTCTATTGTGCTGAAGAAATCTATTTAGTCCACTTTCATTTCCAGGAACACAGCATGATTCAACAACCTAGGAGTAAGGTCAATCTATAGCTAAGAAACAAAGTGGTACCGAAGTTTAAAAAACCAAACCCTAACTGCATTTTGATTACTCAGTTATCTTTGTTAACATAGCAAAGTGACAGAAAATTTTAGACACCACAAATGACTAAAAAATATCAAGTTTGAAAGGAAATATGATTGTGATTAAGATGCAGATGCTACATATTTCAACTTACATGTTCTGAAAGTAAAACTGTACGACAAGGAACTTTACAAATCAAGCATTCGTTCTTTTCACCTATAGAATAAAAATAGGTTTTATTTTATCACACTGACTACTGCTTTTAAATATGTATGCATGCAGACTTCACAATGTTTATTCAAGAAATAGGGTTACACCACAGGTGTTCATGTTCTGACAGGATGAAGCTATGGGTATGAGTACAGTTGCAAGGATTTATGGAACTAACATCCTTTTCCCCTGCTTTGCAGATATGCACAAAAATAGTGACCATAAAGATTAACAACACTTAAGGCTAAGTCTATCCCAGGTATTTATTACAAGTAGGCTTTCTAAAAATTAAAATTAAAAATTTTTTTGAGACAAGGTCTTGCTCTGTTGCCTGGGCTGATATGCAAGTGGCATGATCACAGCTCACAGCAGCCTTGACCGCCCCCTGCCCCGGCTCAACCATCTTCCCATCTCAGCCTCCCTGAGTAGATGGGACCACAGACATGTGCCACCATACCCAGCTCATTTTTAATTTTTTTGTAGAGATGGGGACTCACTATGTTCCCCAGGCTGAGCTTGAACTCCTGGGCTCAAGCAATGCTCCCACCTCAGCCTCCCAAAGTGCTGGGATTGCAGGCGTAAGCCACTGTGCCTGACCATAATTAGTTTCTTATGTTTTTGAGACAGAGTCTCACTCTGTCACCCAGGCTGGAGTGCAATGGCACAATCTCGGCTTACTGCAAGCTCCACCTCCTGGGTTCAAGTGATTCTCGTGCCTCAGCCTCCCAAGTAGGTGGGATTACAGGCACCTGCCACCATGCCCGGCTAATTTCTGTATTTTTAGCAGAGATGGGGTTTTGCCATGTTGGCCAGGCTGGTCTTGAACTCCTGACAAGTGATCCCCCTGCCTCGTTCTCCCAAAGTGCTGGGGTTAACAGGCATGAGCCACCATGCCCAGCCCATAATTAGGCTTTATAGTGATATCATAAATCTAAAATTTTTAACTATTCAAAATGAATCTCAAGCTTGAAATTCTCACTAGTCAGCTTGAAGCCCAGGACTGATCAGGCGCTATGAGCCTTCACGCTCCTGTGTTTCTAGGGCGGACACCAGGCCCAAACCTGAACAAGCCCAGTGGCGCTTAAGAACTAGAAACAAACATCCCTTAAGTGAGAGGTGGATTCACAGACTTGCAGATTCCAATGCTGCTGAGTCAGCAACGCTGCTGGGCAATCCTGCTTTGCATTTCCCATGGGGCTGTTCAAACCAGGCCCCTCATACCACCTACTGAGGAGAAAGATGCCCTGGCCCATGAACTACCTCAATTTCTCTGCCCTCTCCTCTAGACTGACCCACCCGAGAACAACTCACTTCACTCTACCACCTTCCTTTCTGCCTTGGAGGGAGCATCTCTTCCAGCCCAAGCCCAGGCTTCTCTTGTGTATCCACACTCACCTCAGTGTCTGCAGCGCCCAGCACACAGAATGGTGTCCTACTGTGGAATGGGGGGTCCCCTTCTAACAGCCTCCAGAATTGTCTCCAGTTTTTTTTTTTTTTTTTTTTTTTTAGAGATGGAGTCTTGCTCTGTCGCCAGGCTGCAGTGCAATGGAGCAATCTCGGCTCACTGCAACCTCTGCCTCCAGGGTTCAAGCAATTCTCCTGCCTCAGGGTCCCAAGTAGCTGGGACTACAGGCATGCACCACCACACCCAAGTAATTTTTTGTATTTTAGTAGAGATGGGGTTTCACCACGTTGGCCTGCATGGTCTCAATCTCCTGACCTCGTGATCTGCCTCAGCCTCCCAAAGTGCTGGGATTATGGGCATGAGCCACTGTACCCAGCCTCCTCTCTTCATCAAGTTGCCCTCATCCTAAAAACCTCTACCCTTGACAGTATGTCCCCTCCCTTCTAGCTCTTTGACTAGAAATTCTGGAGCAAGAAAATTTCTCTTAAGCACCATCACAGCCAGAAATCATGCAGTAAAAGATTAACAGAGCTGACTCATAAAAATCTAAAAGTTCTTACAGGGGAGGAGGATTCACAGACAGGACAGAGAGGAAATCATGTGCAGCTGATAGACAAAGGGATTGATACCTGACCTATAAATAGTGCATACAAGTCAACTAAAAAGAAACACCCCAATAAAAGGCTGTGAGGGGACCTGAATAGACATAGGAAAAAGTGCAAACAGCCAATAAACACATAAAATGAAGGTCAAGGTCACTACTGAGAGACACCAAAGAGAAGAGAACAGGTGCTCAAGTGTCACTGCAGTGAACAGAAACAGGCACATCCTTTGTGAGAACATTTGGGTTAGTTTTAATGTGCACACCCCCAGCCTAGCCACTCCACCTCTAAGAATATATTCCAAAGAAAAAATCAAGTAAGAGAACACGTGGTATCTCATAGCCAAAGAACAGAAAATATGTCTTTTAGTAGGGAATCAAATAAATTATGGCATGAAAACCAAAAGATGTATCATGCAACCGCAGGAATGATGATACAGACTTATTTTAACACAGAAAGAGGTCCCTGTCTAAGTAATAAAAGCAGATTACTGAATGGTAGACACACTGTACTGTTTCTGTTTTAAAAATTGGCCATCTATAGGAAATGCTTGGAAGGATATACACCAGAGTTTAACAAGGGCTTCCCTCTAAGTGACACACCACTGGACAGCTACGGAGCTAGTCAGGGCTCTGCCCAGAGCCTCCAGCCCTTTTCACCATTTTTTGTGTGTCCTCGGATTTGGTGTGGTCCCAACATGCAGCATCCGTGGCTTTTTGGAGGAATGCACTTGGGCCACTAGAATCTGCATTGACCTCAGGCTTTAAGAGCTAGACAAACCTGTGAATCTACAACTGCCCCAGGCCCTTAACCAGTCACCTGCCAACGTATCGTATGGTGACCTGGGTATGCTGACCTCAAAAGCCATGACACTCTGAGCCCTGTCTTCACACTTCCCAACACCGCGAAGGCACACACGTCTCCATCATTCCCAACAACATTATCTTCACGGAACATTATCTTGGGTCACCAGGGCCCTCCTCACTAGCAATGGATACTTTCAAACCAATGCTTTGACTTCACTGGGATGCCCAGTTCATCAACATCTTTCTTTTTTACCTGACATCCTTCTATCTTCCATACCTCCCTCAACAAATGCTCTTTCCAAGAAGACAGCATCTTCTAGTTTCCTTCGCCTTTGGGGCTCTCTACACTCCAGTATCTGGGATTATTATACCACGTTAATGGCTCCCCAGATGCATTCCTGGCTGTCTTGAGTTCCAGACCCACATGTGCAGCTGCCTCTTGTCTCCCACTGGATGACTCTCACAGGACACATGCCATGTCCAAACGTGAGCTCAGAGGCCCTGTACCCCATCCTGCTGCACCCCATCGTGCTGGGTTCCCTCCCGCTGGGCTCCTCTCCAGTGTTCTGTCTAGCAGCAAAAACCCTGTTCAGTCCTCCAGCCCCTGTCTAAAAGTCTGCTGAATCTACCTAACTTCTGAACCCATCACTGCTCCCCGTCACCTCTCCTGTGCTCGTCTGCACAGTCCCTGCCACCGTTTCTATCTCCCACCAATCTACTTTTCACCGGCTGCCAGAGAGGCTTGTTTTAAAATACACACCTGAAATTAGCAACTCCACTCCTAATCACACACCCAACAGAAATGTGTACCTAAGATCACCAAAGACAGGAGCAAGAAGGTTCACAGTACCGCTATTTCTACAGCCAAATCTGCAAACAACCCGAATGACCATGGACGGTGGAAAGGATGAGTAACCTGGGTGTATCCATACAATGGAATGCCACATAACAATGAAAGTAGATGGACTACCGTTACATACAAAGACGAATATTGCTGATCCCACACTTCAGGAGGCCAAGGCAGGTGATCGTTAGAAGACAGGAATTTGAGGCCATCCTTGGCAACAAAGGGAGACCCCTCTCCGTGAAAAGTTTAAAAATCTGGGTGCCTGGCTGCACATACCTGTAGCCCCTGCTACCCTGAAGGCTGAGGCAGCAGGATCACTTGAGCCTGGAAGGCGGAGGCTGCAGTGAGCGGAGATCCCACCACCAAACTCCAGCCTGGGCGACAGAGCAGAGCTCTGCCTTGAAAGAGAAAGGTAAGGAAGGGAGGGAAAGGAAGAAAGAGCGGGGAGCCACAGAAAGCGGCTCTGCTGTAGGGCTGGTCTTAGGCCCTACACACCAATATCCTGTGGGTCTAAGGCCATCTCTGAGGATGGAGGTCAGCACAGCGGGGGTCCCCTGGGGCTGGAGGGCTGTGAGCCACCGGCAGCCAGCTGGGTGCTTCCACAGGGAAGTCCGCTTGGTAAAAGCTCCATGAGCTTTTTTGCTTCTGTTCTTGCATAAACATTACTTCAACACAAGATTTTCATAGAAAGAAAAATAAACACCTCCGTGACAATGGACTGCCAGCTTGACACCAGGGCCCAGAGCTCCCCATTGAAATACCCTAGCTTGGCTGTAATGAATACATTTCAAACAATCCTGCTAACTCCATTTTGCCCACCCTGAGCTATGCAGGGCATTCTGTTCTGACAGCCTGTGGTATGAGACACCTGGCATCTCTGTAACCAGTTTTCTGAGAAACAGGTCCCACTGGCCTATAACTGCAAAACCGTGCAACTGCTTACCCCTACGTCCTGAGTAAAAAAACAACTTAGTAGAACTTTTTTTGTTAGGCATCCCCCCTTGCCCTAATGTGCTCCATCTGCTCTGTAATAATCTGCTTACCGCCCCCTGACCCTAAACTGATATAAAAATGTTGACCGCCCTTGGTTTGTGGCCGAGAGGTTTGAGCTCCAGCTGACTCTCGGACACCGGTATTAAAAGTGGGCTCTCAACAAACTCAGAGCGTGGCGCTTCTGTTTAAACTCGCTCGGGTGTAACACCATGGAAGAGGGACAGGGTCCTTCACGAGCGCATGGCTGCCACCCGCCCGCCACCCGCCCGCTTCTCCCCCACGTCCTCCACGTGGGACCCACGGCCCTCAAGCCAGAGCCCCCGGCTAATGGGACCGTGGCCCGACCCCCTCCTCCTGGCTGCCCCTCCCCGCTGCGGCCCCCTCCTGCCCACGTCCCCTCCCCCACGCCCCTCTCCCCCAGCATCCCCTTCTCCCCGTCACCCTGGTGTTCCCCTTCCCCCTCATATCCCCTCACATCTCCCGTGGCCACTCCCCTGGCGACCCCCTCCTGCCTGCACCCCCACCACCTTCGGCCTCCCTTCTTCCCCCCACACCCCAGGCCCTCACTCTCCCCCTCCCTCCTCGCCTCTTCCCCGCTGTCCCGCTCTCCGCAGCGGCCCCTCATCAGGACCACGGACCCTCTGGCCCTTCCTCCGAATCCCGCTGTTCCCGAGGTGCCTCACCCCCCATTCCACGCGCGCTCTTCCCTGCAGACTCCCACGCGCCCCCACGGCCCTCCCGCCTCCAGCCTGCGTTTGGGACGCCCTGACCTTTGCCGAGGCAGGCGTCGCAGTACACGTGCCCGCAGTTGGTGAGGCTGAAGCACGAAGTCCTGTGGGGTGGCTGGAAGCAGCGATTACAGAACACCCAGTTGGCCATGCCAGGCAGGCGACTGCTGCGGCGAGGCCAGGTCCACTCAAGGCCCACGCGAGGCTGGGACGGGGTTCCACGCGCGGGCCCGAGGCGGGCAGCTCCGCGCCTGCGCAAACTCGACGGCCTCTCTGCGCCTGCGCACTGGAGCCCGCGCCTTCCCGCCAACCCTGAGGGTTGCGTCGCAGCACCCCGGAGGGCAAGGCTGACGCCTCTCCTAGGTCGCTTCGGCCGGAGTAGGCAGAGGAATGCACCGCGAGCACCGACGTGCCGCCCCTGTCGTTGGGGTCCTCAGGTGTTCTGTGGAGGCCTGGCCTGGGTGGTGGGCGCGGGGAATGGCGGCTGCGCTGAGGAGGCGTCGGGCGCGACCGCAGTGGGAGAGGGGTTGGGGGAGCACCAGGGCGGGGGGAACGCCGAGGGCAGGTGGCGCGGGCAGGCCCACCACGAGGGCTGGGAGCGGGGCTGGAGGCCGGGGCGGCCAGGGGACTGTGGGTGGGGACGGGGAGGAGTGGGGAGAGTGGGCTTGGGGGCCCTGGGAGAGGAATGGGAGGATGGGAGGGAGGGTGGGTGGGAGTGGGAGCGGGAGCTGGGGTGGTGGTGGGGGTCGGGGTGGGGGTCGGGCCGCTCTGCACCAAGCGCTGTGGGGCTGGTGTCCATGTGGCTGCTGGCGCAGGGACCTGACCACGGGAGGCCCTGAGCCTGCTTCCCTTTGAAACAGAGGACGTAGCGGGAAAAGGGCCTCTGCTGTTTCCAGCTTCCAGGATGGGGATGTGACTTTTTACAAATTTGCCCTCCACGTGGTGCTGGGAGTTTCCACCCGCGGGAAGGCTACGAAGCTCGGATCCTCGAGAGGCTCGGGCACGTGCTTGTGCGGGGAGAGCATGGGGCGTTCCTGGTAGCTGCGGGCCAAGTAGCCCCGTGCCCTGAAAGGCGTGGGTAAGATACAGCTGTTTCCAGGGCTTCATATGAAAAACATCTTAGTAATTTTATGTTGATTACATGTTAAAATGATATTTTTGATATATTAGGTTAAATATATATCACTAGCATTGATTTTACCCTTTCAAAAAATCCTTCTTAATGTGGAGTCTAGAAAACTTAGAATTACATATGGGTTGGGTATAGTGACTCACGCCTGTAATCCCAGCACTAAGGCTGAGACCAGCGAATCACCTGAGATCAGGAGTTGGAGACCAGCCCGGCCAACGTGGTGAAACCCCCTCTCTACTAAACATGCAAAAATTAGCCAGCATGGTGGCAGGCACCTGTAATCCCAGCTACTCAGGTGGCTGAGGCAGGAGAATTGCTTGAACCCAGGAGGCAGAGGTTTCAGTGAGCTGAAATCACACCACTGCACTCCAGCCTGGGCTACTCCATCTCAAAATAAACGCAAAGAAGCAAACTACAGTGCTGACCTATATACCAAGTTTAAAATAGCAAGACCAGCAACATGGCAAAACCCCACCTCTACAAAAAATACAAAAATTGGCTAGGTGTGGTAGTGGGCTCCTGGGGTTCCAGCTACTTTGGAGGCTGAGGTGGGAGGATCGCTTGGGCCCTGGAGGTCGAGGCTGCAGTGAGCTTGACATCACCTGTGCAGCAGAGCAAGACTCTGTCTCAAAAATAAGCAAGAATAGGGTGAGGTGCCTAATCTATCAAATTCAGAAGCTGCATTATAAAAGTAACATTCTATCAATGTTGCAATGATGTAACATTAATTTCAATTATTTCTGGTATCTTTGAAATCATTACAGTAATACACATTTATGCAGGTATTTGATTTATTAACCAAAACATGCAAATTATTTGTACTTATTGATAATATTTTAAACAAGCTTCTTAGCTATAAAGAAGTCTTTCAGGTACTTCATTTGGAAAATTCCGACTGAGATAAAGATTAGTATTTGTGCAAAAGCCCACCATAAAACATTGCTATTTGTATCTTCGCTGATCATGCGAAAATTTTCTTCACGGTCCTATGCAGAAAAGAAATAGACAGGTTTAGTGTCATAAAGTACTTAACTCATCATTTCGAGGGGAGCGTTGTTGTGGGCAATTCAAGGTATTTAATATTACCCAGTTCATATCTTACACCAACGTAGATGTGCTGTCTGCTTTTCTAAGCCAAATCTATTGCTTAGCCAAGTATAAGAGAGTAAAAACCAATCTTATAAAAGATGTTTTTGTAGTTTGGTGTAAAATATCAGGAATTTGACATATTTATATGTTCTATTTGCTACCATCAGGCAAAGTGAACTCATTACCCAATAGTGACAGATTTAATCATTTGAGTCCAGCCTTTATGCCAGGCATTAGGCCAAGCACTTGCATACCTTATCTGATTATCACACCCTGTCCTTATCTTCCTGTTAAGGAAACTGAAGCTTAGAGATGACACAGATTACTGACAGGTAGATCAGGTTTAAGCCCATATCTGACCAGCATCCACTTAGTGAAGTGACTCAGAAAGCACCTAATGTCATAAGGATAAAATTGTGATTTGGAAAGCAAGCATACGTTAGCCTCTACAAATATATGGGATGCATTTGGAAGCATATATTCATTCTGCAAGCTCACACCCTGTGCTGCTGGGCACTTTGTTAGGCACAGGGCATAAAAAGATGAATGAACTGAAATTCTCTTTCCTAGAGGAGCTCATGGTCCAGCAGACAGAGTGAAGAAAGATTTCTCTCTCCATTCCCTGGGTTCATACAGTTCTACCTCAGAGAGAGAGTGAGGAACAGGCGGTTCATTCTTTCTTTGGTCCAGGGGCTTTGCATTGAGAAATGCATTGCTGGCAGCGAGAGATAAAATAAGCTGAACAGGCAGACTGACCCTTTGATAGTTTTGTTCTTTGACTATTTGCTCAATTTGTTCAATTAGATGTTCAAGCTCAAAGGTAAGTTCATTAACTTTGTCCTTTGCCTGAGCAATGGCTGAATCAAGGTCGTGTTCTCCAACTCGAATATCTAAGTGGATCCGCTGTATCAACAGTAAAAAGGAAAAATGGCATGTTTTAAAAAACAGCTCCACTCTTTTTCCTTACTTTCTCCCTTTTGTATCCTCCCATTCCTCTGTCTTCCCTCTTTCTCCCTTCACCCTTTTCATAAGCAGGGGCACTACTTCATTCTGGAGCTCCCTTTTTCCCTCATTGCCACTCTATTCCTTATTCTACTTGGCAGTCTTTCTTGTAATAATAATGCATTAAGTGGTAAATTACTGACCTTATAGTATATTTATACCTTCCTGAACATTAAATTAACTATTAGGTAAATGACTTCGGTGTGGAGAAAATTTGATTAATGTTCTGAGGGAAATTTTCTTTACGTATAACTAAATTTCCTATTTAGTACAAATTGTTTTCATCAGTTCTGAACCCATTTAGAAAATAGCCAATCACCATCTACCGTGTAAGAGTTTTATTTATTGGAATTCCATTATTAATTCACCCTTCAGCCTTCACTTGTTTTCAAGCCTGAATAATCACAGTTCTTTTAACCTTGTCTCACAGCTCTCATTTTTCAAACCCTTTAATCAACTTCATGGCTCTCCTTTGAACCCCTTCCAAGCTCTCCAGCTCCCTCTTTGGCCGCTGTGCTGAGATCTGGACATAGGACTTTCATAAGTTTCTAGCCAGTTTGAGTGTAATGGTTCTGCATACCAATGTCATGCTTGAATAGTGCTGACGCTGTGTTTATCAACAGGGACATGGGAAGCATATACTCACCAGCCTACTCCCTCCAAATGACACAAGCTTTGTAGAATTAGATTCTAAGCAAATGATGTGTTCACCAGGTGAATGTGAAGTAAAATAGAAAGTTCCTTGTGGGCCATATAACTTCGACAGTATTACCTAGGATTAAGGATTTCCATAGATTGAGTTTATTATTTTCTAGTTTCCATTCTTAAAAATAAATCTACTGTATTTTATCTAGTTAAAAATTGCAAAGTTTCTAAAGAAGAAATCAAATGGCTAATAAACAGGAAAAATATTCAGCCTTGCTAGTAATTTAAAAAATTCAAACTGTAGTAAGATAGCCCTTGTTCATTGTCAGACTGACAAAGATTTAAAAGTATCCAGGGATAGTGTGGAGAAATAAACACTCTCTCGCTACCATTGTCCCACAGAATACCTAAGAACTATGGGACAGTTAACTACAAAAGGTGTAACTTGACACATAATGGGAGTTCCAGATGGAGGAGAAACAGAGAAAAGAAAAGAAGAAATATTTGAAGCAATAATGACTGAGAATTTTCCCCCAAATTAATGTCAGATACCAAGCCATAGATTCAGGAAGCTCAGAGTATACCAAGCAGGATTAATCCCCTCAGCCCCCCAACTCCAAAATGAAACCAAAAACTACACCTAGGAATATCTCATTAAAACTGCAGAGAAGCAGTTTTAATGAGATATTCATATTTTAACAAATAAAAAGTCTTGAGCCGCCAGGGGTGGGGGTGGGGTGGGGTGAGGAATCTTACTTATAAAGCAGCAAACATAAATATTGAATCTGACTTCTCAGAAATATGCAAGAGAGTAGAGTAAAATATTTAATGTATTGGGAATAAAAAGCCACTAACCTAGACTTTGGCATCCTGCAAAATTATCCTGCAAGAGATAAGAGGGAATAAAGCCTTTCTTAAACAAAAAGTGAAGGAACTTTTTGCTGGTAGATCTGTGTAAGAAATGTAAGAAGTTCTTCAGAAAGAAGGAAAATGATGTAGATCAGAAACTCAAATCTACATAAAGAACGAGCATTAGAAAACGAGTAAGTGGAGGTAAAATTAAAACTTTCTGTTTTCTTATTTTAAACTGACCTAAGAAATGTCACTTTATTCAAAGTAATAGCAACAATGTATCCAATGATCATAGTTTACATGTAAGTGAAATTAATGACAGCCATCATATCAGGGGCAGCAGGGAAGAATTACGAATATTTTGTAATTAAAAGGCACTTGTGGCCGGACATGGTGGCTCATGCCTATAGTTCCAGTACTTTGAGAGGCCAAGGCAGGCAGATCACCTGAGGTCAGGAGTTCAGAATCAGCCTGGCCAACATGGCGAAACCCCGTCTCTACTAAAAAATGCAAAACAAAACAAAACAAAAAATTAGCCAGGCATGGTGGTAGGCACCTGTAATTCTAGCTACTTGGGAGGCTGAGATAGGGAGAATTGCTTTTACCCAGGAGGCAGAGGTTTCAGTGAGCTGAGATCGCGCCACTGCACTTCGGCCTGGGCAGCAGAGTGAGACTCTGTCTCAAAAAAAAAAAAGGGGGGGGGGGGGGTGGTTCTTGCACTACCTGTGAAGTGGTAAAGTGTATAGTGTTATTTGAAGTAGACTTGGGCTAATTATATATAGCAAACTCTAAGGCAGGTTGATATGCTAAGAGTGAGAATGGAATCAGAAAATGCTCAGTTAAAACCACAAAAGGCATGAAAAAAGAAAAAAAATGGGACAAAGAGTGAGGGCAGTGAATAGAAAATGGTAACAAATATAGCAGATATTAATCCAGTTTTATAAATAATCACTTTAAATGTTAATGGTCTGTGTCTTTGGCCTGGGTAGAGTGGCACCTGGCTGGTGGTGCCCATCTTATTATCAGCCAGGGACAAGGCAACCCCTTGTTCAACCCAGCTTAGCTTTTGATCTGTACCCATACCTGGTTCATGCCTTGGACACATGGAAAAAAAAAGTCAATGGTCTAAATACACCAGGTAAAAGATAGAGTGGGCCAGGTGTGGTGGCTCACACTGTAATCCCAGCACTTTGGGAGGCCGAGGTGGGTGGTGGATCACCTGAGGTCAGGAGTTCGACACCAGCCTGACCAACATGGAGAAATCCCATCTTATACTAAAAATACAAAATTAGCCAGACATGGTTGCGCATACCTATAATCCCAGCTAATCAGGAGGCTGAGGCGGAAGAATCGCTTGAATCTAGGAGGTGGAGGTTTGGTGAGCTGAGATCACGCCATTGCACTCCATCCAGGGCAACAAGAGTGAAACTCCGTCAAAAAAAAAAAAAAAGAGTGGATCAAAAAATGAGACCCAACTATATGTTGTCTATAAGAAAATCACTTGAAGTGTAAAGATCATAGATTAAAAGTGAAGGGATAGGGAAAGATATGCCATGTTAACCTTAATCAAAAGAAGGCTGGAGTAGCTTTGTTAATTTCAGGCCAAGTAGACTTCAGAAGCAATGTAAATTATCAGGGATAATTACATAATGGAGCAGTACATATGATAGAGGGCCTACATTCTCTAAGAAGGCCTTAAAAACCCTCAATATGTATGTACCTAACAGTAGAGCATGAAAATATGTGAAGTAAAGCCTGATGGAACTGCAAGGAAAAAATAAATGAACAATCCATTATAGTTGGAGTTTTCAACCTCTCTGTCAGAAATGGACACATCCAGCAGGCCGAAATCAGTAGGGACATCATTGAACTCAGTACCACCATCAGTTGACTGGACATAATCGACACATATGATTACTTTATCCAGTGATAGCAGAGGACACATTTTTCTCAAGTTCACATAGAACATTCACCAAGATAGACCGCATTCTGGGCCATGTATCATACCTTAACAAATTTAAAATAACAGAAATCATACAATGTATGTTCTCAGGCCACAGTGGAATTAAACTGGAAATCAGTAACAGAGAGGTAGCTGGAAAATCCCAAAATACTTGGAGATTGAACAACATGCTTCTAATTAACACATGGGTCAAAGAAGAAATCTCAAGACAAATTGAAACTACAAGTTTTCAAAATGTGTGGGATGCAACAAAAGCAGTGACTAGAGGGAAACTGAAAGCATTGAATGCATATACAGTTGGCTCTCTGTATCACCACGTTTCACCTCCATGGATTAAACCAGCCATAGATTGAAAATATTTGGAAAAAAACCACAAAAATAATACACATGAAAAACTACAGTGTAGCTATGCAGCATTTACATTGTATGATAAGTAATCTAGAGGTGATTTAAATTAATGGGAGGTTGTGTACTGGTTAGCTGCAAACTACACCATTTCATGTAAGTGACTTGAGCATCTTCAGAATTTTATGTTTGGAGAGTCCTGAAACCAGTTCCCCACACATACCAAGGGATGACTACATGAAAAAACAAGACCTAAAGTTAATCCAAGCTTCCCCTTAGGAAACTAGAAAAAGGAGAGGAAATAAAATGCAAAGTAAGCAGCAGAAGAAAAATAATAAAAAGTAAACCAGAAATCAGTTAAAAACAAGAAATAGAAAAAATCAGCAAAACCAAAAGCTGATTCTTAGAAAAGATTAATAAGCTTCTAGCCAAGCTAAGAAAACAAGATGACACAAACTGTTTAAGTACCAGAAACAAAAGAGGGGACACCATTACAAATCCCATGAACATTAAAAGAATAATGAATACTATGAACAACTCCATGCCCACAAATTTGATAACCTAGGTGAAACAGAACAATTCTTGAAATACACAGTCTAATAAAATACAAGAAGTAGACAGTCTGAATAGGCCTATGTCTAGTAAGAAGTTGAATCAATAATAACTTTTCAAAGCAGAAAGCACCAGACCCAGATGGGTTCACTGGTGAATTCTATCAAACATTTAAGGAAGAAATTGTGCCAGTTCTCTACCGTCTCTTCCAGAAGACACAAGGAATACTTCCTAATTCATTTTATGAGACCAGCAGTACCCTAATACCAAAACCAGACAAAGACATTGTAAGGAAACTAAAGATCATAATATGTCATCAATACAGATGAAAAAACCCTTAACAAAATATTAGCAGATGAAAATCCAACAATATGTAAAAAGACTTATATACTGCAATCAAATGGGTCTTATTGCAGATATGCAAGGCTGGTTTAACGTTAGAAATCAATTAGTGTAATCCATCACATTAATAAATGAAAAAAAATCACACAATCCTATAACTAGATGGAGAAAAAGCATTTGACAACATCCAACACCCATTTGTGATAAAAATGCATCCAACTGGGAATACAGGGGAACTTAATTTGTTGAAGAACATCTACAAAAAAAACCCTACAGCTAATATGCTTACTGGTCAGAAACTAGAAGCCTCTTCTTGGTGCACTGGAAGTCCTGGCTAATGCAGTAGAAGGAAATAAAACGTTAGGAGTTTGGGAAGGAAGAAATAAACTGTCTGTTCACAGGTGACGTGACTTTGTGTATAAAACCCATGATAATTGACAAACTGCTAGAACTAAGTGATTATAGCAAGGTTGCAGGATACAAGATGAATATAAGAAAGTGAGTCACTTTCCTATATACTAACAATGAAAAAGTGGAATGTGAAATAAAAAGTACAGTATAATTTATATTAGCACCCTCCCCCAAATTACTTATTTATAAATCTTTTTTTTTTTTTTTTTTTTTTTTGGGACGGAGTTTCACTCTTGTTACCCAGGCTGGAGTGCAATGGCGCGATCTCGGCTCACCGCAACCTCCGCCTCCTGGGTTCAGGCAATTCTCCTGCCTCAGCCTCCTGAGTAGCTGGGATTACAGGCACGCGCCACCATGCCCAGCTAATTTTTTTGTATTTTTAGTAGAGGCGGGGTTTCACCTTGTTGACCAGGATGGTCTTAATATCTTGACCTCGTGATCCACCCGCCTCGGCCTCCCAAAGTGCTGGGATTACAGGTACTTATTTATAAATCTAACAAAATATTTGCAAGACCTATATGAGGAAAACAAAACTGTGGTGAAAGAAATAAAAGAACTAAATGAATGGAGAGAATCCATGTTCATAGGTAAGAAGACTTGATGTTGTCAAAATCTCAGTTCTTCCCGACTGGATATATAGATTCAACAGAATTCCGATAAAATCCTAGCAAACTATTTTGTGAATATTATCAAGCTGATTCTAATATTTATGTGGAGAAGCAAAAGACCCACAATAGCCAACACAATATTAAGGGACAAGAATAAAAGAGGACTGAGACTACTCAACTTTAATATTTACCATAAAGCTACAGTAATCAAGACAGTGTTATTGGTGAAAGAATAGACAAACAGATCAATGGAACAGAAAAGAGAGTCCGGAAATAGGCCCACATGAATATGGTCAACAGGTCTTTGACAAAGAAAGGCAATACAATGGACAAAAGATGTTTTCAAAAAATGATGCTGGGTCTGGGCATGGTGGTTTATCCCTGTAATCCAGGTACTCTGGGAGGCTAAGGAATGAAGATCCCTTGAACCCAGGAGTTCAAAAACAGCCCTGAAAACTGTGAAGGCTTGTGAAAAATGGTGAGACCTTGTCTCTACAAAAGAAAAAAAAACAAAACAAAACTCTGGAACTACTGGACAGCCATGTGCAAAAGAGAAAATAAGAATCTAGACACAGACTTTATATCTTTTACAATGTTAACTCAAAATGTATCATAAACCTAAATGTCAAATGGAAACCTATAAAACTCCTGGGAGATAAAGTAGGAGAAAACCTAGGTAATCTTGGTTCCATGCTGATTAGCTACATTCCCAAAGGCAAGATCCATGAAAGAATTGATAAGCTGCACTTAAGAAGTTAAAAACTCATGCTCTGCAAAAGACATTGTCAAGAGAATGAGAAGACAAGCCACAGGATGGGAGAAAATATTTGTTAAAGACATCCCTGGAAAGGATTGTTATCCAAAATACACAACAAACTCTTTTTCTTTTTTAAGAGTCTCGCTCTGTCACCCAGGCTGGAGTTCAGTGGCACAATCTTGGCTCACTGCAACCTCCCCTTCCCGGGATCAAGCGATTCTCCTACTTCAGCCTCCAGAGTAGCTAGTATTACAGGTGCCTGCCACCACCCCCAGCTAATGTTTGTACTTTTAGTAGAGACGGGGGTTTCACGATGTTGGTTAGGCTGGTCTTGAACTCCTGACCTCAGGTGATCTGTCCACCTCAGGCTCCCAAAGTGCTGGGATTACAGGCATGAGCCACCGTGCCCAGCTGAGACCCTGTCTCCCACACACACACACACACACACACACACACACACACACCATCTCTTACACACACACACACCCCAAACAAGCAAAACCCCTCAACAACAACAACAAAAAACTAATTTTTACGTGACAAAAATCTGAACAGATACCTCACCAAAGAAGAAGACCAAGAGATGGCAAATAAGCATGTGAAAAGATGCTTAACACCATTAGCATTAGGGAATTGAAAATTAAAACAATGAGATACCATAACACATTGATTAGAATGGACAAAATCCAAAACACTGAAAACACCAAATGCTGACAAGGACGTGGAGCAGCAGGAACTCTGATTTCTGCAAAATGGAAGAGCACTTTGGAAGACAGTTTGGCAGTTTCTTTCAAAAACTAAACATACTTTTGCCTTATGATCCAGCAATCATAATTCTTGGTATTTACTTAAATGATATGAAAACTTAGGTCCATACAGAAACTTGCACACACATGTTTATAGCAGCTTTATTCATAATTGCTCAAACTTGGAAGCAACTAAGACATTCTTTTGTAGATGCATATCTAAATAAACTGTGGTAACTTCTGACCATGGAATATTATTCAGCAGTAAGAAGAAATGAGCTCTCAAGCCATGAAAAGACATGGAGGAGCCTTAAATGCATACCAAGTGAAAGACATCACCCTGAAAAGGCTACATACACATTGTATGATTCCAACTGTGTGATACTCTGGGAAAACGGAAAACTGTGGAGACAGTAAAAAGATCAGTGGTTGCCAAAAGTTGGAGAGAGGGAGGGATGAATGGGCAAAGCAGAGGATTTTTAGGGTAGTGAAATTATTCTGTGTGATACTGTAATGGTGGATACAAGTTATGGTGGATACATTTGTCCAAACATAGAATATACAACACCAAGAATAATGTAATGCAACATAATGTATTGTAAACTATGGAGTTTGGGTGATAATGAGTGTCAGTGTAGATTCATCAGTTGTAATGAGCAGACCTCTGGTGAGGCATGTTGATAGTGGGGAAGGCTGTAAGTGTGTAGGGGCAGAGGAAATATGTAAACTAATTTCTCTTCAGCTTTGCTATGAACTTAAAACTGCTCTAAAAAGTGAAGTCTATGAAATCATTTTTAAAAAGGAAAATATTACAAACATAGATAAATGCAATAAAGATTATCCTTTTTAAAACCTATTTTGAAGAATCTTCACATGTACTTAATTTTCTTTAATTGACAATTGAAAGGGAAATTTTGTAAAATAAAACTGCATTCAAAGGTCAGGTTTTATAGTTAATTTTATTTTTGTATGAATAACAACTCCTCCCTGAAAAAACATTGTGACTAGTTATTACCTAGTAAATTACATTTCTGAAATTTAATTTCATATTCAGGGCTCTACATAGTCTTGTTCCAGTGAATATTCAAGTCAGCAAACATTTTTTGAATTCCTGTTAGCTTGATGTGTTGGGAAAAAAATACTTGAGTTTAAATCTTAGTGTTGCCAGTTGTTGGCAATGTGACCTTGTATTTAAATACAAGGTCCGAACCACAGATTCCTCTACAAAACTGGATAGGAATAATGGAAGTGGGATAATGGAAATGGAGAATGGAATGTAGAATGTATTTTTATGATACATGTCTATTGTTGTCTGCTGTACCCACCACACCAGCCATGTTATTCCCTTGGGCTGCCACAAGAATGGGTACACAATCAGGTTGATTGCTTAGAGTAACCTGTGCTCTTAGACACATTGACAGAAAAAGTCAAGAGTATTTGCCAGGTACTTTTAAGGACCTTAAAGGGGAACATTACATTGTAAGAAATGCTTCAACTAGAGCTGTTGCTTGTCATCTTACCTGCAAATGGAGAGAGCCTTCCTGAGAATAAGGCCTATAGTGAGAATTCTGTCTCTCTCCTAAACTAAGAAGAGTTTGGAATATATTAGGCCCATAATAAATATTTGTTGGATGTTTGCAGAATGAATGAAAATATTTTTCCTCCCTTCTAGAAAGGGCTATTTCAGGCAATTTCAATTTTCAAAGAATAAGTCTTCTATGTCTTTTTAAAACAGTAAATGGGTTTTAATGTGATAGTTTTTGGCCCAACTAAAATTTCGCTCCAGGTTTAATATGCTTTGGAAACATTTTCAGATTAGTCATTAAGGATTATTGGGAAAGTACAAAAGAGAACTGGGTTTTGATATAACAAGGAACAGAAAGTATGGGCTAGAAGCATGGATGTGGGTGTGTAAGGAGGAGAGATGTCTCTTCAGGTGACTGGAGCTAGGAAAACAGTCCCAGTGGAACTATTGTCAGTGAGGTTCCAAATGTGCCAAGAGAAAACTTGAATAGGTAAAAATCAAGCGTCCAAAAATCCAACTGGATTGGAGTCTTCAGCAGCACAGCTCTCTGTCTCCACATAAAGGGGGGAGGGTCACAGTGTCTTCCTGAGCTTGGGCCAACCAACTATCCAGTTTCATGTGAATGGGAGTCCTGTCCTGCCTACTTTAAGCACCCTTTTCTTGCCAGCTAGAGAGAGGCCGGTTCTGTTCTACAAGTCTTTGGTCCACCACCATTCTGCTACCCCATGAGCACAGCTCCTGGACAGCTAGGTTTGAGTTCATGGACTGAGCAATTCATTTTCTTGAGCTTACATGCGGGGGGATGGATCTCTCTGTTATATCCATTGTATATATGAGGAAACAGCATCAAAGCAGTCAAATAACTTGCCCAAGGTTTTAGCTTGTATGTGACAATCTATGCTTGAATTTGACTCTGACTCCAAAATCCATATTCTTTTCACATTACCTGGTGACTTGTCTACTGCTCTGCTAACTGCTAGTGAGTAAGAGGTATATAAGACCAGACAGTCCCAGAAGCTGCTGCATTACTAGAGAAAGCCCATGCCAAAATGGGAGGAAGGAGGAGTTGGCTCATCTGACCCTTGTGCTTGGGTAGGACCGCAGCACCAGCAAAGCACATGGGGCCTGGTTGGTGCAAAACCACACGGATGCTTTGGCCCTAAGGTCCCTTCTGCCTAGCAAGATCAGCACACCTCAAGATAACAAATATGAGGTTCCACGTTTTATTTTTTTAAGCCTTTTATGTTATGAAGCCTGTCTCTGCTTCTCAACTAAACTATAGGCTCATTGAGGGCAGGAATTTTCTTTGTTTTTGTGTCATGCTGTCATTCAATGCTATATGCATTTAAAATTGTTAATGCAGGTTAGTGAGTGCTTACATAGAGGTTTTAAAACTGGGCTATATGATACCTGAATTTTTGGCAAGTGAAAAATTTTAGTCAGAAAGTATAAAATAATGTTTTACCTCATCATTGTAAGTGGTAATAGTTACAAACATTCCCAAACCAGGAGCAGATTCAAGGAACATATGTCTGCCTGTGTCCCACTGCTGTATCTTGAAAGTTCCTGTTTCAAAAATAGAAGACATTACAAAATGTAAGAAACAGTAAGACTGCTTATTAGATGTTACTGCTAAATTAAATGAATTTTTCTTTTTCAGTTTACCTAGATCATAAAACACTCTTAGTCTGAACAGCTATAGCTTGGTAATTAGGTATCTAACAGAGTAGAGGACTCTGGAATATAGAGGAAGACTTGAGTTCTTCGTTCATTTCTCATTCTTGTTAACTAGGTGACTTGACAAATTATTTCACCACTCTAAGCCTCCTCATTTCCTATTCAGCAAAATAGTGGTAATACGTCTCCCTCTCAATTCTCAGAGTTACGAAAACTACCGAAAATAAGCCTATGAAAGGTTCCCACCTAGAATGTAAACTCCATGAGAGCTGCCCCTGAGAGATAGAACTCTTAGACCTTTTCCGATATCTCCCTAGTCGTTCTCCTCCCTTTAACTTCTTCCTCTTACAGCTTAATGCCATACACTTCCTGCAGAGTTCCTTGCTAAAACATTGGTGTCGTCATGTCAAATCTTTCATTTCATTGTCTCCAGAGGTTTCTGCTGAAATTTGGATCTGAAGGGACCTTCAGCTTTCTTCCGTTAGTATGTGGCAGCTGTCATATGGCTTAACTTCCCCTGTGCCCTTGAAAGGTACAATGGGAATGAAAACCCCAGCTAACATTTGTTGGACCCATATTATATGCCAGGCACTATGCTAAACACCAAACATGCATCACTCATGTATAGATTTATATAACTGTAATATATACTTATAAAGTACAAATATTATGCAATTTTGTAAAGGTAAGGGAAAAGGCACTACACTGTCTCAGTTTGAATCCTGACTCTACTGCTTGCTAGCTATGTGGGCAAATTAATTTTTCTATACTTTAGTTTCATTGTATCTAAAATCATTATAAAGGTAAAAGTAGTATTTACCAGCTGGGCACAGTTGCTCGTACCTGTAATTCCGGCACTTTGGGAGGCCGAGGTGGGCAGATCACTTGAGGCCAGGAGTTCGAGACCAGCCTGGTCAGCATGGCAAACCTCGTCTCTACTAAAAATACAAAAACTAGCCAGGCGTGGTGGCACAGGCCTGTAATCTCAGCTACTCGGGAGGCTGAGTCAGGAGAAAAGCTTGAACCTGGGAGGCGGAGGCTGCAGTGAGCTGAGGTCGCACCACTGCACTCCAGCCTGGCCACAGAGCAAGGCTCTGTCTCAAAGAAAAAGGTAGTATGTACCTGTGTGGGGTTATTGTTATGAAGATTCAGATGTTTGTAAATTGCTTCGTTAGAATGGTGCTTGACACAATTAGCACTGAATAAATGTGTTATATACAAATATATACACGTATATATAAATTATAAATACATATATACAATTATGCCCCAGTATCCATGAGGGATTGGTTTCAGGATGTCCTCAGGACATCAAAATCCACAAATGCACAAGTTCCTTATATGAAATGGCATAGTATTTGCATTTAACCTATGCACATCCTCCCATTTACTGTAAATAATCTCTGTTATAAGGCCTAGTACATAAATGCTGTGTAAATAGTTGTTATACTGTGTTGGCTTTTTATTTGTATTTTTACTGTTGTATTGTTACTGTTTTTTCCCCAGATATTTTCCATATGCATTTATCTAAATCTGCAGAATTTGTGGATATGGAGGGCCCACTGTATACACTCACACACTTTTTAGTAACCAAGGTGATTTTTCCCTTACCACCACATTATGCTATCTCCATCTGGAGAAAGGAAATTCCATGCAGGAATATGTATGCAAAAGTCCTGAGGGCAGGATCATGCTTGGAGTATTCAAGGAGAAGCAGAATGGCTGGAGTGAGATTAGCAGGGAAAGAATGGTAGGAGGTGGGGTTGAAGAGGTAGCAGGGGCCAGATGACAGAGAGTCCGTAGGTCCATCGTAAGGATTTGGGGAAGCAGTTGGCTAGAGGAGTGACACAATATGACTTTCCTTTTAAGTTGCTTATTGTTGCTGTTATGTGGAGAAAAGGATGCAGAAGGGTCAAGGGTGGAAACAGTGACACTGTTGTAATCTAAGAGGCTTAGACTATGTGATAATGGTAGAGGTTGTAAAAAGTATTGGTTTCTGTATTATTGTCCCCATCTTACAGGTTGGAAACTGGTTCTCGATAAAGTCACATAACCAAGAAGTTGTAGAGGCAGAATTAGAACTAGGCAGTCTGATTCCAAAGCCTGGAACTACTAACTCCATTATCACAGTGTCTCTTTGGAAGGCAAGAGAGAGACAATTCCCTGACAGGGGCTTGAGAAGGGAATGTGACCCTGGATATTGGCCACAGTGGGCATTCCATGGAATCTGTACTCTTTGGGAGACAACTAGAGGGAACATTTCCAGCAATAAGAAAGCCTCAACTAACTTTCAAGCTCTGCCTGCACTTTAGAGTGACCTCAGTCTTAGGCATCTTTCAAATGCAGTAGTTCTGGCCCACCTTCCCCGCCCTGCATCCCAAAGTTTGTTAACTATGTGTGATGTGTATTCAGTACTTTGTAGTATTATCCATTTTAATAAGATTTTTTAAATGTATCTGATGGTTCCGGACAAGATGGGATAGGTCCATTCCACCCTATTTTTCCTGCTGATTACAACTAAAAATTCTGGGCAAAATGTATAAAGCAACTACCAGAAGACTCTGAAAGGTGGAGAAAAGAAGATAGACTTGCTGAGGACCTCAGGACTCATAGCACAGTTCAGCGGTGGGTTATCTGTTTGTGTTCCGCCTCCTGTGTATCCTGGTCTGGGTGCTATGGCAGTCTGCAACCTACAACCGCAGACCAAACTTTTAAAAAGAACCTAATGTCTCTAGCCAAAAGATCTGGAATAAGATGCCCTGCAAGATGAAACTTCTTTGAGTATACCTCCCTGTACTAGGCTGTTCTTGCATGGCTATAAAGAAATATCTAAGACTGGGTAATATAGGGAAAAGAGGTTTGGCTGGCTCATAGTTCTGCAGGCTTTACAGGAAGCATGGTGCTGACATGTGCTTCCTGTCTAGGGAAGCCTCTGGAAGCTTGCAAGCATGGTGCTGTCATGTGCTTCGTGTCTAGGGAAGCCTCTGGAAGCCTGCAAGCATGGTGAAAGGTGAAGGAGGAGCAGGCACATTACATGGCAAAAGCAGGATCATCAACCAATGAAAGTCTCAATAAAAAATAAAAGAAAAAAAGCAGGAGCAAGCAAGAGAGAGAGTAGGGGGAGGTGCCACACACTTTTAAATGACCAGATCTTTTGTGAACTCGGAGTGAGCGCTCACTTATCACCAAGGAGATGGCCCAAGCCATTCATGAGGAATCTACTTCCATGATCCAAATACCTTTCACCAGGCTCCACCTCCAGCACGGGATTAAAATTCAACGTGAGATTTGGGTGGGGACAAATATCCAAACTACATTACTGCCCTACTCCAGAGGAACACCTTAAATAACTGTATCATGGAATACTACTCATCTGTAAAAAGGAATGAATTAATGGCATCTGCAGCAACCTGGTTGAGGTTGGTCAGCATTATTATAAGTCAAGTAACTCAGGAATGGAAAACCAAACACTATACGTAGGAGCTAAGCTATGAGGATGCAGAGGCATAAGAATGACACAATGGCCGGGCGCGGTGGCTCAAGCCTGTAATCCCAGCACTTTGGGAGGCCGAGGCGGGTGGATCACGAGGTCAAGAGATCGAGACCATCCTGGTCAACATGGTGAAACCCCGTCTCTACTAAAAATACAAAAATTCAGCTGGGCATGGTGGCGCGTGCCTGTAATCCCAGCGACTCAGGAGGCTGAGGCAGGAGAATTGCCTGAACCCAGGAGGCGGAGGTTGCAGTGAGCCGAGATCGCGCCATTGCACTCCAGCCTGGGTAACAAGAGCGAAACTCCGTCTCAAAAAAAAAAAAAAAAAAAAAAGAATGACACAGTAGAATTTGGGAACACAGGAAAAGGGTGGGAAGAGGGTGAGGGATAAAAGACTACAAATTGAATGCAGTGTTTGCTGCTTGGGTGATGGGTGCACCAAAATCTCACAAATCACCACTAAAGGACCTACTCATATAACCAAACACCACCTGTTCCCCAATAACCTATGGGGGAAAATTTTTTAAAAAGAAATTATAACATTGTCTGATATGCTTTTCAGTGTATATAGAGGTAATGGTTAAGACAACTATGTTATAAAGAATGGGAGAGCAAAGGGACTTAAATAGTGTTAAAGTTTCTGTATTTCTCTTGAAATGGTAAAATATTGATATCACTAGACTGATGAATATGTGTATGATAATCCCTAGAGAACCGCAAATAAAAAATATGGAAAAAGATAAAGTTAAAAACACTATGGGTAAGCAAAATGGAGTATTACAAATGTTCCAATAGCCCACAGGAAGGCAGGAAATGGAAAACGGGGGAATAAAAAACAGGGAGAGAGAATAAAAATAAAATAGTAAAATGGCAGACCTAAATCTTGACATCTGTAATTACATTACATGTAAGTAGTCTAAAGAGATTAGACAAATATTGTCAGAATAGATTTTTTTAAATGACCCATTCTAATGCAGTCTACAAGAAAATCACTTTGAATATAGTGCTATAGGCACGTTAAAAGTAAAAAGATATACCACTTTGACATGGATTTCTGAAAATCTTGAGTGGGTATATAAATATCGGACAAAGTAGGCTTCAGAGCGCTGTGTGTGGTGGCTCATACCTATAATCTCAGTGCTTTGGGAGGCTGGGTCTGGAGAATTACTTGAGGCTGGGGTTTGAGACCAGCCTGGGCAACATAGCAAAACCGTGTCTCTACCAAAAAGTTTAAAAATTGGCCAGGCGTGGTGGCATGCACCAGTAGTTCCGTCTGCCCAGGAGGCTAAGGTGGGAAGAGCCCTTGAGCAACAGAGTTCAAGGTTAACAGTGAGCTATGATTGAACCACTGCACTCCAGCCTGGGCAACAGAGTGAGGCCCTACCAAAAAAAAAAAAAAAAAGTTCACTTCAGAGCAAAGAAAATCATTGGGAATAAAGGGAGACATTACACAATAATAAAGGCATCACTTCACCAAGAAGACATAAGCACCCTAAATGCAGCAAACAACAGAGCTTCCAAACGTGGAGTAAAACTGACAACTGAAAGGAGAAGTAGACAAATCCCTATTTTTAGTTGACACTTCTGTACTCCTCTCTTGGTGCTTGATAGAACTAGACAGAAAATTAGAAAGGATACAGAAGAACTGAACAGCATCATCAGCCAACAGGACCTACTTGCCATTTTGTGAACATTCTCCTGTATAGTAGAATACACATTTCTTTTAGAGTGCCTTTGAAACATTTCACAACACAGACAACAAAGCCCTAAAGGCGATTAGGTACCTTTGCTGAAGCAGCTGAATGTTCCTGGAGAAAAGCACACAGCCAAGCTTTCCAAGTTACTTTCCAAATTTATGACCACCTAGAAATCACTGTTATGTGTGCTCACCATTCTCTAAACAACTGGTTCCTGTGTGTCTCTTCTCCTTAGCCTATTCCAGTACCTTCCTGCCCCACTCCCACTTCTCAGATGATTACCTTGCTTCTTATGGAAATGGCAAGAGTCTCCATCTGTTGTGGCTTGAAAGGCTCCCCCAGAGGTTATGTTGCTATTTAATTGCCATTTTACCAATATTTGGGGTGGAGTCTTCAAGAAGTGGTTAGATCACGAAGCCTCCACTCTCAGGAAGGGATTAAACCATTATCATGGAAGTGAGGTCCTAATAAAAAGGATGTGTTTGACCTACTTCTCTCTTTGTCTCATGCACTGACTTGGCCTTCAACCATAGGCTGACCCTTGCCAGATGCTGGTATTATGCTCTTAGACCTTCCAGCCTCCAGAACTGTGACCCAGATAAACTTTATAAATTGCCAGGTCTGTGGTATTCTGTCAGAGCAGCATAAAATAGAATGAGACACCAAATGTCCTAACCCCCCACATTTACCCTTTCTGGCTCCCTCTTGTTGGGATGGGTGGGGGTTCCCTGTTCTGTCAGTGGCCACCCCGTCTTATTTTCTAGAACTTTGCTTTTGTTGCTGCCCCCACTTGCTCATATGGGGCTAATCTTGTCAGCATACCAACATGTTCTGGTGGCCCCCCTTGCCTGTATTCTGTAAGGTACTGGAGAGCAGGAGATGTATTTTATTCCTTTCTTTGGCTGTCTAGAGCCTGGCAGTAAGCCTAGGGTGGTGGTTGACTCCTTTGTAAGGGACCAGTACATCTTTGTGGAATGAATGGAAAGTGTGTCCTACAGTACATGCTCAGCAAATGATTTTGAATGAGTGAGTGCCAGTTGCCTCTCCCTCCATTAAAATGCCAGTATTCCTGGCATACTGCCTTGAGTTACCAGAATGGAAGAGGAGAATTTCTGCTTGATTTTGCCAAGATCCTCCAGCCCTAAGCACACGCCCCCCTCAGGTGTCATGCCCCATGGTTGCCACCAGATGGCAGAAGAGAAGCATTGCTCCTGGGCTGAGTAAGCCTGGGAGAGCGCTCAGTGCAGTGTAGATGAAATATTTGTGACAGGAGGTGTGTGTACAGAACACAGACATCCACAGATGAGATGCTGTGTCATGCTGCCTACTGCGTGACGAGAGAGCCTGCAGGGTTTGCTGCTAGGAACTGGGACGGAGCTTACTAGCTTTGCCGTCTTGGACAAACACCGAGCTGCTCAGTGCCTATTTCCCCACCTACTAGTAAAGCAAGGTTAATCACAGTGTAACTCATATGTGGGTTAATATTTGTGTGCTATTTAACACAGAGATTAGCACCTTGGAAATGAAGCTCCGTGTAAGTTAGTACTTGATACATTTTTTTTTTTTTTTTTTTTGAGACGGAGTCTTGCTCTGCTGCCCAGGCCGGAGTGCAATGGCATGTCTCGGCTCACTGCAATCTCCTCCTCCCGGATTCAAGTGATTCTCCTGCCTCAGCCTCCTGAGTGGCTGAGATTACAGGTGCCTGCCACCACGCCTGGCTAATTTTTGTATTTTTAGTAGAAACAGGGTTTCATCATGTTGGCCAGGCTGATCTCGAACTCCTGACCTCAGGTGATCCACCTGCCTGGGCCTCCCAGAGTGCTGGGATTATAGGCGTGATTATAGCCACTGCACCCAGCCCAGCCTGGATACATAATTCTTTACATTATTATTAGGCTTTTAACTCACAAAGTTTTTCTATTGACAGTCCCATTTAACCCCACAACCCTGTAAAGTGGGTCTAGTAATACCCAGTTTTACAGAGGAGGGGCTTGAGGCCTGAAGAGGCTAAGATGACATATCTAAAATCCAGATAATGAGTGGCAGCACCAAGATTAGAATTTAACAGGGTTGATTCCCCCATTCAGGGCATTGGCCACCAGAAGCTACACCCCACTCCCTGCAGACTTGGATGTGGTGTGTGTTGTAAACCAACCCACATGTGGTTCTTACAGAGCCTCCAGGTAGAGGCCTTACTCCTCTTGGTTGTTTAGTAAACACTGGGCACCTGCTGGGTGCCAGGAGCATCTGGATCCTGTGATCCCTGGTATGGCTGCCCCATTGGCTCCAGACGATGAGTCCTTGAGGCTGGCACTGTGGGTCATTTGGGTTGGTATTAGAAAGATAAAATACATTCATTGTAGTGGCTTTAGAAAGTAAAATATCCTCTAGAACTTTTTGATATTTCATTTTAGCCTTTTTCCTATAATTACATTTTTATATTTTATAAAAAATGAGATCATACTGCACATAGTGTCTGTAGATTGATTTTTCTGCCCAATGTTTTGTGACTGTCTTTCTGTTTTAAATATTATTCTGTAACGTAAATCCAGGTCTGTTCAGAGAGCTGAAGAAAGACTCAATATCATCTTCCCAGTGCCGAGTACGAGCTTGGCATGGCAGACACGGAGGGTCATTTTGTGCTTGAGGAATGGATGAGGGAATGGGAGGCCCTGCCATATGGTGGTTTAAGGCAGAATTATCTGGTTGACCCTGGCTCTGGCTCCACCACTTCCAAGCTGTGTGATCTCAGGTGACTTTACAAAACCTCTCAGAAGTAAGAGGAGGGGGAGACATGCCATTGCACTGTGTGTAACACCCTTACACTGTAGCAGGCTCTGTGTAAGGGTGTTCATGGAAATTAATCAATGCATTCTCTGAGAACACTGCCTGCCTATAGTAATCACTCCAAATATGCTAACTACAGTTAACTCATGTCTACATAAGGCAGAATGGGGTAAGTGACAGAAGAGGGATTATAGTTGCTTAATTTCTTCAATGCCTCCTTGTTGTTCTCAGAATGAAACCCAGATTCACTAAAGGACTTCTCAGGCCTCTAGGACCTGGCCCTTTTTTCTCATTGATCATACTGCCTGCTCCTATTCTGGGGGTAACAAGAGCCTTGAGGAGGGTGAGTGACATTTAGACTGAGACTCCAAAGGTGAGGGAGACTTCCAGGCTGGAGGACGAGGTCTGTAAATTTCCACTGTCACGTGGGAGGAAAGATTGTCCAGTGGGTCCTGAAATTGGCTGCACATTGGCGCCATCTGGGGACCTTTACACGCTGCTGATGCCCAGCTTCTGCGCCACATGCTGATTTATTTAGCAAGGTGGAGACCTGGGCATAGAAAGCACTTGCTTTCAAGAGTAGCTATGAACAGGTTGATCTCTTGTAGAATGTCCCCGTTTCCCAGGAGGATCTTCTGTTCCCCTATAATATTTGGAGAGTCTCAGTAGAGGAAGCACGTTGCTGACAAAAAGATCATCAGAGTACAGCTCAGCACATTCTCACAGACAGAATCCCCCTGATCCAGACATCATCAGTATTCCAGAAGCTGTCATGGCACCTGTCACCACCCCCAGCAAGGGAGCCACAACGCTGACTTCTGAAGACAGACTGTTTTTGTACTTTATATAAAAATGAATGCTCTGTCTGGCTTCTTTTAATCGACACTTTGTGAGCGCCATCTGTGTTGCTGTATGTCCATGTCGATCCCTGACGTTGCTGTTTAATACTGCTTTTTTGAATACACAGTGTATTCTTATACATTTTCCTATTGATGGACATGTGGGCAGTGTCCAGTTTTTGGCTATTACACCTTGTGCTGCTATGAAGATTCTTGCGCATGTCTTGTGGTGAACCAATGCATGCATTTATGTTGATCATATCCTGTGTTTATCCGTCATGAGATGTGCCCATGTTCAACTTCGGTAGTTACAAAAATGGCGGTGCCTGTTCACAGCCCACGGTGTGTAAGGGCTCCATGTCTACTTGTATGTTTGTTATTCCCTGTCTTGTTCACTTTGGCATTTGTTGAGTGTGTACTCATATCCCAGTGGGCTTTGCTTTGTGTTTTTCCTGACGATTAACAAACTCAAGCACCTTCTCATTCACTTCCTGGCCATTTAGGTCTCCTCTCATGTGAAGCATCTTGATCTCATGTTCATTTTTCTATCCTGTGAATATGGGATAGCCCTCCATGACTGGTTTGTTGTTTTCAGTGTAGGCATTGTACATATTTACCTTACATTTATTCTTAGATGTGTGGCATTTTTCATCACCAAAGAGAAACAATTGAAAGGGCAAACACTTTCACCAAGTCAGCATCCTTAGAAACCATGAGTATGTGCAAAGGGCCTGTGGCAAGGCAAGGTATCAGCAACACTCCTGAGGTGAGAGCACTTTTCCTTGGCCACAGAGAAGATAGCTGCCGTGACTCGGGCCCACAGGGCTGTGGTGGCCACTGCTGATGGCCCCCGGGCCCTTAAGGTGCCTCCCTGCTCTGTAGCCACCCGTAGATTTGGTGTTTTCAGCTGCAGCCTGTGGCCTTAGAGGAAGCCTTGGGTGCCAAAGCCATACCCCCCACAGAGGAAAGGGAGAGCCTAAGTAGGGTCTGCACTGCCCCAGCCTGAACCAGTGCCAACGAATGCCATGCAAGTACAAATGCCCAGCTCCTTTGCCTGGAGGTGGGACAAGCTCTGGCATATCTTATCCAGATTTTTAAAAAATGTTTTTTTAAAATGTGGTAAAATGCATATAACAGAAAACTTACTATTTTAACCATCTTAAGTATAAAATGACATTAAGTGTAGTCACATTGTTGTGTAACCATCACTACCATCCATTTCCAGGATGTTTTCCTCTTCCTGAGCAGAAAGTCTACCCACTTAAGTAATAACTCTCATCCCCCCAACTCCTGATAGTCTCTATTGTCTCTATGGACTTGACTACTCTAGGTGCCTTACATGTAGTATCACACAGTATTTCTCTTTTTGTGTCTGGCTTATTTCACTTACTATAATATTTTCAAGGTTCATCTACCTGTGTTGTGGCATGTAACAGAATTTCTGTTGTTTTATGGCTGAATTATATTCCATTGTATGGATGGACCACATTTGTTTTTCCATTCATTTATTGATGCACACTTGGGTTGTTTCCACTTTTTGGCTGCTGTGAGCATTGGTATGCAAAGATCTGAGTCCCTGCTTTCAGTTCTTTTGGGTATGGATCTAGGAGCAGAATTGCTGGGTTTGTAGTTATCTCATGCTACTGGGCTCCTCCAGGGCTTAGAATGAGGCTGGGGTTAAGCTGAAATAATGCCCTTGCTTGGCTTCTTCCCCTCCCTTGTTCTGGGAGCATTTTCTTAGCATATCACTTACACTTGAATCCTTGGCTCAGGGTCTGCTTTGGAGACCACCCAACCCAAGACAATGGAGAGAGGCCGTGAGGTCTCCCATGAAGACAGGAGTGGAGTCTGCCCCATTGGAATGAAGAAGGATGATACCCATTTAACTCACTCTCCTTTTTCCCTTCAGGTCTCTAAGACTTGTACTTTGAAAAATGAAACTATGGATATTTTGCAGAATGTTTGAGGTAGATCGGGGACCCTTTGAAAGAGAGCATCCAGGAGCAGATGTTTTAGCTTATTAGTTTTGAATTCTAAACATTTTCTTTTTAATCAATAGTCTCCTGCATTATGATCACTATGCTTCATCGCACTTCTCCCTTTTTAACAGTCCTTGCTTTTTATAAGGGACTACAACTTTTTTTTAAAGTTCCCCAAGGACCGGAAAGCAAGTTGCTTTAAAGGCTTTAAAACTAAAACATGGCCAGGCACGGTGGCTTGTAATCCTAGCAATTTGGGAGACCAAGGCAGGCAGATCACCTGGAGTCAGGAGTTCAAAACCAGCCTGTCCAACATGGTGAAACCCCGTCTCTACTAAAAATACAAAAATTAGCTGGGCATGGGGACACATGCCTATAATTCCAGCTACTCGGGAATCTGAGACAGGAGAATTCCTTGAACCTGGGAGGCAGAGGTTGCAGTGAGCCGAGATGGTGCCACTGCAGTCCAGGCTGGGTGACAGAGGGAGACTCCGTCTCAAACAATAAATTAAAAAACAAAGAAGAAAACTAAAACTCACTAGACAGGTGGGAAAGATATACACAGTTACTTACCACCAGAGTCTTCCCTCCCTGTTCCCCTCATCTCTACCCCTCAAACTTACCATCAAAGTTGCTTTATCCCTTAAAAAAAAAAATTCAAGGCAATTTGGAATTTATTGTTAAGGGACATTAATTAGAAGGCCTAAGAGAAAGACGATAAAGTACAGAATATATTTGGCTTAGGAACTTTCAGGTAAGTTTACAGGGCAAGGCTTTCTTACCCCAGGTTTGTCAGCTGGTGCTGTTGGCAGGAGCACAAGCCCTGTATCGCCGCCTCTCAGTGTCCAGTCAGGGAATGCAGGCCTTTCTTTGCTTCTGGAGCAGCTTCTCTTTCTTTCAGAGAGAGCTTTGAGCAAGAGTCAGAGCCACACCTGCTCTCTAGCAGTCTTAGGCTACCCAGAGACAAAGGTGAAGAGAGCATGGGAACCTGCACTGATGGAGCACCTGCAGCACTGCCAAGGATGTGCCAAGTGCCCTGTGCTCTGCTGCTCCAAGTAAGGTGTTATCTTCAGTTTACAGAAAAGGAAACAGATTCAAAGTCACCTGGCTATTAGGCAGTTAAGGTGGATTTCGAGGCTTGTGTTTTTGTCTACAAAGCCTTTGCTCTGTGGTGCTTTCAGCTACCTCCACTTGGAGAAGATGGAAGACCAATTCCTTGCAAACTATTTTTAGTCCCAATGAGAAAAAAAGCAAACTTTTAGGTAGATTTTGATGACTGGCTCTAAAGTCGTCTCTCTTGAATTTTCTTTTTTGAGGTAGGGTCTCGCTTTGTCACCCGGGCTGGAGTGCAGTGGTGCAATCTCGGCTCACTGCAGCCTCCACCTCCTGGGTTCAAGCAATCCTCCCACCTCAGCCTCCCAAGTAGCTGGGATTACAGGTGTTGCCACCATGCCTGGCTAATTATTGAAGTTTTAGTAGAGATGGAGTTTCACCATGTTGGCCAGGCTGGTCTCAAACTCCTGACCTTAGGTGATCCACCCGCCTCAGTTTTCCAAAGTGCTGGGATTACAGGTGTGGGCCACAACGTCTGGCCTCAACATTCTTTTAAATGAGGTTCATAACGGCTGAGTAGGAGGCACCCCCTAAACATCTTTCTGTTATTAAAACCAACGTTGGTGATTTGTGTACCCCTTTAACTCCAGTAATATTTATTTTCTTAAAGTCTACTTACACTATCTTTTTGTTCTATTTGCATGGCATGTCTTTTTCTATTCTTTTTCTTCCTGATATTTAAAGTTTTCTTTTGGAAACAGCATGTAGTTGTTGTTGTTGTTTTTAAATCTAGTCTGACAACCTGGTCTTTTAATTGGAGTGTTTTGTCCATTTACACTTCATATAATGTAAAATACCTTTACGTTTAAGTCTACCATATTGCCATTTGTTTTTCATTTGTCCTATTTGTTCCTTGTTCCCTTATTCTTTTCTTGCCATTCTTTGGATTACGTATTGTTTTTTGTTTTTCATTTTTTCTCTTTTAGCATATTAGTTCTGCATTCTTTTAGTACGGTATTCTTTTATTGATCACCTTGGTAATCATAATATGCAACCTTGTTGTGCTACCTTCTTCCTTAAATTAGCATATTTACCACTTGCTGAACATTGCAAGAATCTTTCAGCTGTTTAACTCCGTTTACCTGCTTTCCTCCTTTGTGCTATTGTTGTTATATATTTTACTACTACATGTGTTGTAAACTCCACAAGCCAATTATGTATACTTTAAGAGCTCCCTTCGTATTTCTCGTAGTAGAGATCTGATGGCGAAATAATCTCCGGGCTTTTGCTTGTGTGAAAACATTTTTATTTCACTTTCATTTTTGAAGGATATTTTCATTGAGTACAGAAATCTAGAAATCTAGCTTTGTATTTTTTTCTTTCTTTTTAAAACTATATTAGGTTTATTTTATTGTGGTCAGAACACAACATGAGATCTACCCTCTTAAAAAAATTTTAAATTTACAGTACAGTATTGTTGACTGTAGGTACAATGTCGTATAGTAGATCACTAGAACTTATTTATCTTGCTTAACTGGAACTTTACACTCATTAATTAGTAACTCTTCATTTCCCCCTTCCCCCAGCCCATGGCAACCACTATGTATAAATTGTATAAATTTCATTATTTTAGATACCGTATGTAAGTGGAATCTTACAGTGTTTGTCTCTCTGTGACTGGCTTATTTTACTTAGCATAGTATTCTCAAGGTTCATCCATGTTGCTTAAGATTGTACAATTTCCTTATTTTTAAGGCAAAATAATAATCAATTGTATGAATAGACCATATATTCTTTACTCATTTGTCCATCAATGGGCATGTAGGCTGTTTCTACATTTTGACTATTGTTAATAGTACTGATGTGAACATGGGGTGCTAATATTTCTTCGACTCTTCTAAATATATATGCACCCAATACAGGAGAACACAGATTCATAAAGCAAGTTCTTAGAGACCTACAAAGAGACTTAGACTCCCACACAATAATAGTGGGAGACTTTAACACCCCGCTGTCAATATTAGACAGACCAACAAGACAGAAAATTCACAAGGATATTCAGGATTTGAACTTTGCTCTACACCAAGTGGATCTAAGAGACATCTACAGAACTCTCCATCCCAAATTGACAGAATATACATTATTCTCAGCACCACATCGCGCTTATTCTAAAATTGACCCCATAATTGGAAGTAAAACACTCCTCAGCAAATGCAAAAGAACAGAAATCATAACAGTTTCTTGGACCACAGTGCAATCAAATTAGAACTCAGGATTAAGAAACTCATACAAAACCACACAACTACATGGAAACTGAACAACCTGCTCCTGAATGACTACTGGATAAATAATGAAATGAAGGTAGAAATAAGTAAGTTCTTTGAAATGAATGAGAACAAAGACACAATGTACCAGAATCTTTGGGACACAGCCAAAGCAGTATTTAGAGGGAAATTTATAGCACTAAATGCCCACAAGAAAGAGCAGGAAAGATCAAAAATTGACACCCTAACATCATAATTAAAAGAATTAGAGAAGCAAGAGCAAACAAATTCAAAAGCTAGCAGAAGACAAGAAATAACTAAAATCAGAGGAGTACTGAAGGAGATAGAGACATGAAAACCCTTCAAAAAAATCAGTAAATCCAGGAGCTGGTTTTTTGAAAAGATCAACAAAATAGACTGCTAGCCAGACTAATAAGGAAGAAGAGAAGAGAATCAAATAGACACAATAAAAAATGATAAAGGGGATATCACCACTGATTCCACAGAAATACAAACAACCATCAGAGAATACTATAAACATCTCTATGTAAATAAACTAGAAAATCTAGAAGAAATAGATAAATTCCTGAACACATACACCTTCTGAAGACTAAATCAGGAAGAAGTCAAATCCCTGAATAGACAAATAAGTTCTGAAATTGAGGCAGTAATTATTAGTCACTAACCAAAAAAAAAAGCCCAGGACCAGATGGATTCACAGCTGAATTCTACCAGAGATATAAAGAGGAGCTGGTACCATTCCTTCTGAAACTATTCCAAACAATAGAAAAAGAGGGACTTCTCCCTAACTCATTTTATGAGGCCAGCATCATCCTGATACCAAAACCTGGCAGAGACACACACACACAAAAGAAAATTTCAGGCCAATATCCCTGATTAACATCGATGCAAAAATCTTCAATAAAATACTGGCAAACCAAATCCAGCAGCACATCAAAAAGCTTATCCACCATGATCAAGTTGGCTTCATCCCTGGGATGCAAGGCTGGTTCAACTTACGCAAATCAATAAACGTAATCCATCACATAAACAGAACCAATAACAAAAACCACACGATTATCTCAATAGATGCAGGAAAGGCCTTTAATAAAATTCAACACCGCTTCATGCTAAAAACTCTCAATAAACTAGGTATTGATGGAATATAAAACAATCAAAGCTATTTATGACAAACCCATAGCCAATATCATACTGAATGAGCAAAGCTGGAAGCATTCCCTTTAAAAACTGGCAAAAGACAAGGATGCCCTCTCTCACCACTCCCATTCAACATAATGCAGTATTGGAAGTTATGGCCAGGGCAATTAGGCAAGAGAAAAAAATAAAGGGTATTTGAATAGGAAGAGAGGAAGACAAATTGTCTCTGTTTGCAGATGACATGATTGTATATTTAGAAAACTCCAGCATCTCAGACCAAAATCTCCTTAAGCTGATAAGCAACTTCAGCAATCTCAGGATACAAAATCTGTGCAAAAATCACAAGCATTTTTATTTGCCAATAATAGACAAACAGCCAAATCATGAGTGAACTTCCATTCACAATTGCTACAAAGAGAATAAAACACCTAGAAATACAACTTACAAGGGATGTGAAGGACCTCTTCAAGGAGAACTACAAATACTGCTCAAGGAAATAAGAGAGGACACAAACAAATGGAAAAATATTCCATGCTCATGAATAGAAAGAATCAATATTGTGAAAACGGTCATACTGCCCCAAGTAATTTATAGATTCAATGCTATACACATCAAGCTACTATTGACTTTCCTCGCAGAATTAGAAAAAAACTACATTAATTTCCTATGAAACCAGAAAAGAGCCCATACAGCCAAGACAATCCTAAGCAAAAAGAACAAAGTGTGAGGCATCATGCTACCTGACTTCAAACTATATGACAAGGCTACAGTAACTGAAACAGCATGGTACTGGTACCGAAACAGATATATAGACCAATGGAACAGAACAGAGAGGTCTCAGAAATAACACCACACATCTACAATCATCTGATATTTGACAAACCTGACAAAAACAAGCAATGGGGAAAGGATTCCCTATTTAATAAATGGTGTTGGGAAAACTGGCTAACCATATGCAGAAGACTGAAACTGGACCCCTTCCTTACACCTTATGGAAAAATTAAAATGGATTAAAGACTTAAATGGAAGACTCAACAGCGTAAAAACCCAGGAAGAAAACCTAGGCAATACCATTCAGGACATAGGCATGGGCAAAGACTTCATGACTCGAACACCAAAAGCAATGGCAGCAAAAGCCAAAATTGACAAATGGAACCTAATTAAACTAAAGAGCTTCTGCACAGCAAAAGAAGGTATCATCAGAGTGAACAGGCAACCTACAGAATGGGAGAAAAATTTTGCAATCTATCTATCTAACCAAGGGCTAATATCTAGAAGCTAGAAAGAACTTAAACAAATTTACAAGAAAAAAACCAAGACCATCAAAAAGTGGATGAAGGATATGAACAGACACTTCTCAAAAGAAGACATTTATGTGGCCAACAAACATATGAAAAAATGCTCATCATCACTGGTCACTACAGAAATGCAAATCAAAACCACAGTGTGATACCATCTCACACCAGTTAGAATGGCAATCATTAAAAAGTCAAGAAACAACAGATGCTGGAGAGGCTGTGGAGAGAGAGGGATACTTTTATACCATTGGTGGGAGTGTAAATTATTTCAACCATTGTAGAAGACAGTGTGGTGATTCCTCAAGAATCTAGAACCAGAAATGCCATTTGACCCAGCAGTCCCATTACTGGGTACATACCCAAAGGATTACAAATAATTCTGCTATAAAGACACATGTACATATATGTTTATTGCAGCACTGTTCACAATAGAAAAGACTTGGAACCAACCCAAATGCCAGTCAATGGATAAAGAAAATGTGGCACATATACATCATTGAATACTATGCAGCCATAAAAAAAGGATTCATTCATGTCCTTTGTAGGGACATGAATGAAGCTGAAAACCATCATTCTCAACAAACTAACACAAGAACAGAAAACCAAACACTGCATGTTCTCACTCATAAGTGGGAGTTAAACAATAAGAACACATGGACACAGGAAGGGGAACATCACACACTGGGACCTGTTGGGGGGTAGGGGACTATGGGAGCGATAGCATTAGGAGAAATACCTAATGTAGATGACAGGTTGATGGGTGCAGCAAACCACCATGGCACGTGTATACCTATGTAACAACTCTGCACATTCTGTGCATCTATCTCATAACTTAAAGTGTATTAAAAAATTGGAAATAAAAAGGATAAGAGAAATCTCTTTCAGTTCACTAATCTAATATCTTTCACTAATCTTCTTTCCTGGTCTTTTGTTGACTCTAGTCAATGAGTTCTTAACTTCAGACATCGTATCTTTCAGCTCCAGAATGTCCATTTGGTTTTTCAAAAAGAAATCCTAATTGTTGAAATTCTTCATCTTTTCATCTATGTTGTCAGTCAATTTCTCTATTTTCTTTAACATTAATGGTAATTTTAAAGTCTCTCTCTGAATCATCTGAGTATCTCTTTCTATTGCCTGTTTAACATTTTGGCTTCTGATCAGTCTTTTTTTTTTTAAAGCATGCCTCATAATTTGGGAATGGATGCTGTATACCATAGAGGTTTTTGTTTTCGTTTTTATTTTTATTTTATTTGTATATCATAGGGGGTTTGAATAATGCTATACTCCTCCAGCGAGGGTTATTTCCTGCTAGCAAACAGGGCTGGTCTATTTCAGTTTTGTCCTTATTCCTAGAATGTAACCTGTCCCTGGATATTTCTGCTTCTGCAGCCTTGTGGCATTTAAAGTGCAGATTGTACTAAAAGCCTTCTCACAGTCAAATTCAAAGTCTGTCTGTGGCTGTGGACCAAGGCGCCACAATGCTGATCCCCCAGCTCCACCTTCTATCCTCCAGCCTGTCCAACCTCACTGGCTGCCTTCTTCTTCCTCAGACACACTCCAAGTCTTCAGTTGTTAAGAGAGCTTGAAATTAAGTCCCAGGCAACTGTGGCAGTTTCTGAGTGTTGAGGAAGACCTGCAGCGAGCCTGTGGCTTCACCAAGAGCAGGTTGTGCTGTGCAAGTCTCATTCCTTTTTTTGTTAGGGAATACCGACAGTGAGAGCTTAGAACACTCTGGATATCATGGAAATGGTACCAACAGGGAGAGCTAAGACCACCGTGGATATCATGGCAATGGTACCGACAGGGAGAGCTAAGACCACCGTGGATATCATGGAAATGGTACCAACAGTGAGAGCTAAGACCACCGTGGATATCATGGAAATGATACCATGGATATCATGGAAATGGTACCGACAGGGAGAGCTAAGACCACCGTGGATATCATGGAAATGGTACCGACAGGGAGAGCTAAGACCACTGTGGATATCATGGAAATGGTACCAACAGTGAGAGCTAAGACCACCGTGGATATCATGGAAATGATACCATGGATATCATGGAAATGGTACCAACAGGGAGAGCTAAGACCACCGTGGATATCATGGAAATGGTACCGACAGGAGAGCTAAGACCACCGTGGATATCATGGAAATGGTACCAACAGTGAGAGCTAAGACCACCGTGGATATCATGGAAATGGTACCTACAGCAAGAGCGTAGAACACTGGATATCATGGAACCTGTTGGTTCAGTTCTGATTAAAAGCACTCACTCCCCATGTGCCAGGCACTGCAGTGCGCTTTGGGTATACAAAGGTTAATAGAAGTGTTCGTGCCTCAAAGAGCTCATTCGGTCCTAATTCACCCTCAAACCTGAAGTGTCCCTGCTGACTCAGAGCAACATAACCACTCTTCTGAGCGAAGTGAAACTGGGAAGGGACCCAGATGTCCTCCTGTCCCCATCCCCGTCCCCCTGGCACAGGGCCTGTGTCCCATCTGCTGGTGGACCAAGCAACCAAGAGAAAAGGCCAATTCTGGCTCTTCCCCCAGCCAGCTTCACACTGCTCAATCTGTGGGAATTTGTGGCCCATTTTGAGGGCATCATATTTGCACCATGACTTACTTGGGGTTGTTTGTTTAATTCATTTTGACGAGTTTGGTTTGCTTTTCTCTCCTTATAATATTTGCCTGTTTTCTTTTCTCAGTTTTTCCATATCTGGATAACAATCCTGTTGTTTTATGCCCAGCCACCACTTTTGCCAAAGACTTTCACCCTCCTGCCTCAGTCTCCACAGCCTGCTCCCTCAGCTTCCTCAGTGGTGAGTCCTTCTTTCTTGGGTTACTTGCTTTGCTGCTTCTCTGCTGGCTGTAGCCAGGTGCAGGGGCAGGGACCTTGCCTGTCCTGCCCTGCAGAGTCTCCAGCTCCCAGCTCTTAGCTTGGTCCAAACGAGATGCTTCACGCATGCGTGTTACCAGGCAGAGTGAAACCGCGCACTTGGCACCCTTTGACTGCAGTTATGAAGGACTTTAAGGTGAAAAAAAATTGGATTTATTCTGAGTAGACCCAGATATCGGAACAAGCATGATTGGTTACAGTTGTGGCGACGTAGTTCCTGCCACTATGGACAGCTGAGGGCTGTGCTCCCCAGTAAGGAAAAGGTGAGCAGCCACCCCAAAGCACCAGTGCAGAGGCTCCCTTGGGCACTAGGGTGTGGGGCAGGTGTGGACTCCTCCACCACAGGGCAGTGAGTGCAGGAGCACCAGACTCACAGGATGGCTTCCAGGACCAGATTCTGTAGCTCTTGGACTTTAAGGTCATATTGTCCTCTTTTAAAGAAAAAGCTGTGGCCCGATGCGCCTACTTCCTTCCTTCCTTCCTTCCTTCCTTCCTTCCTTCCTTCCTTCCTTCCTTCCTTCCTTCCAGTCTCGCTCTGTCACCCAGGCTGGAGTGCAATGGCGCGATCTCGGCTCACTGCAACCTCCACCTCCCTGGTTCAAGTGATTCTCCTGCCTTAGCCTCCCAAGTAGCTGAGACTACAGGCATCCACCACCACACCGACCCAATTTTTGTATTTTTAGTAGAAACAGGGGTTTCACCATGTTGGCCAGGCTGGTCTCAAACTCCTGACCTCAGATGATCCACCTCAGCCTCCCAAAGTGCTGCGATTACAGGTGTGAGCCACCATGCCTGGCCCAGATGCACTTTCAAAGTTTTTTGTAACAGTGAATTTTAAGTAGCTGAGCTCTAAATCTAAGTAATTGCCCCAAGGATGATGGTTAAGAAGGCTTGGGAAGACCAGGTAAGGAGAAGCAGTCAGAGTCAGGGAAGAGCCCTGGCAGGAACTGAGGAGGGAGGAGCGGAGAGCAGCGTCCGAGGAGGGAGGAGTGGAGAGCAGCATCCGAGGAGGGAGGAGTGGACAGCAGCGTCCAAGGAGGGAGGAGTGGAGAGCAGCGTCCAAGGAGGGAGGAGTGGACAGCAGCGTCCGAGGAGGGAGGAGTGGACAGGAGCGTCCGAGGAGGGAGGAGTGGACAGCAGTGTCCGAGGAGGGAGGAGTGGACAGGAGCGTCCGAGGGAAGGAGGACTCCAGAGGCTCCTGACTTGGGCAAAGGAGCCAGCCATAGCAGGCCCTGGGCTTCCAGCCAAACTGGACTGGTATCACAGGATCCTTGGGGTGTTGCATTTCCGGCTAGAAACCTCTGTGTCTGGTGACACCTCTGAGTTTTGCTTGGGCCCCTGGACTTGTTATGCCCACTCAGCCTGGCATGTTGCACTCAGCTCATGCTATTGGTCTGGATCCCACATCTGCCAAAGATGAGTGAGGCACAGAGCAGTGAGGGGTGTGCGAGCATGGGGTCCAGCCACTGCACAATCAGGCATGCCAGCTGCTACAGCAGGGTGGGTATCTCCAGGTGTTGGCATGGGCACTGGCTCTCTGCAAGGCTGTGGCTGGACCAGGCACACTACAAGCAGCTACCACAGCTGGTACTGGGGAATGCAGTAGCACCCTGAAGCTTGGAGGTGCCAGGAACCACAGGGCCACAAAGAGGGAGTCCAATTCAGAAAGGGCAGGGCTCCTGCTTGTCCCTGGCTCAGGGGGCTCCTAGATCTGGGCTCTCTGAAGGGTTGCAGCTCTTCTCTCCTTCTCTTCCACCCGCAACATGGCAAGAAAGGGGCATGTTTCAGCCCTGCTTGTGTTACACCAGCTCTTTTAGCCTTGCCATTCAATGGGTCCTACATTTTTGTCCTGTGACCAGGAAAAATGAGGTATGCAGACAAGTGGAGGGTGAACAAGATGAAGAGGAGCTTTATTGAGCAATAGAACAGCTCAGAGGAAACCTGCAGGGGGCAGCTCCTTTCTGCAGCCAGAGTGTCCCAATGAATGTTCAGTTCCTAGCATAGAGGAGACCCTAGAGTGGGAAGCTCCTTTTGGCAGGCAGGCCATTCCGTCATCTCTGTGGCTCAGCAGAGAGGAGGCCCTGGAGTGGGTAACTCCTCTCTGCATCTGGCTGCCCTGATGTCTGCTCAGCTGTGGCTGAGCCTGGGGCTTTTTTGGGCCTCTGAGGGGAGGAAGCACACTCTGATTGGTCCATCGGCAGCCATGGGTAAAGGCACCACAAGTTCCCACTCTGATCTGTGGGACTGACAGCCCAGCCCCAAGCCTTTAAGACCTCCCTGGCCTGAAGGTGGGGGCCTCACCAGGGACCTGCCCCCTTCCACCCAGGAACTTGTCTGCTTCGTGCTACTGTTTATAGCTCCCAGGCTGTAGTTGCCAAAGGGCTCCTGTAGGCCAGCACCAGGCTGCCCTTAGCACCCCCTCTTGGCTTCCCTCCTATTCTTGTTGGCGCTCGAAGTCTGGAGGGGCTGAGGCAGCAGGGGCTGGCATATCAGCACTGCCCTGAGCATGTGTACACCTGGCCTGGCTGTGACAGTGCCCAGGCTTGGTCCCAACTTTACTCTGAGATCAGAGTGGACACTGATCTGGCAGGCCAGGCAGCAGGAGGAGGCAATTTTGAACCTGTGAGGGTTGGGGGAGCCTTCCTGTGCCCCCAAGAGGGCAGAGATGCCTGGGACCACAGCCATGGTTTGGGTAGATGCAGCTGCACCAAGGAAGGTGGAGCTTCTCTCTGCTCCTGGCTTCCTGCAAGAGCACAGGGATGCCTGGGTCTGCAGCCAAGACTTGGGCAGCTGCATCCGTGCCCGGGGAGAGGGTCTCCTGCCTGCTCCAGGGAACAGGAAGCCTGGATCTGCAGCCAAGACTTGAGTGGCTGCAGCCACACCTGGGAAGGTGGGGCTCCTGCCTGCTCTATGGAGCAGGAGGTCTGGGTCTGCAGCTGTGACTTCAGTGGCTGCAGCTGTGCCCAGGGGAGTGGGGCTCCCATCTGCTCCCAGCCCTGAGAGCACAGGGATGCCCAAGTCTGCAGAGAGCTCCCACCCCAGCTCAGAAGGGGCGCCTGCTTGTCCCCAGCTCCTGCCAGTTCCATGGAGCATGAATTCCCAGCTGTGTCTCCCTGCTGCTGCTGGCATGATGGCAGCAGCCACTCCATATGGACCGTGTTGCCATCACTGAGACCCCGCCTTGACACAGCTGTCAGGACACTCTCTAGCCACACTTGCCTTCCTGCCTCCAATGCCTCCATTGCTCAGGTAGCTGCAGCTCCTTGAGACATCCTAATGGGTCCTGAGTGAGCCCATCCAGCTGATAGGCCATGAGGCAACAGGCAAGTGGGCAGGCCAGTACTATCCCTCTTCCCCTTCTGCCCCTTCAACTGGAGGCTGGAAAATTCACATTACCAGGAAAACAGCCAGCTACCCAGGGCTATCACCCTAGGGGCCAAGCTTCCCCTGGGATGAGATCGTTGGGCTCAGAGAACATGCTGAGCAAACACTTAGAGTACTTTCTGGGAGCTGGGTTCAGTTCTAAACACCTTACAAAGATGAACCTAATCATCAGCACATCCAAAAGAAATAGATTTTTTAAAATCATTTCATTTTCAAATGAGAAAACAGAGAAGGCAAGTTACTTGCCCAGTGGCACACAGCTCTCAGGTGGCAGAGCTAGGATTTGAATTCAGGCAGGCTCGTACAGACTCCACAGTCCCAAACATGGCTTCATCCACAGTGGTGGAGCAGCACTGAGGGCTCGGAGACCACACAGCTCTCCTTCTGGATATTTTTTCCATTCTACTCCTCCCAAAACTTGATCTCACATTGCTCTCTCTTTATCTGCCTCCATGCTTGATGCATTTATTTAATCTTTTGCAGGATGGGTCATTACCTTTTGCAATAGCACACTCAAAGGTAATGACCAAGATAAATTGAAAAGAGAATTCAACACTATTCAATGTAAAATTGAATGGGACATAAAATACGTAATCAGCACTTATGAGGAGTGTCACTAGATTCTCCTCCTCCTCTTCCTTTTTTTTTTTTTTTTTTTTTTTTTTTTTTTTTTTTTTTTTTTTTTTTTTTTTTTTTTTTTTTTTTTTTGCAGTAACACCAGGGAATTTGACGTTGATTCTAACTTGGATGTGAAGCACATACTAGAGTTTCTACACAGTTCCAGCACCATGAGCACTTGTTTCTCAGAAGGCAGGTGAAGCTGAGCTGTGTGGGGCTGTGCTTGGTGGCAGTGTGGAAAATGTGTGAAAGTCACCATGGTGTCGGCAGGTTTTATGAGCAGTTTGCTTGGAAAGCAGTCTCCGATCTGCACTTGCCCGCCCGCCCACCGCAATGCCTTCTCCCCACAGCTCTCTGGGCACCACAAGGGAGGGTGCAGAGGATGTGCGACTTGTGCTCCCATCTTGCTGCACGGCCTACAGACCTCACTTGCGTTTTGAATGTTCAACCACTATTTTAGTGAGAAACAGCATCCAAGATCCTTTTATTTAAGAAAAATTGACAACTGGAAAAACAAATCAAGCTTGTATTTTAGGGAACCGTGTCCAGGGTTCCTGTTTTATGAATTTTACAATTCTCTCTTAAGGCTATTTTTATAGGTTTCAATAACTTGATAAACTATCAAGAGAAAACCATGCAGCATTATGGTCACTACCAAGCAACAGAGATTTCAAGAGGATGGTATTGTCCTATAAAACCACTTCTAGAGTTCAGCGTTTAACTGAACACATTTTGCTTACCTGTTACCAACGTGTCGCTTGGAATATCTTCGATTAGACATTTCTCCTCACGTTCCCCTGCATGGAAATAAAAGGCAGTTGAAAATGGAAAGCCAAAACATAAAAGAAATGCTAACATTTGCATTTCTGTTGCTTGAGCCACTTCTGGTAATACTTTCTTTGAAATGGATCAGTTGCAAGTACCACTGGTGGCTGAGTGTTTGTATTTCATTGGCTAATTTTGTAAAATTGATTTTTGTGAGAAGTGACACATGGCGCTGACACTGGGGAGATATTTGCAGCAAATCCCATGAACAAGATAAAAAGACATCTGAATCTGGGGCTTTTCCAAGCTAATGACGCAGAGTTCCTTCTGATCCATCACTTTGTAAAGATATTGAAGTATTCTGATGGAGTGAAGGACAAGTCTCTAATGAAGATGGTGTCATGGAGGCTGAGGAGTGAGAAGGGGGAGGCAGGTGTAGGCAGGAGGGGAGGGAGGCTGGGTGGGGGGAGTGGTGAGGCTGGGCATGTCGGGGAGGCTGGGTGCCGGGGGGAGTCTGTGTGTGGAGGAGACCGAGTGTGCAGATGGTGAGGCTGGGTGTGTGGAGGGGAAGCTGAATGTGTTAGTGAGGCGGGTGTGGTGGGGAGAGGCTGGGTGTGTGAGGCGGAGGTTGGGTGTGTGTGGGGGGGTAGGGTGGTCTGAGTGGGGGAGGCAGGTGTTGTGGGAGGCTGGGTGTGTGGGGGGAAGTTGGGTGGGGGGAAGTTGGGTGGGGGGAGTCGGTGTGTGTGGGGAATTGATGTGTGTGGGAGTCTGTGTGTGGAGAGTTTGGGTGTGAGTGGGAGTCTGGGTGTGTGTGGGGAGTCTCGGTGTGTATGAGGAGTCTGGGTGTATTGGGGGAGTCTGGGTGTGTGTGGGAGTCTGGGTGTGAGTGGGGAGTCTGGGTGTGTGTGTGGGAGTCGGTGTGAGTGGGGAGTC
>NW_016107432.1:3055774-3076068 GCF_001604975.1 Cebus imitator
GTCTGGTGTGGGGGGGAGTCTGGGTGTGTGTGGGGAGTCCGGGTGTGAGTGGGGAGTCTTGGTGTGTGGGGGGGAGTCTGGGAAGTTTGGGTGTGAGTGGGACTCTGGGTGTGAGTGGGAGTCTGGGTGTGTGTGTGGGAGTCTGGTTGTGAGTGGGGAGTCGGTGTGTGTGGGGAGTCTGGGTGGGTAGGGGGAGTCTAGGTGTCTGCGGGCAGGCTAAGTGGGGATGAGGCTGGGTGGGGGTTTCGTCTGGGTATGAAGGTGGGATGCTAGGTGTGGGGGAGGCAGGTGTGGACCTGTGGGTGGGAGGAAGGGCAGCTAGCTGAAATGGAACCATCTGGACTAGGAAGAGCTAGCGCCCTGAAGAGAGTCTCCAAGTCTGTCTCCTCATTTAAAGGAGTGAAAATCACTTAGTGATCCATTAGGTCCTTTCAGCTGTGACATCCACTGTTCTCTCTTTAAACCTTTTATTTAAAAATATTTGTAGATTCACAAAAAGTTTTGAAAATAGTGCAGAGAGGTCCTGTGACCCATCCCGCAGCGCCCCCGTCACTGCAGGCCTGCGTCACAGGAACCAGGCATTTGACAGTGGCAGAGGACAGCTAGCTCAGCTGCAGAGCTCATGTGCTGTTTTTGCACACACTTTTTTATTTTATGCCTTAAATCAACAGCTCTTTTTGTATGTGAGTGCACCATTATGACGATGCTTCAGCGAGCCCTTACGAGCACTCTGGAAAGAAGTGGGAAGACGGAAAGAATGCGTCGTGTGGTTTGGCGCAGGGGCTGGCAGCCAAGGGCCTGGGCTGTCTGACTACACTGCTTCTCAGGGATGTGAGTGTGGACAGGTCAGCATCCCTTCAGATTGTCACCCATGAGGCAGGACAGCGCTGCCCCACAGCATTGCCTCAGGGATTAGACGACACAGGCTGTGTGGGCTTCTGAGCCCTGGTCTGGTGCACAGAGGGCATTTGTTGAAGGGTGTAGCTGTTGCTTTTCTGGTGCCGGGTGGAGCTGTGGCTGGATTCCCAGTGTGTGGCCGGGGCCACCAGGCACACGTGGGCAGCTGTCTTTACCCACGACCTGCCCTTCCTCCTACCTAAACCCAACTCCAGTTTCAGAGCCCACCTTTTCCTTCCTCCTCAGAGACCTCTCTGTCCCTTCCTACTGGTCTGTGCCCTCTGCCTCAGTCTCCCCAATGCTTTCCTTTAGAGACATCTGTAGCACAATGTTCACAAGGCTAGACTCTGGGGCCACACTGTCCAAGTGTCCCTCCTTTGCCCCTTACCTCCTGTGTGATCCTGGGCAAGTTCCTTATTTGTTCTCTGCCTCAGTTTCCTCATCTATACAACTGAGAGAATAAAGAGCCTACTTTCTGTGGTGGTTGTAAAGATCAAATGATACTCTCTGTGTAAGGTGCTAAGAACAGCCCCTGGCACACAGCACACACTATGTAAGTGTTTGCCATGGTTATTTTATAGCTTGACATCTTGAAGGGGTTGCCAGATAAGCTAGCTCCACTTCTCCATTTCCACCCACAGCTAAAAAAAACCCAAAATCGTGTATCTAGAATATTTTTAAGCACGACTAGAGAATTGTGTGATGAACCCCAAACTAATTTTATTTAACACACACACACATGAATGCATTTTTAAAGTATGTCAGATCAGAGGCCGCTTTCACCTATCAGCACTTCAGTATGCATCACTAACTAGTGAGAACCCTGTTAAATGAACAGTCACCATGCAATAACACCTAACAAAATTAATAATAATCCCTTACTGTCATCCGATAACCAGTTCACAGTCACGTTTCCCTGGTTGCCTTAAAAGGTCTTTTTCACAGTTGGTTTATTTTGATGAGCATCTAAACAGAATCCACACATGACACTGGTTGCCATGTCTGTTAAACCTCTTTTACTTCATGGGGTCTATCTTCCCCACGCCGGTCTCTTTCTTAACCGAGTAATTTGTTGGAGGCTGTGGGGCCCTGGCTCACGCAGCCAGCATCCCAGGAGTGGGTGAAAGCGTCTTCAGGTGCCATCGGACTCAGCACACCTTTGGTGTGACTGCAAATCTCTGGGGGTTCTTATTGCACGCACGTCCTGCTCTGGAGGCTAGGATGGGGCCTAGGCACTGACACTGCTGCTGCAGAGACTGTGCTGGGAGTGGTGGCAGGTCGGCTGGCTCTCCCTCCAGCTTCCCAGATACTGGCGTGTGCAGCTGGAGTTGACGACACTGGCCTCAGACTTTAAGCTAGAGTCACTGGTGAGTGCCTCCTGGTGCCTCACAGTGGAGGCCACAAGGTCTGGCTGTCCTGTCTTGAGTGACCACAGCCCGTCAGGGGCTTGGTACTGTCCCCAGCTTGCCCCTTGTCAGGTTCCCTCAGCCCCTGCCTGGTGGTCTTGACATCCTCTCTCTCTCTCTCTCTCTTTCTTCTCTCTCTCCCTCCCTCTTCCTCTTTCCTCAGTGATTGCTACAGGAGAACTTCTCACCAACTAGCTGCTTGCCCTGAAGCAGTTTGAACAGGAAAGGCCGGCCCCGGGCTTGATTCTTTTCCTAAAATTAGCAGTTTTCAAAGCAGTATGATAGCTACCATGGTAACCAATGGGGATTCTTTAAAGTATCATTATGAATTCATGAGTTGTTGGGTATTTAATGTTTTTCTGATATATTGCAATCATTATTCTTCTTAATACTTAAATTACCCAACCTTTGGCTGATGGCGGCCCTTCGGTTTCACTCCTGTGTCCTTTAGAGAATAACATTCGCCCTTTAATATAATATAAGAAGTGATCACATGAGGAACATTTGCTTCTGCAGATTGTCATTGCCCTGAGTTTTCTCGGAGGACAGAGCTAGGAAATGTTTTTTGTGGGCTTATTTTTAAATTTAAAAATGAGATCATACTCTCATGTCCAATCAAAATGTAAGACTAAAGAGTTTTACATAATTTCATTGAATATATACTTGCATCTCTTTTATGCAAAAAAAAACTACTTACTAGCATTAATATAATTATTTCCTTTATCCTTCAATATAGCTATACAGGCATACCTTGGAGACATTGCGGGTTCAGATCCAGACCGCCACAATAAAGCAAATATTGCAATAAAACAAGTCACACAAATTTTTGTTTCCCAGTGCATATAAAAGTTATATTTACACTATACTGTAGTCTATTAAGTGTGTAATAAGCACTGTGTCTACAAAAACAATGTATGTACCTTAATTAACATACTTCATTGTTAAAAAATGCTAATGATTATCTGAACCTTCATGGAGTGGTAACCTTTTTGCCGGTGGAGAGTCTTGCCTTGATGTGGGTGGCTGCTAACTGATCAGGGTGGTGGCTGCAGAAGGTTGCAGTGGCTCTTTCAGGGACTTAAACAACAGTGAAGTTTGTCACATCAATTCACACTTTCACAAAAGATGTCTCTGTAGCATATGACACTTTGATAGCATTTTACCCATAGTAGAAAGTCTTTTAAAATTGGAGCCAATCCTCTCAAACGCTGCTGCTGCTTTATCAACTAAGTTTATAGAATATTCTAAACCCTTGGCTTCATTTCACAATGTTCACAGCATCTTCTCCAGAACTAGATTCCATCTCAGTGAACTACTTTGTTTGCTCATCCATTCAGGTTTTATCCTGAGACTGCAGTAATTTGGTCCCATCTTCAGGCTCCACTTCTAATTGTAGTTCTCTTGCTCTTTCCACCACATCTGCAGTGACTTCCTCCACTGACGTCTTCAGCTCCTCAGAGTCACCCATGAGGGTTGAGATCAGCTTCTTCCAAACTCCTGTTCTTGTTATATTTTTATGTACTCCTGTGAATCATCAATGTTCTGAATGGCATCTGGAATAGTGAATCCTTTCTAGAAGGTTATTAATTTACTTGTCCAGATTCATGAGAGGAATCCCTATCTGTCACAGCTATAGCTTTACAAAATATATTTCTTAAATAGTAAGACTTGATAATTGAAATTACTCCTTGATCTATGGCTGCAGAATGGATGTTGTATTAGCAGGCATGAAAACAACAGTAATCTTATACATCTTCATCAGAGCTCTTGGGTGACCAGGTGCATTGTCAATATTGTCAATGAGCAGTAATATTTCAAAAGAATTTTTTTTTCTCAGCAGTAGGTCTCAAAAGTAGGCTTAAAATATTCAGTAAACCATGCTGTAAACAGATGGCTGTCATCCAGGCCTTGTTGTTCCAAGTATAGAGCACAGCAGAGTAGGTTTAGCTTAATTATTAAGAAACCTAAGATTTTCAGAATGGTCAATGAGGATTGGCTTCAACTTTAAGTCACCAGGTGCATTACCCCCTAACGAGAGAGTTAGTTTGTCTTGTATAAAAGTTCTAGATGGCATCTTCTTCCAATAGAAAGCTATTTTGACTACATTGAAAATCTACTGTTTAGTGTAGCCATCTTCATCAATGATCTTAGCTACATCTTCTGGGTAACTTGCTGCAGCTTTTACATCAGCACTTGCTGCTTCATCTTGTCCTCTTTTTTTCTTTTTTCTTTTTTTTTTGGTGGGGGTAGTTGGAAAACCTTGTACTTTCATGGTATGGTGATGGCTTCTTTCCTTAAACCTCATAAACCAACATCTTCTAGTTTCAAACTTTTCTTCTGCAGCTTCCTTACCTCTCTCAGTTTTCATAGAATTGAAGAAAAGGACTTGCTCTGGATTAGGCTTTAGCTTAAGGGAATGTTGTATCCCCTTTGATCTTCTATCTAGACCACTAAAACTTTCTCCATATCATCAATAAGGCTCTTTCACTTTATCATTTGTGTGTTTACTGGAGTGGCACTTTTAATTTCCTTCAAGAACTTTTCTTGGCTGGGCACAGTGGCTTATGCCTATAATCCCAACACTGTGGTAGACTGAGGCAGGAGGATTGCTTGAGGCCAGGAGTTTGAGACCAGCCTGAGCAACATAGCAAAACCTTGTCTCAACAGAAATATATATATATATATAATTACGTATATATTATGTATAATACATTGAAATACATACAATTTCAATAGCAATAACAAATTGCTGATTACAGATAATCATAACATATAATAATGATAAAATACATTGAAATATTTTAGGAATTACCAAATAAATATATAAAGATATGTTAACATTTTAATATATAAATGATATATATTTATATACTGATAAAATACAGCATGCCTGTAGTCCTACCTTGTTTGGAGGCTAAGGCAGGAGGATCCCTTGATCCCAGGAGCTCAGGGTTACAGTGAGCTATGATCATGCCACTGCACTCCAGCATAGGTGACAGAGCAAGACGCTGTCTCCAAAAATAATAACAATACCTTTTTCTTTGTATTCACAACTTGGCTGACTCTTTGGTACAAGAGGCCTAGCTTTCAGCCTATCTCAGCTTTATGTTAATCATTTCTAGCCTTTGATTTAAAGAGAGAGACGATGGCGCCTCCTTTCACTTGAACACTTAGAGGTCACTCTAGGGTTACTAGTTGGCCTAATTTCAATATTGGTGTGTCTCAGGAAATAGGGAGACTGGAGAAGAGAGAGGGGAATGAAGGAATGGACGGTCATTGGAGCAGTCAGACCACATATAACATTTATCTGCTACGTTTGCCATCTTACATGGGTACAGTTAGTGGCATCCTAAAACAATTTCAACAGTAACAACAAAGATCACTGACCACAGATCATCATAACAGATATAATAATGATAAAACACATTGAAATATTGTAGGAATTACCAAATGTGACACAGAGACATGAAGTGAGCATATGCTACTGAAAAATAGCATGGACAGACTTGCTCAATTCAAGATTGCCCCATACCTTTCATTTATAAAAAGCACAATATCTGCAAAGCACGATGAAGCAAAGTACAGTAAAGCGGGGTGCCTGCAAGAGTTTCCAGAGAGCCACACCAACATTGCTACTGTCAAAAAGACTGCTAAATGCCATCTAAGATTTCCTTGCCGTTCTCTTTAGTCTTTTCCCAGGGATATATGCACAAAAACACCATTTAAAGTTACTAATTATTTTATTTTCATATAAAGTATATTTCATCTGTGTCTGTTTTCAATATTTACGATTTAGTCCTTTTGCCTTTTTAAAGTCCACTTTATTTTTAATTATGTAAAACACTTATGTGGTTCAAAAATAAAATTATATACAAGAAAAGAAACAACAGATGAGACAAAAAAATGAAAATGAAAATGGTAGATTTAAACCTGATGATATCAATAAGTCCATTAGATGTAAATGACATACAAGGCAGAGATTATCAGACCAGTAAAGAAGCCAGACCCAAATGATTATTGTTATATGTAAATTTTTGGTGCTGAAAAGAAAAATTAGTACTGGGACAAAGGATCTCGGCAAAGCAAGAGATCCTTTTACTTCCTGCAGAAAGGGTACCCTTGTTAGCAATTTTGCTACAAGAGTGCAACGAATAAAGGAAAGCAGACATATTTATCCCTTACGCATTTGGGGTTGTCCTCACTGCTGTGTCTGATCTCCGTTGGCTGGAGCCAGACCTCCCAATCTAAACTAAAACCTGATTGGCTAACAACTTACAACTTTTCTAAACAGATAAAAGCAGTGGAGAGCAAAAAGGAATTCCAAATAAGCAAGGGGCATAGGCTGGGAGCTGGGACATGCCTGTGAGCACCTCCAGCACAGATATCTTGGTTAAAGTACAAGGACATAGAATGTACTATGTGCCTGTAAGAATGTCTAACAGCTAAGTAGGATGGGGTTTAACAAAGAGCTACTAGCAAAAAGCAAGAAGGCTTTGAAGAAAGTGTTTAAAACAAGCTATTATTTCTAACACTTATGAATTTTTCTTAAGAAAAGAAACTTTGAAGAGGAAGTTTTCTACTTCCCACAATTATTGTCTACAAAAAATTGGCTTTAAAAAAAGATACTCTATGCAAACTCTAATCCAAGAAGTTGGAGCGCCAACATTAAAATCAGACAATGTAGACTTTTAAACAAAAGAATATTACCGGAGATAAAGGAGCATTTCTTAATGAAAAATGACAACTATCTTAAATATATATTACCTAATAATAAAACTTCCAAATTCGTGAAACAAAAATTGCCAGAACTGAAGGAGAAAGAGATACATCTACAATTACAGTTGGAGATTTCAACACTCCTCTATTAATAATAGAACAGATAAAGGGAAATCAGTAGGGATAATGAAGACCTGAACAATGCCATCAGCCAACGTGACCCAATTTGACCAAACTAACATTAATGAAACACCATACTCGGGCATGACAGGATGCACAGGGAATATTTGCCAAGATAGGTCTTACTTTGGGCTATAAAATAGTATCAATAAATTTAAAAGGGTTGAAATCATACAGAATATGTTCCTTCCCGCAACTTAATTAAATTAGAAATCAGTAATAAAACATACATGAGAAAATCCAAATATTGAGAAATTAAACACAGTTTTAAACAAACCATGCATCAGAGAAGATGTCACAGGGAAGATAGGAGGTATTTTAACTGAATTGCAATGAAAATACATTTGTGGTACACTGCTAAAGCAATTTTTAAAGGAAAATTTATGCCTTTAAATACCTATATTGAGTTTGTGGCCAGGCTGGCAACGTAGTAAGACCCTATCTCCGTAAAAAAAAAAAAATTTTTTTTTAATTAGTCAGGCATGGTGACATGTGCCTGTAGTCTTAGCTACTCAGGAGGCTGAGGCAGGAGGATTACCTGAGCCCAAGAATTTGAGGTGGCAGTGAGCTATGATTGTACTACTGCACTCCAGCCTGGGCAACAGAGCAATACTTTGTCTCAAAAAAAAAGTGCTTATATTAGAAAAGAAGAAAAGTTTAAAATCCATGACCTAAATTTCTACCTTAATAAACTACAAAAAGAAAAGCAAATTAAACCTAAAGTAAGAAGGAAGGAAATATTAAAGACTGATGGAAGAAAAAGTAAAAGTAAAATGTGGAAATCATTGAAACAAAATGAGCAAACATTAGAGAAAGCTAATGAAACCAAAAGTGTTTCTTTGAGAGATCAATGAAATTGATAAGTCTGATCGGGGAAAAGGAGAAAAACCACAAATCACCGATATCAGAATGAAAAGGGATATTGTTATAAATTCTACAGATATTAAGAGGGTAATAAATTTTATGGGCTGGATATGGTAGCTCATGTCTAATCCCACCATTTTGGGAGACGGAGGAAGATGGATATCACTTGAGTTCAGAAGTTTGAGACCAGCCTGGACCTCATAGTGAGGCCTCATTGCTACAAAACATGAAAAAATCAGCTGAGTGTAGTAGTGGGTGACTGTGCCCCAGTTACTTAGGAGGCAAAGTGGGAGGATGGCTTGAACCCAGGAGGTTGAGACTGAAGCAAGCCGTGACTGCACCACTGCACTCCAGCCTGACGACAGGGAGACCCTGTCTAAAAATAAAATAAAATAATTTTGTGAATGACTTATGCCAATACATTTGACAATTTAGATTAAATTGACAAAATCTTCAAAAGCACAAATTACAAAAACTGTCACAAGAAGAAAAAAGTTTAATGGTCTAATAAATTTTAGCCTAATACATTCAATCTAATAAAGAAATTTTATTTGTAATTAAAAACTCCTCCCGAAAAGAAAATTCTAGGCTCAATGGCCTCACTGGTGAATTCTGTGAAGTATTCTATAAAACATTTATGAAAAAGTTAATATCCATTTTTCACAAAGTCTTTCAGAGGAGAAGAGAGCACTTGGATTCATTTTATGAAGTCAACATTATCCTATACCAAAATTATGCTATGACATTATAGAATCTAATAATAAATGTGTTTTGAACTGACAATTCCCTGTGCTTTGGAAGATTCTGTGGTTAAAAATTTGCCTAGTTATTTGAATTTGGTTTTTGTTTGAGAAGGAGTCTCACTCTGTCGCCCAGGCTGGAGTACTGTGGCACAATCTCGGCTCACTGCAACCTCCGCCTCCTGGGTTCAAGCGATACTCTTGCCTCAGCCTCCCAAGGAGCTGGGGTTACAGGCGCCCGCCACCATGCCTGGCTAATTTTGTGTTTTTAGTAGAGATGGAGTTTTACCATGTTGGCCAGACTGGTCTCAAACTCCTGACCTCAAATAATCCATCCACCTTGGCCTCTGAAACTGCTGGGATTCCAGGCGTGCCCCACCATGCCCTGCCAGTTATTTGAATTTGTGAAGCTAAATTTCCAGCTTATGATTTGTTTTCCTCAGCCCTGTTGATCATCTCTCACTTTACCCCTACTTTTCAGCTTCTCTAATTTTGCTGTTATTTTTTTCTCCATCTTTGGGGAATTTATACTTTTATTTGAGAGTTTTTTTAAAAAAAATTGTATTACCACTCCTGAAATCTCAGACCATCTTTTTGTTCCTCCACCCTGAACCACATCGTTTAGAAGTTTTTCACTGAAATTATCTTGGTATTAAGATTCTTCCATTTCTGTTAATCTGAAAATGTCTGTGTTTTTCTCTCATTCTCGAAATATGTTGCTGAGTTCCCAACTCTGGGCTGACAGTTAATTTTTCTCAGCATTTCAAAAGTATTATCCAACTGCCTTCTGACTCCCTTTGGGCTGTTAGGAAGTTGCTGTCATTCAATAGACGATTCATAAGCAATCTGTACCTTCCTCTGAGTCCTTTGCAGGTTTCTTCTTTGTGTTTAGTGTTCCTAGTTTCAATATGCTGTACATAGGCATGTACTGCTTTCATTTTTCCTCTTTGGAATATATTGTTCTTTCTGTTTCTGGAGATAGCTTTTAATTTTAACCAGTGCTATAAATTTACACTATTTTCTCTTTAAATATGATCTCTTCTCCACTCTCTCTATTATCTCCTTTAGAGTCTTTGATTTAAAACATTTTAGAACTTTCCATCTTGTCTTCCATATTTTTGAAATTTCCCATTTCCTGTCTCTCTGTGCTGCATTCTGCATGATATCTCCAGCTAGATCTTCCAGTTCACTAATTCTTTCTCTAGCTATGCTAATTAGCTCTTCAACTCACTGACTAACGCTTCCCCATTTGATAATTTTTCTTTCCCAAATGTATCTGTTTGTTTCTAATTTCCCTTGTTGGTTTGTCATTTTTGTTCTACTTGTTTTTTCTGACAAGTTAATTACCTGAGATCTTAGGCTTCTGTTCAGCTTTTTTTTATTTTTTCCTGGCTTTCAATTATAGCAACTTGTTTTCTTGTTTTTCTAATCTTTGTGTTGCACTCATCTGATATTGATTGTTGGGGCTCACACTAGGGACTGGGAAAGCTTCTGTGGAGAGAATCGCTCCTGTACTTTCCTATGTCACAGGGCATTGCTGGCCTCGAGGGTCTCTGTCCGTGTGGGGTGCTGTGCTCACCTTTTCACTCTGCTGCTGGCCAAGCTCACAGCAGCCCCCAGGAGCCCTGCCTCTCCCCACTGCTCATGAGCTTGTTTCTTAGGCCTGACACCAGCTCCCCTTTGCTCCAGCCTCAGTGTTTTTGTTTGCTTATTTTTCCAAAGTGGCGGTAGAAAGTAGAGTCCTCCATGCATCTTATGAAAAGGGCAGTGTCTCAGAGCTTTGTCCATCCCATTTTGCCATTCTGTGGAGGGTGTCACCTGAAAGTGCCAAGGCAGGCATCTGGATTGTGCCACCCAAACACCCTCTTCTACGGCTCCAGTGGAGTATGGACGGGAGTGGAGTTAGGTGTCAGTGCTCAGTTCCTCAGTCTACCATCTTTGCCAGGAAGTCCCTGCTCATTGCTTCTTCATGTCCTACCCTCTGTCTTCCTCCCCCAGTGCCACAGACCCCTCAGCCCCAGTCCCCATGGCTGAGCACAGTGGCCATTCCCATGATTATCCTTCTATGGCTTGGATGCTGCAGACTGCTGAACACTTCCTCCTCCTCAGCACACTGGGCTGGGCCAACACCACCCATAGACCCAGTAGCCTCCTGGAGCCCAGTGTACCCGTTTTCCACTGATGTGAGTGGCATGGAGTCTTGTGCAGACATGGGGCTCCTCCTTCTGGCCCAGGTACCCCCATCCACCTGTGGCTGCTCAGTGTGCAGGGGGCCATGAATGGGACCCTCAGGTGTGAACCTGCCCTCACTCGCTCAGGCTCCCCATGCTGACCCAGTTGGGTCAAGGCCTTCCTGAAGCTGGGATGGGGTCAGCTGCTTAGATACCTCTGGGAATCATGTTAAATACAGATCTATAAAAATTCACATTGCCTTTTCATCAAAACAAACCCACACTCATCTACTTCTTACCATCTCCAGGGATGTCTCTGAGGCCCAAATCCCCCTCTTTCAGGACCATTGCGGGGCTCCTCCTCTCCATTTTCCTGTCTATACCCGCTACTCACTGGTGTCAAGATGGCGGCCACTAACGTGGTGCTGTTTCTGCACTCTGTGCCCTCCTGTGCAGCCCACCTCATTCAGGCAAGGCCAGCCGCCTAGGTTCCGTCTGACCTGTCCTTCCACCAGGCAGCCCCCCCGTGGGATTCCCTGCACAACATTCCATTACTGGATGGCATTCCCCATCGGTCTCCCTCAAACCTCAGTACCTCAACCCAACAGTGGCCGTCCTGGTGGTATGGGGGCCCCAGAGACTTCTGTGATGGCAGCCATGTAACCACACGTCCTGGGGTCCCTGAGGCTGGGAGAGAGCATGATAGCCTCTCACCTGGGCAGTAAATGTTCTGGCCCCAAAGTGATGCCTGTCCTGCCCCAGGGCCCCCCAGTTCCATGCTTCCCGAGGGAGTAGCTAGTGCGGGTGTCCACAGGCGTCTCCCACACCACCCCTTCCCCAGCCTTTCAGTGTTCTTACAGACTCACAGGCTCCACAGTAGCACATGGTTCTGTGAGTCTGGTCTTGCAGTCTCTGCTCTTTGACTGGAGCGTTATGTCCATTATGTTCAGGCTTCAGTGCACCGGCCCATTGTGCTGCTCTGGTGTTTGAGTTTTGAGCTCCTGGCGAGGTTAACTTGGTCAGCATCTTCTCATGGTCGTGCCAGCTCCAGCAGCCCAGCGGCTCTGACCATGGAGTTTTCCATGTGCTCTGACTCAGGAGCATCAGGGATGGTCTGTGTATGTTTGGTGGGTTCTGATTGTGGGTTCATGTTCCTGGGGACCCTCTGAGTTCCAAGTACACAGTGTGGGCTCTAGGCAGGATTTACGGCTATTTCTTCCAGCAGCCTCCTGGCATTATCAGTCCCGGAAACCTTAAGAAAACTTTAAGCCAGGGGTTTTTCAGATCTCCAGGTAACCTCAGAACTCATGCACCTGTGAGCTTGGGCTTATGTTCATTGTTTTCAGGGTTGGTGGGAGGGATGGCGTGCAGGGTAGTGGAAGCTGGGCCTGGGGTCTGGTTCTAGAAGCATCAGGGCTAGAGGGCCTTAGAGCCAGTTACAAGGAAGGGGTGTCTCTCAGGGTGAGGGAAGTGAGCCTCCACCTTACAGTCACTGGGAGAGGACTGAAGGAGAAGCAGCCACCCCCCAGTCCATCCTCACACCACGCACAGCTCCGGCCTAGGCACTGGGAGACCCCTGGGGTTCCACCAGCAGAGTGGCACTGGTGGGGAGGGCCAGGGACCCTGGCTGCAGGAAGAGCCACGGCAGATCATAGTGAGCCCTTGGGAGACATCTTTGAGGTTGGGGCCTCTGAGCTCAGGTCCCAGGAGGCATCTGCTGGTGGCCTGATGAGTCTTGGTGGTCAGTGGTCTCCCAGAAACAGCAGCAATGCAAGCTGCTCCCACAGAGGAGGGGGCAGAGTGAGGCTTCTGCAGCCTCATCCAGGCCTGGAGGCACCCCTCCTCTGAGCTTCTGATTGTCCTGTGGGAAGGCGCCTGCGTGCTGGGTTTGTGGATGCGCCTGATGCGCTGTTTGCTGTGTCTTCTGAAACGCTGTATGGGCCAGGGCTGGCCCCTGTTGTGGGGAGACTTGTGGGTCTCAAGCCTGCCTCCCCCACACGCACGGCACGTGCCTCATGGCCCTGACGGTGTCACCAGGTGCCTTCTGAATGTGTGTCCCCCATTGGAGCACATCAGGTGTCCCTGCACTGCGCAGGGCCCAGAACAAGGGCGGGGTCAGCCAGCGACATTTGTCAGGAACAGAGATAGTCTTTATTCAAATGCAAGAGATCCGTAGCATGAAAACATCGAGTGAAGTTTCTGAAACTGCCCCATTTATTCACTTCTCAAATGGCCCCCCCACTTGCACGTGTCCTCGGGAGAGTGGGCTCAGCGCCAGCCTGGAGCACCAGATCTGAGGTATCTGCAACCACGTGGGAGCCAGGCCCCTGGACAACGAAGGACAATCTCGTGGAGCAGCAATAACTTATAAGGAGACATAATTTAGAGTAGACGGAGCCTGCAGAAGGAGGAGGCTGAGAGCAGATGGGACGTGGGGACCGCTAAGAAGCAAGGCTGGGAAAGGAGGAGGCTGTTCCCGATGCCCCTGCCGGCCACCAGAGGGCCGGTCAGCGCAGAGAAGGTCGGCCCGGCCTCTCCGCGGCCGGGAGCAGCACGAAATCCCCGTGCCCTGGGCCGCCAGCAGCATGAGCCTGCACAGGAGCCCCCGAGCCCCGGACACCCCCCGGCTCCAGGGGGGCCCAGGGGCTGCGGGGCTCTGGTCTTAGACGCAGTTATCAGGGACGCACTCGGCCTCTTCTTCGAGCTCGGGGCAGGGGCTCCCGTTGTTGGCGGGCTGGACCCGGACATAGCGAGTCCTGCTCTTAGCCCCCAGCTTCCCACAGGGGCCTCCGCACAGTCCCCAGGACGACCACAGGGAAACCTCGCAGTCCAGCGGCGTTTCTGGAACTGGACCAAGCACAGGAGAAACCTAGGTGAACACTCGCTTGAGGCGGCCCTTCCTGCAAACAAGCCCCACCCACCGATGTGTGCATTCGTCGGAGGCCACGCCCACACTTCCACCAATGTGCATTCGCCGCAGGCCACGCCCCCACACTTCCCCCAATGTGTGCATTCATCAGAGGCCACGCCCACACTTCCCCCAATGTGTGCATTCATCAGAGGCCACGCCCACACTTCCCCCAATGTGTGCATTCATCAGAGGCCACGCCCACACTTCCCCCAATGTGTGCATTCATCAGAGGCCACGCCCACACTTTAAGGGCTTTCGGTTTCCCCGCTCAGTTGCAGAGTGAGCGGCAAGATGGATGGCACCATGGCAACCTTGGAAACAACCCAAGGACTGGAGTTGCACATTTCTGCGTGAGAGCCGGGGCTGCCGCTCAAGTCTTTGCGGTGTTGAAACTCCCACACCGTGGCAGAGTGAGAAGCCCCAGGAGAGGGTGGACACTCCTGCTGTGGAAAGCTGCTCCCCTCAAACCTAGACCCAGTTGCCACATTTACTGGAATAACAGACAGGGGCACCGGGTTAGCCGTCTGTCTTGCGGGGCCTGGACCCCCAAGGGGCTCAGACGTTTCCAGTATCATTGTTTCCCTGGGTCCCATCTGGTTTTCATAATTTTCATGCATCTAAAAATCATCATTTTGGTGTTATGGTTACACTTGGTAATTTCCATTTTTCCAAAGTAAAATGCAAAGCCCTCTTTTGCACCCCACAGGCCAAGCCAGCCAGATGGGCATTGTTTCCCTGTGGTTGTATGGCGCAGGGCAGGCAGCCCAGATGGAGGCCAGGAGCCCCGCCTCCCTCTGCCGCCCACGCCAGGACGGTCAGCAAGGGCTCCGCTCCTGAGGACGGTCAGCCAGGGCTTGGCTCTCCTCACAAATCTGCGAGCACTGTGCTGCCAGCTTTGTGGCCACTGAAGGATGAGACCCTTCAACAAGTCACAGGCGTTTGAGGAATTCAAGAAGGATGACAGAGAATGGAGAAGGGGGTCGGTGTGCAGGTGCAGTTCCTAGAATGGTCTGGCAACCCTGGCGAGGCCCACACCTGGAGCAGTCCTCTCCAAAGTGGCAGGAACAGGGCTTGCAAAGACCTTGGGTGCTGACGCTTTGCAGGGGCCCTGGTGTATTAGAAGCCTGAGAGCCAGGGCCCGGGGCAGCCCACCTGGAGAGCACACAGAGCCGCTGGGAGGTCCCAGCAGGCCCCAGCTTCCCGACTGGAACTGGGGTGGTGGGAGCACCCCCACCCTGGCTGTGGTGAGGAGTCAGCGAGCATCTGCAGTGCCAGCTCTGCAGAGAGGGCCCTACCACAAACCTCTCCAATGCTGCAAAGCCCTGTGAGGAGGAGGCCTGGGGACAGGCGTCCAGCGAGTGAGCAGGAAGATAGAGTGGAGCCAGGCTGGCTTGGCGGGAGCCTCTTGTGTGCCACCCACCACATGCCAGGCCCAGCCTCTACCCTTAGGAAGCCAAATGTCACAGGAAAGACCCTTGTGGGTGGTAGTCTGTGCTCCGTTCCCACAGGGCCAGCATGGAGTGTGCTGGGGAGAGCCTTGAGGGCACAAAGGAACGGAAGCAGGCCAGCAGGAGGCAGGTGGACGCAGGAGGCACCAGACAGGGTTGGTGGGAGTGGCTGCAGGCATCCTTCTCAAAGCTACGATGCCTGCAGTGCCCTGGGAATGAGGAGCCATGCTACCCAGTGGCACTTGCTGGGACATTGGTGAGGGAAGGTGCTTGGCTCAATCCTGCTCAGGTGCAGTTTGGGTGGAATTCTCTGTCCCTCCTCCTCTGCTCTCAGAGCTCACAGCAGTCTCTCCCCACCCCCTGCAATGCCGCTCCTGCTTGGCCTCGGCTGACTTTATCCCCTCTCCTGGCCGAAGGCACTGGCCACGTGCTCCCCTGCCCACTGTGGCCCGGTGCCCCTGATGGTGGGGCAAACCACAGGTCTCCGGACCCTCTGCCCATGAGAGGCTCTTCCCACCAGACCAGCTGTGCACCACAGACAGTGCTGGCACGTTTGCCTGTTGGGTAAGTGGCTCAGGCACATCTGCTGGCATCTGCTTGGACAAATGAGTGAGGACCTCAAGCCTGAGCTGGGCAGGGGCAGCACCGAGGCTGGCACAGGGAGGCCAAGTCTATCCCAAACGAGGAGGAGGGATCCAGGGCTGGGCACAGCCTCTGTCTGGGAGTGGTTCCCGCCAGCCGTGCGGAGCTCACCGCCTCCTGTCTCAGCTGCCCGCCCCTTGCCTCCAAGGATGGCTGACAGTAAGCTTGTAATTACTGCTGCTCCTCAAGACGACATCTGTCCCCACCACACCGCTTGGGAGGGGGGGAGTGTGTGGGACAGCTCTGCACCTGCCTCAACTCCAGCCAGCAAGGTGGAGGACGATGGGACCCATGGCCACGTTGGTGGGCTCCAGTTCCTTCTGGGGAAAGTCTGAAGTCCACTCTTGTCTGGAGCCTACCCTGACCCTCCCACACCCATGTCAGGTGAGAAGCAGAGACCCAGAGCCAACAGGTCCCGACCCATGACACAGTGAGGCACCCCAGGCCACAGGTGCTGCTTGGGGCCAGTGGCCACCACCCAGCTGAACGTGGAGGGAACTGCCACTCAGCCCCAGCGTTCCCACCTGCCTGGGGCCAGCAGGTGCCTGGAGGAGCTAGGGAACACTCATCAGCACCTGCCCTGCTCCACACCAAGGCACCTGTGAGCAGAGCCCCAAGCCGAGACCCCCACAGGAGCCTTCACCTGGTGGCCACACAGACGGGGCCATCCTAGCAAGCTTCCTTGTCAGCTGTGACACACAGGTCACCCGTGGGTGCATGTCTGACGGGACAGTGTGTCTCAGGTACTCTCTGGGGCCTCCTTTCATTCTTTCCTCTATGCTGTGGGGTGTAAGGTGTTTCCAACTGCAGATATTGTGGAAGAGTTATATCTTCAGCGTTTGAATCAACAGAATCCTAAATCTCCTCAGCACCATCTTGCAGCACACGCTTCGAATCGCTATTTGGAATTTCTCTGAGCCTTAGATTTGGGTTTGGTGGTGGCCCTGTGGCAGGGCTGGGGCAGCTGTGTGTCCCGTATGTCCTGTGGGGTGCCAGCCGCAGCTTCTCCCTCGCAGGACGGACGAGGCTGTGGCAGACACTGAGCTTCCCTCTGAACCTGAGCACCTCTACCCGCTGGAGTGATGCCCCTGAGCTCTGCCGTGGCACTTTCCACAGCCAGCTCTTCCCTGGCATCTGGAGAGTGGGGGGGATGGGAAGGGAGTTTTTACCTGACGCACTGTCCACAATCTCGTTGTCCCTGCTGGCCAGGACCGAGGGGGGAGGGACGAACACCCTGGGGCTCTGTTGCAGCCGTACCAGCGTCACCCTGGCGATGGGAGGCAGGGCCTTCAGCCGCGGGTAGTAGAAGGAGTTGGCCGGATGGCTGGGAGAGGAGGACGTTATCTGGGGAGGAGGAAGAGGAGGTTGGCATGGGGTCCAAGAAGGCCACCTTCGGGTGTGCATATGGCCTTACTGGGGCCAGTGCCCAGCGTCCAGCGCCCTCCGCCCCACTGTGGGGGACAGGGTCCCTTGTGCTTCTCTCAGACGTCCCATGGGGCACGGGCTGGAAACTGAGGCCAGGAAGGGGCGGCCTTCTCAGGACGCAGTCCCACTCTCCTCCCTGCGGTGCTGCGACCCAGTGGGGGCAGGGCGGGCATGGGGGGCTCTGCACCCCCTTGCTCACTGCCGCCCCTAGAAGCAGAGCCTCTTCTACACAAAAGCTGCAAGCGGCTGTCCTGGGCTGGGAGGCGCGGGCACAGCCAGGACTCAGCCATGTCCCGACCAGGCGGGGCCACAGCAGCCCTGGCGCACGCGGGACGCCCACTCACCTCGGTCACTGTGTCCTGCGGGATAGTGGCGAAGTTGGGGGAGGAGAAGGTGAAGCCGCTGTCCGTCCCGGCGTCGTAGGGGTACAGGTCCAGCGCCGCCTGCTCCCGCCAGCGGTCCCCGTCGCACAGGTCCAGGCTGTCCACGCCCACGAACCAGTCCGGGCTGGGCACGATGCGCACCACGAACGAGACCTGCGGCCGCTGCGGCTCAGCGCGCCCGCCAGGGCCACGGCCCCGCCCCCGCCCCCGCCTGCCCGCTGCTCACCAGCGAGTGCCTGCGCTGCACCTCCAGCTCCGCGGACGTCTGCCCCGTGCCGCTGGGGACCGCGGGCGCCGAGAACACCGCGTGCACGCTCTGCAGCGCCTCCCCCGCCGCCTCGATCTCCTTCATCAGCGCCCAGGCCTCGCCGCGCTCGGCGAAGTCGCGCAGCCCGTTGCTGACATACTGGTTCTTCCTCCACATGCTGTAGTCTGAGCTGTGCGCGGCCCCTGCAGGACCACCCGGCCGCGCCGCGGGCACCGTGAGAGGCGGAGGTGGGGCTTGGATCCCAGCGGGCGCCCCAGGGGATCCCTCCCCGCAGCCCGCAGGGAACCGTGTCCCCCTTGTCACGTCGGACCGTGACCTCCTGTGGCTACCCCCTGCCCCGACGCGGGGCTGCGTGGCCACCCGCAGCCCACCCTCCCCGTGACCGCCTCCTGCCCCCACGGCACCCCCGAAGCCCAGAACACAGCCAGCCGCACACGGCAGGCGCTCGGCAAATATTTCTTGCTTCAGAGTCTCCTGGACGTGAGCGCGCCCCAGACTGGGAAGCAATGTGCAGCTGTGGGGGGCTCCGGGGCCGCAGCCCTCCTGGAGGAGCAGGAGTCGAAGAGGGGCTGCACTCACCCAGCAGCGAAGACCACTGCGCGGGGGGGCGGAACAGGGGGTACTGCTTGGGGAAGGCCGTCTGGCTCCACTTGCCGGTGAAGGTGATGCTGTATTTGGCCGGGGCTCTGGCGGAACAGACAGACTCTCCCCCACGAGGGTGGCCGGCGGCGCCGCCGCCGAGCGTGGCCAGGAGGAGAGCCCAGAGGGCCCTGCCCAGGGCGGCGGCCGGGCTGGGGTTTTCCATCACCTGGGAGCACAGAGGGGAGCAGCCGCGCGCTGGCACCGCCGTGCCAGCCTCGGGGTGGAAAGCCGAGAGGGCTCCGGCCGCACTTTGGGCTCCAGGACTGCCCCGTGCGCCCGCGCACCCCTCCCTGCTCTGCAAAGCTCTCCTACGGCCCTTGGGAGACCCCCATCCGCGGAAGGGACGGCGCGGGGTTAGATGCCCGTGCGCCTGCGAGCGACCAAGGGTAACGGGCAGGTTTTCAGTCCAAGTCCCTGCAGCTGGCTGGGCGGGTCGGGGTGCGGCCTCCGGGAGGTGCCCTCGCCGCCGCTCTCCCCACCAGCCTCCGCCGTCGCGGGGACCCGGGGTCTTGCCTGACTGGCCGCCCCCGGGATTAGACCTGCAAAGCTCGGGTCGCCACCAGTCCCGGGGTCCCTCTGGAGGTGCCACAAGGTTCTGAGCCGCGGGGAAAGTGCAGGAGGCCCGGGCCTCTCTGGGTGTCCCGGGGGCGCGCAGTACTCACCCGGCAGGAGCGGCGGGAGCTCAGCGGGCCGCAGTCGGGTCCCAGCCAGAGCCCGGAGCCCCTATTTAAGCCCGAGGCCGTCTCCCCGGGCCAGCCAATGAGGCTCCAGTTCCTCCCGTCCTCGGAGCCGCACAGCCTGGCCTCCAGCGAGGGGCAGACCGGACGTGGGAGAAAGGAGGAGAAGGGGCTGCGGGGGCTCCAGGGGCTCCGCTTTCCCAGCTCGCCCTGCCCAGCGACCTTCCCCAGCCAGATCACTCTCCTCCCCCGCCGCGCAGCCGCACCCCTTCCTTTGTCTGTCTGTCCTGTCCCTCCCCTCCGGTCCCCTCCCCTCCCACACTCCTCCTCCCTCTCCTCTCTCCTCTCTCCTCTCCCTTCCGATTCTCTCCTGTTCCCTCGAGCGCCTTCCTGGTGCCTCCCTAGGTGCCTCGGAGGGCAGTTCTGTGCCCCAAGCTGGGAAAGCACAGAGCGTGGGGGCGGAGGGGCTCTTGTTTTCGCCTTCTTGAAATTAAAGCCAGCGAGCTACACCTTCCCGCAGGGTGTGACCTGGAGGGCCCTGAGCGTGGCCTGACTTCAGTCAAGTGCTGGAGGTGGCCTGGAGCTCTGGCTCCCGGATAAGGCATCCCTGGTCTCCGCGGCCCTGGCGTTAAGTCTCTTTCCTGGCATGGCCTAAAACTGCACAAAACAGCCAAGCGGTCTACACTGTGGCCCCAGTGCATCTGCCAGCCATCCCTCCTGGAGGGAGATCAGAGTGGGCTGAGGGTCTGGGGTGGGGCGCGCAGGGAGTCAGAAAGAAGCCACAGAAAGGGGGCACCCTCCCCAGGACTCCGTGCAGGGCTGGGGCTGCAGGCGGGCGGTGTGGGCGGTGTGTGCAGTGTGTAGTGTGTGTGCGGTGTGTGTGTGGTGTGTGTGGTGTGTGTGTGGTGTGTGTGGTGTGTGTGT
>NW_016107432.1:3076524-3095050 GCF_001604975.1 Cebus imitator
TGGTGTGTGGTGTGTGTGTGATGTGTGCGGTGTGTGTGCATGTGTGGTGTGTGTGTGGTGTGTGTGTGGTGTATGTGGTGTGTGGTGTGTGTGTGGTGTGTGCGGTGTGTGTGCATGTGTGGTGTGTGTGTGGTGTGTGTGTGTGGTGTGTGTATGTGTGGTATATGTGGTGTGTGGTGCATACACGGTGTGTGCGGTGCAGAACCCTCCCAGGGGCTCTGGGCCTCCCTTCCTCTGGGGTGCGACTAACAGATGCTGAAATTGGTTCCTGTTCCATGTCAGGAAAATATTTATAGGTCCCCAGTCATGGGATCTGGAAACCAGAGTGGAGGAAGGAGCGTGGGGATGCTCTTGCTCAATCCTTCCCGGCCTCTGCTCATCGGAATCACCCAGAGGGCTTTTAAGCTTAGACAAAACACTCTGAGTTTTGGAACGCTGTTAATGTTTCACATACTCAACAAGAGAGAAAAAATAAATAGAAGTAACATGGACAGAATGCAAACAAAAACAGATGAGCTAACCTGTATTTTAAGTGAAAATCACAGATAAGCTGCAATGCCGTATTTAGACTCCAGACTCCCAGGCCAAAGACAGATTCTACTTCGGTGCTTCTCCAATGTTTTGATCTGAGGACTCCACACTCCTAAAAGTCATTGAGAGCCAGATGCAGTGGCTCACGCCTGTAATCCCAGCACTCTGAGAGGCCACGGCAGGAGGATCACCCGAGCCCAGATTTCAATACCAGCCTGGGTAACATAGGGAGACCTCACCTCTACAAAAAAAAAAAAAATCAGCTGGGGTGTGGTGGAGTGCACCTGCAGTCGCAGCTACTCAGGAGGCTGAGGCAGGAGAATTGCTTGAACCCGGGAGGCGTGGGTTGTAGTGAGCTGAGATCACTGCACTCCAGCCTGGGCGACAGAGCAACAGAGCGGGGTTCCATCTCAAAAAAAATTTTTCATTGAGGAAATTTCTGTTTGTGTGGATTACACCTATGGATACTTATCATTTTCTAATCATAACATAAATGTTCAGAATACTTATCAATTCACTTAAAAATAACAAACTATTGCTATAACACATGTTTTATGAAAACAACCAGACTTTTCAACATGAAGAACCTGGCTGAGGAAAGTGGCATGCTCTACGTTCGTACAGGTCTTCGTGTTGCCTGGCTTAGCGGAAGCTGGACTCACGTCCACTCTGGCAGTTCCTCTGCTGAGATGTGCGGTTAGTTGAAGTCTATGAGGAAAATCCAGCCTTGTGCATATGTTACCAGCCTTGTCAGATACCTGCTCTGGCCTGCAGCCCTCGAAAACCGCTGTGTGCCCATCAGAGCGTGGGCACAGCTCTCATGCAATGGGCTTCAATCTCATCAACCGCCTGGAAGGATCCCAGGCCCTCCACGGGTCCCCACAGCGAGCCTGGTAACCACTGCTGAGGCCAGACTCACATCCACAGGGCTTTTTCCCAGAGCAGCATGGGGCAGCCGTACTGCAGCTCCTCCGCCTCCCGGGACTAACCCCTCACTTTCTGGGCAGCTTTCTCCACCGAAAGGAGCTCGGGCTCCTTGGCAAAGCTGCTGGCTCTGGGTCTGAGGAGAGGAAGGAGGCACTGGGCCTGGGGCATGTTCTCGTGTGGGAAGCCAGGGTGCCGCTCCAGAGATTCGCTCAGGCACCACCCCCTCTCAGTCCAGTTCTGGCTGTGGCAGCGGCTTCGAGGCTCCCCAGGTCTCACAGGAGGCCAAGGATGCTGCAGAACAAACCAGGGGCCACAGGAGATCTTTCCTCCTGCCCAGAGTCCTCCCTGAGGTGCGGCACAGACACCCAGGCCTGGACCAGCAGCCCAGCCCTCACGCCGTCTCCCTGAGCTCTGCGACCTGGGGCCCCCATGAGGATGTGGTGTGGTGGTGGGCCCAGGCCTGGGGGCCTCCATCTAGAATGTGGGATGGTGGTGGGCCAAGGTCTTTGGGGGTGCTCCAGCTAGGATGTGGGATGGTGGTGGGCCGAGGTCTTTGGGGGGGCTCCAGCTAGGATGCGGGGTGATGGTGGGCCCAGGATAGTGCTGCGGGGGCTCCAGCTAAACTGTGGGGTGGTGGTGGGCCCAGGCCTAGGGGCCTCGGGGCCTCCATCTAGAATGTGGGATGGTGGTGGGCCGAGGTCTCCGGGGGGGCACCAGCTAGGATGTGGGATGGTGGTGGGCTGAGGTCTCTGGGGGGGCTCCAGCTAGGATGTGGAGTGGTGGTGGACTGGGGCGCTCCAGGCAGAGCCACAGCTGATTTGTGTGGGAAGGGACAGGGCTGGCTTGGAGCGCCGGCGTGGACGGCAGCCAGGAGGAACTTCCTCTGGTGGTGGGAGGCTTCTCCAAAAGCATGCCTGCAAAGGCCCTGGGGCACCATGGGACATGGGAAGGTTCTTTGCTGTGCTCAGAGAGGGGACCTGGCAGGCCTGGGGCCAGATGCGCTCAATTTGCCAGATCCTGTGGTCCCTTAGGTCGGATTGGGCTTGGGTCTCAGGCAGAGCCATTTCTGCACTGAAGCAAGGACCCAGGCCAGTGACAGAGTGAGCCTGCGTGACTCCAAGCTTTCTGGGTCTTGCTGGAAACCCCTCTGACTCTCAGACCCTCTTCTGTGATCCAGAAGGCTCTATCCTACCTTCTGCTGAGGGTCACAGGAGATAGCATTTTGCAGTGCCCCCCAACCCATACAGGAGAGTTTCTCTGTGCCCACTGGCAGGAGGATCACCCACCCCACACACACAGTATGTTCATTCATTCATTAACCACGTGGTGAGTATTCTTTGCATCTCAGAGATGGGGACGCAGAAGTGACCCCACTAGACCCAAGGCTGTGGGAGGCTGGGTGGAGCAGATACATTTTGTAAACTGGACTCCCTTATTCAACAAAGTGTTTAGTGAATCCGTTGACAGCAATGCCAGGGCCCTCTGAGGACAGGGCCTTCCTGGAGGTCACCTGAGCCCCTTGCCCCAAGGTGGTTTTCAGGGGAGTGTGGCTCAGGGCTGTGGCTGCAGCCAGCGCTCACTGCCTGTCTGTAGCTGGGCAGAGCAGCCCATCTGTCTGCATCCAGCTCCACCTGGCTGCCCTGCCATGGCCCCAGCGGGCAACCCCTTGTCCTTGACGCCGCTTACTGCCTGCTGCAGCTGGGTAAGTGTAGACTGCAGTGTGAGTAATCGGCGGCCCACACTCCCAGGGTGTTGGCAGTGTTTAAAAGTTGTCTGTTAACCAAAATGTGTTGCTAAGGTTGGACTTTTGGACAACCGCAAGGTGCTGTGAAGCTCCCAGTCAGGCCTGGGAGGGTGGGGTCTGTGCTGCTGAAATTGGATCTGAGCAGGCGGGTGTGGGGTTTCCATGGGTTGGTTTGTGAGCCGTGTGGAGCCTACAGCACAGAGGAATCCCTGGTGAGCCTCCCCTGCCAGTCCTGCCCTGTTCCTAGGCTGTGGCCCTGCCCTGGGCCCCAGAACCCAAGATCCCTCCAGGGGCGCTGCAGTCCCAGCTGGGAAGGGAGAGGCCTTCTTTACCTTTCTGCGGGGCTCTGGCCGGTGCCCTCCCTCAGGGTCTGGCATGACAACGGCTCTTTCAGGGCTTGCCCACAGCCCCTCCCTGGGGTGTGGCACAGGCACCCAGGCCTGGCCCAGCAGCGCCGAGCTCCCAGCCACATCTGCTGACTCAGACTGGGAATCCCCACCCACAGGACCGGCCGCCTCCTCCAGAGCGCCCAGACTCCAGGTTCTGTTTCTGGATCCCCAAGGGACGCTGCTGCGCATTGGAAAACCCCCCGAAAAGTGCTGCACTGGCTGGCGTGGGTGCCTGTTCACTCCGACGTGTTCCCAGGGCCTTGCTCCAGCCAGGCACCATGGGCTCTGCACACCTGCTCTCTAAAGGCTGCCTCAGCCTTTGAGACTTCAGACTCCCAGGGATGGGGCCACGACATCCAGTGGCTCTCCCTGCCCGACTCCCCCCTTCCTCATCCTCAGATCGCAGGGGATGGGGCCTCCAGTGGCTCTCTGCAGCCCACTCTCCTCTCTCCCTCCTCTTCAGCACCCGCTGACCTCCTTCCTGCCTGAGACACCCCAGGTTGCTCATGCCCCAGGGCCATTGCACGTGCAGCTCTCCCTACCCAGAGGATTCTTTCCAGTCCGCCTCCTTCCTGCCATACAGGCGTCAGGGAGAACAGCTGCAGGTGACCCCCCACCCACCAACAGAGGAGTGCCAGGTCACACCCTGTCATGCCAGGATTTATTTTCAATCAGAGCTCCTACAGAGAACTAAGCCTACCGTAACCAGTGTGAGCAGACAGGGATTTACTATGGAGGTAAGTAGCTTATAGAATTGTGAGGAGGGTTGGAGGGAGGCTCTGGACTGAGTGTCCGAGGGTGACCTCCCACGCTGCACAGCAGGATGGGGTTGCTGGGTGGGCAGCTGGTCCCCCCTGCGCAGGAACCAGCCACCCCAGCAGCAGATGGCCACCCGCTCCTGCGTCCCCCTCACCCACACACCTCCAGTCTGCATTCAGGTTTCTCTGACACTTCCGATTGATTGGCAGAGCCTGAATCAGGTCGGGGAATCCAAGGTTTTGGATTCAGCATTGCAGCCTCTGCAGTCCAAGAGGACAGCCGGAAGGAGGATGGGGATGGTGCCCATGAGCTGAGCCGCAGCCCACACAGTGCTTCCCCCTGCTCTTCTCTGACTTCTTAGCTGACGCTAAGTGAGGACCTTGCCTGGCGGCTTCACCTCTGGAAGCACGAGTGCTGCTGCCATGCCAGGCTGACGGGAGTCAGCACGCACAGCAGTCTTACCAGTTTCACAGGGGCTCCCCCAGTCCCACCTTGCAAAGGGGGCCAGGTCGCTGCTAAGCCGCGGATCTGGGAGGAGGATCTGCTGCTATCTGCTTCTAAATACTGTTTTGTTTTCTTTTTTCCCTCTGTGCAACAGTTGACCTCCCTCGAATAGGAGCCTACCCATTTTCAGTGGCACTTGACAGTAGCTTTTTCTGCCCACAGTAATATGTCAAGACCGCAGCAGAAAGGACGGCACAAGGACCTCTGGGAAGTCTTGTCTTTCTCCAAGCAGTGAGAAAAGTGGCAAAAACGTCAGAACACATTTTTAAGTACTCTGGAAATTAACCAAAGGCTTGCAGCAATCTATGTAGAGTTATTTTATTTTATCGAGAAAATAGGCTGAATCTTAGTGAGAACAGCATGCATGCTCACTCACCCCCCCAGCACTGTAGTAGCCTTAAAAATTAACAACCCATCTTTATAATAAAAACTAACAACAGCCTGGCAGCCACTGGAGCTGGGGCTCTTTCAAAGCCTCATTTCCAGAAAGTCATGATTATTTGACCTATCTGGTGGTTCCCTGGAAGACACCACTTGCAATCTGTGTGTTTCTGACTTGATTCAGCGCTTACCCAGCAGGAAAAGACTTTTCTCCGGGGGCTATTGTTGAAAATAATTATAGGCAATCAATGAACTTTGCAGTTGCGCCAGGTGGTGGCTAACAGTTGGGCATGTAATAGAACAACTAAAAAAATAAATAAATAAAGGAAAGTCTGGGAAATGAGATGTCCATGAGGACTTTTGAAAAGAACTGAAAAAAAATCCAACATATTCCTGGGAATCTAGAAGGCCACACATATTCCCAGGTCTGAGTGCATGCTCAGGAAAGACCTCGGAAGGCACTGAGCTGTACTTCCAGCTGACCTTGAGGCTCTGTGCAAGCAGGAAGTGAGGGCTAGTGCAGAGTTGCTAACTGCCATGGAACCTCAAAACAGAAACTGGGAGACGACTGGTTCTGGGCCTCCAAGGAAATCTCTGTCTGCTCATTAACTGACCGCTAAGGTAATTGAGATGAGACTTAGTGGCCATACATGGCAGATAATACAGATTTTGCATAATTAGTTCAGAAACGTTAATAATAAACAAACTACAACAAGCCCCGGGGTAGGGGAGGTATCTGATTTCTGGATTTGCCACATTATACTATTTAAAATGTTCATTTTTCAACCAAAAATTGTGAGACATGAAAAAGCACAGGAAAGTACGGCCTACACGTGGGGAAGAGAGCGATCAACAGAGACTGTCACGGAGGAAGACGAGGTGTCCCAGGTACCAGACACATTCTTTAAATTAATGGTCTTAAATGTGTTCCGAGAACAAAGGAAAGTTTTTCTAAATAATTTAAAACATGAGCGTATGTTTCACCACACAGAGAATATCAGTAAAGGGCAGAAATTATAGAGAACCAAGTAGAAATTCAGGAGTTGAGAAGTACAGTAACTGAATTTAAAAGCTCACTAGAAAATCTCAGCAGATTCGAGCAGGTAGTATGAAGTGTAAGTAAAAAAGGAAATACGTAAGTGGAAAGGATCCAATCTGAGAACAAAAAGAATGAAGAAAACTGACCAGAGACTCAGAGACCTGTGTGACATCGTCAAACATGCAAACAAACGCATATTTGAAGCCCCAAAAAGAGAGGAGGGAGATAAAGGGGCAGAAAATTATTTGAAGAAATCATGGGCCGGGCGCGGTGGCTCACACCTGTAATCCTCCTTAGGAGGCTGAGGTGGGTGGATCACCTGAGGTCAGGAGTTCAAGACCAGCCTGGCCATCATGGTGAAACCCCATCTTTAAAAAAAAAAAAAGAAAGAAAGAAAGAATGGCTGAAAATTCCCAAAGATAAAGATGTATCTAACAGACAATAGCTTAACCAATTCCAAGTAGGGAGCATCAAAGAGATAGCCACACTTAGACACATCATTACCAAACCATCATGGCCAAGGACAAAGAGAGGATCTTGAAGGCAGCAGGAGAGGAGCAAGTCATCTCGTACAGGGGATTCTTTCACCAGAAAACACGGAGGCCAGTAGGCAGCTGTACGACATATTAAACATGCTGGGAAAAAATACTGTCAACTAAGAATATCTGAAAAATTTAAGGTGAAATTAAGACATTATCAGGTCATCAAAACCAGCATTTATCACTAGGAAACCTGTCCTACAAGAAATACTAATAAGAGCAGCTTAGATTGAAATGAAAGTACACAAGACAGTAACTCAAAACCACATAAGAACAGAGAGCACTGGCAAAGGCAATGACATAGGTGTATAGATAAAAAAGGCATTCTAGGAAGGTTCTGGGAAGATGGTGGAGCAATAAGCACCAGAAATTGCACTGGCAGAATCTGATGTAACAGTTTTGGGGTTCTGGAGTCTACTGAAGGATTGCAGCTTCCAGGAGTAGGTTTGGATGGCAAAATGCAATTGATTTTGGCACCACAGCAGTCAGCCATCCTCCCCACCAGCCCCAGGGCAGGCAGTTGTCCACTTGTAGCTGCGAAGAAGCAGGTGGCCACTGTTTCACCTCCCTCCATTGCTGCAAGCTCGCCAGCACTGGATGAAGGGACTTCATTTTTCTCCTTTTCCCTTTTTGGAAGCCAGACATGAAAGACTAGGACATTCGAAAGCAGCTGCATGTATGGGGAAAATTGGAAAGTGATATTGCATGCCCAGGGAAAGGCACAGGCTCAGAAAAGACCTGAGAAGACCTGAAGTTTGTACCTAAGACTGACGCTTGGCACGGAAAACAGCTACAACAACAAAACAGTAACAGAAAGCAGCGAACCCTGGGGAAGGGGCAAAACCTGATTTTCAGAGTTATGATATTAGATTCAATTGTCCGACTTTCAAGGAACAGAATCACAAGAGATACAAAGAAACAGGAAAGCATGGCCCATTTAAAGGAAAAATGTCAGTAGAAACCGTCCCTAAAAAGACCTGATTACGTATCTGCTAGAAAAAGCCCTTAAAACAACTGTCTTAAAGATGCTCAAAAGATTAAAGGAAGATGTCAATAAAGTAAACAAAAAAATGAATGACCAAATGGAAATATTCATAAAAAGATGTAAAAACTAAAAAGAAACCAAAAAGAAATTCTAAAACTGAAAAGTATAATCATGGAAATGAAAATTCACTAGAGGGATTAAAAAGCAGATCTGAGCAGGCAGAAGAAAGGATCAGTGAATGTGAAGGCAGGACAATGGAGATTATTGTCTGGGGAACAGAAAGAAAAAATATGACAGTGAACAAAGCCTAAGAAACCTGTGGGACAACATAATACAGGGCAGCATATGCATTGTGAGAGAAGAGAGACTGAAAGGGGCGGGAGAACATTTGAAGAAATAATAGTTTAAAACTTCCCAAATCTGATGAAAGACATGTATATAAACATCTAAGAAGCTCAATGAACTCCAGGTAACATGAACTCAGAGAACCCACACTAAGACACATTATAATCAAATTTTGGAATACAGATAAGAAGACAGAAGCTTGAAAGCAGTGGGAATTACTTATCACAAACAAGGGATTGTCGACAAGATTATCAGCAGATATCAAAAACTGGAGGCCAGAAAGCAGTGGGCTGTTACATTCTGAGTATTCAAGAAAAATAAATAAATAAAGACTCTATATCTAGCAAAACTGTCCTTTAAAAGTGAGAGAGGGCTGGGTGTGGTGGCTCACTCCTGTAATCCAGGCTGTGGTCAGGAGTTTGAGACCAGCCTGGCCAACATCATGAAACCCTGTCTCCCCGAAAACTACAAAATTAGCCGGGTGTGGTGGTGCACACCCATAATCCCAGTTACTCAGGAGGCTGAGGCAGGAGAATCACTTAGAATGTGGGAGGTGGAGGTTGCAGTGAGCAGAGCTCGCACCACTGCACTCTAGCCTGGGCAACAAGAGTGAAACTCCATCACATACACACACAAAAAAAAAAAGAAAAAAAAAGAAAATAAAACTTTAAACAATGAAAACAAGCCAGGAGCAGGGGCTCACGCCTGTAATCCCAGCACTTTGGGAGGCCGAAGCGGGTGGATAATGAGGGCAGGAGTTCAAGACCAGCCTGGCCAAGATGATGAAACCCTGTCTCTGCTAAAAATACAAAATTAGCCAGGACTGGTGGCGGGAACCTGTAATCCCAGCTACTTGAGAGGCTGAGGCAGAGAATTGCTTGAACCTGGAAGGTGGAGGTTGTGGTGAGCCGAGATCGTGCCACTGCACTCCAGCCTGAGTGGCAGAGCAAGACTCTGTCTCAAAAAAAAAAAAAAAAAAATGACCGAGGGAGTTCACTACCACTAGGCCCCCCCTGTGAGAAATGCTCAAGGAAGTCCTGTAGGGTGAAATGAAAAGACAGTAGACAGTGACTTAAAGCTATATAAAGAAATAAAGAACTCAATGAAAGCAGATATGTTACTGTAATGATCAAAGTTAGTAGTATAGTAACATTGGCTTATAACCACACTTTTTTATTTCCTAAATGATTTAAGAGAATGCGTTTTTAAAAGCATGAGTCAAAAAGCTAGTGTTCTCATCACTTTGGTTTTTTTTTTTTTTTTTTTTTTTTTTTTTTTTTTGAGACGGAGTTTCACTCATGTTACCCAGGCTGGAGTGCAATGGCGCAATCTCGGCTCACCGCAACCTCCGCCTCCTGGGTTCAGGCAATTCTCCTGCCTCAGCCTCCTGAGTAGCTGGGATTACAGGCACGCGCCACCATGCCCAGCTAATTTTTTGTAGTTTCAGTAGAGACGGGGTTTCACCATGTTGACCAGGATGGTCTCGATCTCTTGACCTCGTGATCCACCCGCCTCGGCCTCCCAAAGTGCTGGGATTACAGGCGTGAGCCACTGCGCCCGGCCCCACTTTGGTTTTTAACTTCACGTCTTGCTTTGTTCATACTTTGAGTCTAATGCATTTAAAAGAATGATTAATGTGTGTTTTGAGACATGCAGTGAATTAAGATGAAATTCTGTGACATCAGCAACTGAAAGAGGTAAGATACAGCTGTAAAGGAGCCAAATTTATTGAAATTAAGTGGGCATAAACTTAAATTAGAGTTATAACATTAGAATGTTAAATGTAATCCCCATGGTAACCACAAAGGAAATAGCTATATAATGTACACAAAGTGAAATGAGAAAGGAGTTTAAATATTTCACTTAAAAAATAAACATAAAAGAAGACAGTAATGCAGAAAATGGAGGAGAAAAAAGTTGTAAGGCAAATAGAAAGCAAGCAGCAAAATTATAGCTGTAAATCCCTCATTACCAGTGATGACTGTATTTATGTATTTTGTTAGTTATTTTGAGACAGGGTCTCCCTCTGTTGCCCAGACTAGACTGCAGTGGCACGATCATGGCTCACTGCAGCCTCAACCTCTTGGGCTCAGGTGGTTCTCCCACCTCAGCCTCCCAAGCAGCTGAGACTACAGGTGCATACCACCACATCCAGGTAACTTTTTGTATTACAGGCACATGCCACCACACCTAGCTAATTTTTGTATTTTTAGTAGAGACGAGGTTTCACCACATTGGCCAGGCTGGTCTGGGACTCCTGACCTCAGGTGATCCACCCACCTCGGCCTTCCAAAGTACTGGGATTAACTGTGTGGGCCATCGCACCTGGCCAGGATGGTCTTTTTGACAAATGGTGTTGGGAAAACTGACAACCACATGCAAAAGAATGAAGTTGGTCAAGCATGTAATCCCAGCATTTCGGGAGGCTGAGGTGGGTGGATCACCTAGCCAACATGGTGAAACCCTGTCTCTACTAAAAATGCTAAAATTATCTGGGCATGCCTGTAATCCCAAGTACTTAGGAGGCTGAGTCAGGAGAATTGTTTGAACCTGGGAGGTGGAGGCTGCAGTGAGCCAAGATCATGCCACTGTACCCCAGCCTGGGCGACAGAGCAAGACTCCATCTCAAAAAAAAAAAAAGAAAAGTTGGACATTTTGCCTTACACCATATGCAAAAATTAACTCAAAATTGATCAAAGACCTAAATGCAATACCTAAAACTATAAACCTCTTAAAAGAAAACATAAGACAAATCTGTACAACTTGGATTTTACAATAATTTCTTGGATATGACACCAAAAGCACAGGTAACAAAAGAAGAAAGTAGACAAAGAGGACGTCATGAAAATTAGAATATTTGTGTATCAAAAGGCAACATCAACAGAGTAAATAGGCAACTCAAAAGATGGGATAAAATATTTGCAAATCATTTATCTGATAAGGGATTAATATGCCGAATATATAGAGGACCCCTAAACCACTAAGACAGAAAACTCAATTTAAAAATGGGCAGAGGACGTGAATAAACATTTCTCCAAAGATGATACACAAATGGCCAATAAGCAAATGAAGAGATTCCCAACATCATTTATTATTGAGGAAACGCAAATTAAAACTATAATCTGACATCTCACACCTATTAAGATAATTATTATAAAAATAATAATAAGAATAAGTACTGGCAAGGACGTGGGGAAACTGGAACCCTTGTACACTATTGATGGGAATATAAAATGCTGCAGTTGCTACGAAAAACACTGAAAGTTCCTCAAATTTAGAAACAGAATTGCTGTATGATCCCACAATTGCACTTGTGGGTATATACCCAAAATAATGGAAATCAGGGTCTTGAAAATATATTTGTATACCCAAGTTCATAGCAGCGTTATTCACAACAGCTAAGATGCTAAATCAACTCAAGTGCCTACCAGTGAACAAATGGATAAGCAGAATGTTATTTAGCCCTAAAAAGAAAGGAAATTTAGCCTTAATAAGGAAGGACCTTTGCTACAATATGGATGACACTGAGGACATTATGCTAAGTAAAATAAGCCAGTCACAAAACACAAAGATTGTGTGATTCCACTTATATGAGGTACTTAGACAGTCAAAATCAGAGAGACAGACAGTAGATGGGTGGTTGCCAGGAGGTGGTGGGAGCAGAAATGGGGAGTTATTGTTTTTTGAGTGTACAGTTTCAATTTCACAACATGACAAGTTATGGAGACAGATGGGGGTGACATTTATACATTATGAATATATTTAATGCCACTCACCTGTGCACTTTAAAATGACTAAGATGGTAAATTTTATGTTTTGTGGTTTGTTTTTTGTTTGTTTGTTTGTTTTGAGTCAGAGTCTTGCCCTGTCACCCAGGCTGGAGTGCAGTGGCGCAATCTTGGCTCACAATTCTCCTGCCTCAGCCTCCTGAATAGCTGAGACTACAGGCACCCACCACTATGCCCAGTTAATTTTTTTTTCTTTTTTTAAGTAGAGACAGGGTTTCATCATGTTGACCAGGCTGGTTTCGAACTTCTGACCTCAGGTGATCCACTCGCCTGGGCCTCCCAAAGTGCTAGGATTACAGGCGTGAGCCACTGTGTCCTGCCTGTTATGTGTATTTTATTACAATAAAAAATTGGGGAAAACATTTTTAAAGGACGATGTAAAAATAAATAGTTTATCTGTGTAGCTCTTTTTTCTCCTATCTGATTTAAAAGACAACTGCAGAGAGTGATAATTAGACATCTGTGCTGGTAGGAAAATGATGTATAAAGATTATATGGCAATGACAGCACAAAGGAGGAGGAGGAAACAGCTGTATATGAGCAAAGTTTATGTATACCATTGAAATTAAATTATAATTAATCTGAGATCAGTTGTTATAAATTAAGATACCAATTATAATCCCTAGGGCCACCACTAAAAAACACCTCAAAAGATATAGTAAAAGAAATGACAAATACGTTCAAATGAGACACTAGGAAATATTTATTTAACACCGAAGAAGGCCACAGGGAAACAGAGGAACAAAAAAGACGTAAGACATGTGGAAAACAAATGGAAAATGGTACAACTAAATTCTACCTTGTCAGTTCAGTACGCAATGTCAATTAAATGTTAATTAACACTCCAGTTAGAAGGCAGTGAATAGAAGAGTTGACTTTTTAAAACCATGATTCAATGCACATTCAAAGATACTTGGAAATAAAAGAACAAAGAACAAGCAGCAGAGAGCTGCAGTGCCTGTAACAATATGAGAGAAAATAGACCTTAGGACAAAAGTTGTTACAACAGACAAGGATATTTTAGAGTGGAAAAAGGGCACATCCGTCAGGAAGATATCACCATCATAAATGTATGTGCACCTGACATAGAGCCCCAAGATATGTGAAGCAAAATGAAATAATGAAAGGTGAAATGGACAATTCAACAATAACAGCTGGAGACTTCTAACTTTCAATCGCCCGTTTCCAATAATGGGTAAGGCAACAGGACAGAAAATCAACAGTGAATAGACTTCTACACACCCTAAACCACCTACACCCGGCAGACGTCTGCAGACCACTCCACCCGCAACTGCAAAATGCCCATTATTCTCAAGTACACATGGAGTGTCTCATAGAATAAACCCAATATTGTCATAAAATAAATCTCAATAAATTTAAAATGATTGAAATCATGCAAAGTATGTTCTCTTACCACAATGGAATGAAATTAGAAATCAATAACAGAAAGAAATTTGGATAACTAAAAAATACGTTAAAATAAAACCCTGAACTCCTTAGAATCCAATAGGGCAAAGAAGCACTCACAAGAGAATTTAGAAGATAGTTTCAGATAAATGGAAATGAAAACGCAATATTCTAAAACTTACAGATGAAGCCAAACAGTGCTTACAGGGAAAGGTATAGCTGTGAATACCCACCCTAAACCAAAAGAGATCACAAATCAATAACCCAACCTTCCACCTAAAGAAACTAGAAAAAGACAGCACACTAAGTCAAAGAAGGCAGAGGAAATAATAAATAGCAGAGCCGAGACAAATAAAAGTAGAAAAATAATTTAAAATATCAATTAAAATAGGCTGGTTGTGGTGGCTCACACATGTAATCCCAGCGCTTCGGAAGGCTGAGGCAGGCAGATCACTTAAGGCAGGCAGATCACTTAAGCTCAGGAGTTCAAGAGCAGTCAGGGCAAATGGTGAAACCCCATCTCTACAAAAATAAGAAATAGCTGGGTATGGTGGCACACACCTGTGGTCCCAGCTACCTGAGAGGCTGAGGTAGGAGGATGGCTTCAGCCCAGGAGGTCAAGGCTGCAGTGGGCCAACATTGCACCACCACTGCACTCCAGCCTGGGTGACAGAGTGAGATCCTGTCAAAAAAGGCTGGTTTTTGAAAAGATCAAGAAAATTGAATAGCCAAACCAAGAAAAAAGAGAAGACTCAAATTTACTAAAATCAGGAATGAAATAGAGGACATTACTAATGACATTACAGAAATTAAAAGATTTATGAGGGACTCTCAAGAATAATGTGCCAACCAATTAAATAAATTAAATAATCTAAATAAAATGGACAAGTTCCTGGAAAGACACAAACTACTGAAATTGACTCATGAAGAAGTAGAAAATCTGAATAGACCTAACACAAATGAAGAGATTGAAGTAGAAAACAAGAAACAAAAAACAAAAATCCCATAAAGAAAACCCCAAGATCAGATGGCTTCCCTGGTGAATTTTATCAAATGTTTGAAGAAGCATTAACCAATCCTTCTTAAACTCTTTCAAAGCAAGGAACACTTCCTCACTCATTCAGAGGCCAGTCTGATACCAAAAGGAGACAAAATCGTCACACAGAAAAGTAAACTTTCCAGTATCTTTTATGAATATAGCTACAAAATGTTCAACAAAATATCAGTGAACTTAATCCAGCAACATTTTTAAAAAGATTATGCATAATGAATGCAAGGTTGGTTCAATGTGACTGATTAGGCAAGAAAAGAAAATTAGAGGTAGCTAGGTTGATAAGGAAGAAGTAAAACTATTTCTATTTGCAGATGACATGACTTTATGCATACAAAATCATCAGAAATCGATGCAAAAAATATTGGAGCTGAGAAATGAGTTCTGCAAGGCTGCAAATGCAAGATCAACATTTAAAAGCTGAGTTGCATTTCTAAAACAATGAACAATATGAAAAGAAAATTAAGAAAACAATTCCATTTATAATCACATCAAAAAGAATACACTTAGAAATAAATTCAACCAAAAAAGTGCACAGCTTGAACAGTAAAATCTACAAAACATTGTTAAAAGAAATTAAACATTTAGATATGTGGAAAGACATCTTGTGTTCCTCAATTAAAATAATCAATAATGTTAAGATAACAGTAGTCCCCATATTGGTCTACAGGTTTGATGCAATCCCCAACAAAATTCCAACTGCCTTTTTTTTTTTTTCTGCAGAAATAGAAAGTCTGATCCTAAAATTCATCTGGAATTGCAAGAGGCCTCAGAGAGCCAAAACTACCTAATGAAAGAACTAAGATGGAAGATTTATATGTCCCAATTTCAAAAATTACTACAAAGCTATAGTAATCAAGGCAGTATGGTACTGGCTTAAGGCTAGGTGTAGAGACAATAGAACAGAATTGAAAGTCCAGAAATAAACCTCTACTTTTATGGTGAACTGGTTTCAACAAGGGTGCCAAAATCACTCACTGGAGGAGAGATCAGCTCTTCAGCAAATGGTACTGAGACAACTGGACTTCCACTTACAAAAGAAGGTATTTAGACTCCTACCTCACACCATATACAAAAAATTAACCATGTACAAAATTGATCAAAGACCTAAAAGTAAAATCCATGAGTTTTGGGCCCACAGGGGCAGACAGACAGGGCTGAGGGACTGGTCGCCCAGTGAAGGTGCTGGAGGTTCCTCAGTGCTCTTCCCTGACAGCTGAGCCTGGAGCCCACTCCTTGGGATGATGGCGCCCCTCCTCACACTCTGGCTCAGAACCCAGCACTGAAATCCACCAGGAAGGCCAAGGGACGGAGAGAGCTCTGCCTAGTGAGAGTGCAAGGAGAGAGGCCACCCTGGGCTGTGTAGGCCCTGCCTGGAGGGGATACCAGAGCTATAAGGCACAGGCCTCCCACACACAGGTGTGTGCAAGGCAGAGGTTGGATGAGTGTGGAAGGAGGGTAGAGAAGGTGCCCACAAGTTACCAAGATTTGAGGCCAGTTCCTGTCATTCTGCATTCAGGTACAGGGCTCCCAGGACAGCCAGCCCCTCCCCATGGGCCTGCACAGCAGGCCTTCAAGCCTTGCCCAGGCTGGTGGCAGCAGACCACTCGGGTCCCCCTTTCCAGGGCTCTGATGGGTAGAAGCGACTCAACCCGTGAGGGGCTGTGCAGATGCCTCTCATCTCTCCTCCTCAGCAAGGAGGGGCCAGAGGAAGCCCCGTGCCAGCGTCAGGGGACAAGGATTCTAGTTCAGGTCCATCCATGGCTGTGTGATCTGGCATAAGCCATGCTCTCTCAAGGCCTCAGTTTCTCCCTTTGTAGAGTGTGGGATGGGGGTGACCTCACCAGATGGCCCCACATGCTTTACCACAGAGATAATCCCTTTCCCCGTGACCTGAAGGCCAGCCAAGCAGCTCTGCTGAGTGTGGGACTCTGTCCAAGCTCTGAGTCAGCCCCAGGGCCGGCCTTGGCAGCCCCATGCTGGCTGGCCAGGGTTGGCTGTGGATCCAAGGAAAGTGAATTGGAATTTGGGGATTTGTGCTTTAAACTTCACATTTTCTTTTTCCCAAGAGTTTCCCGCTCTCTGCCTCTGAGATGCTCATCAAGCCCTTTGATGTAGCTAAACTCAGTTGCCATTTTCGGACGGGCATTAGGCACAGGGCAGCAGAGGATGGCTCGGGCTAAGCCAGAGGCGCCTGTCTCCTTGTTTCTTAGCCTCTTAACACAGAGGCTTGCTGCCTGGATTCTAGGAAGGCTCGGGGGGTACGGCCATCCTGCTGGAAGCCTTTGCTCCTGCAGCCCAGAGAGCACTTACCCTGGCCACTCGCACACCCCAGCGAGATGCCACCAGCCAAGGGGCGGCTTGCCAGGGGCCCTCAGAGGAAGGGCCAAGTGGAAAGTGGTGCCAGGCAGGGGCAGAGCTCAGTGTCTGGTGCACAGGCTGCTGAGGTCCCTTCTCTGCTCCCACCTCATTGGGCACAGGGTTGGGCATGGGATGGAGACACCTGAGTACCCACCAGGCCCGCATGCATATGTGGACACGCATGCGTACCACACATGTGTGTACACACCTATATATGTTGGCAGGCCCCTGACACATGTGCACCATGCCAGACACACACCCCATACATGGCTGCACACACACAGTACATGTGCCCACGCACGCCATGTACACGCCTGCATCTGAGGCTAACCCTGCCTTTGATCTGAAGGATGCTAACGGGTCTTGCAGAAAGAGGGTGTTTGTCATTTCGGGGACGCAGTGGGCGCTGGAGGGCGCAACGTTCGCTGCCCCTCACTGTGCCTCCCCATCGCTGGGTATCTGTCCTGAGGGAGCCCTGCAGGGCAGGCCTGGCCTTTTCCCAGAGTCCCCGAGTCTCACCGGGCCCCACCCCGGAGCTGGGGAGGAGCAGCAGTATGGGGGAGCTGGGTGGGGACCGAGTCCTTGCTCCAGGAGCGAAAGGTGTGTGTCCTCACAGCCCCAAGTCACCAGAACCCCCCTCCCCAGCAACAGGAACCACTCCCGCTGCCGACCACGGAACACGAACGTGGGTGGGGACGGAAGGGGCGTGGGGGGATGGGAGGGGCGTGGGGGTGGGAGGAGCGTGGGAGGGACGTGGGGGTGGCGTGGGCCCTGTTCCCTGACCCCCTTCTTTGAACAAGGCTACGGGTATATAGAACCCGAGGGGTGCCCTGTGGCCCAGCAGCTGTTCCCACCCTCCCAGTGGCCACAAGTTTTGAAGGTGGCCTTGCCAGAGCCCCCACCGGGCGTCTCAGGGGAACTGCAACTGGACTTTGGGCCCAGCAGGCAGGGCCTGTCGGGAGAGAGACCCCCTCCAGCCGGCCTCCCTCCACCCCCAGCCCCACGACGGCGAATGGGCTCCTCCGAGGGTCTTCAGCGAGGTGTCGGGGCCCGTCCTGCCGCGGCCATGTCGTTGGGAGGTGGCCCAGTCAGGGTGGCAGGAAAAAGGACCAACTCAGAGGGCTCGACCGGCAGGTCCCGACAGAGGGAACACTTCAGAGGGGGTTCAAGGAGCGGAGCCCCAGGGTGGGAGGCCTGTGACCAGCCCCCCGGGGGAGAGCGACCGCCCCAGGTCTGGAGGGCCTGAGGGAGCAGCGGGCGCACCCTGCAGGGGGAGTGGGAAGAAACGGGGTACGCCGGGCCCGGGCCCCTCCCTGCTGCCGCCGGGCCCTGGAAATGCAGGCTGCAGGCAGGGCTGCGGGGGGCAGGGAGGCTCGCCCCGCGCATCTTCTTCCTGGCCCGGGTGGGCTCCGGCCCCTTCTCTGGGCCAGCCGCGCCGGAGGCCCTAGTAAGATACCCCTCCCGCCGGCCCTCAGGACCTGCTCCCAGCCTGGAAAGTCTGAGCCGGCCCCAGCCTCGCTGGTGGCCTAGTTTCTGCCGGGCACAGGGGAAATGTGGGTCAGCTTCTGCGCGTCTGGCCCGGAGCCAGAGTGTCGTGGAAGGAAAAACACCCGGCGGGGACGGCCTGGCAGAGGCCCCGCCCCACACCCCGCGGCCCCGCCCCACACCCCGCGGCCCCGCCCCACAGCCCTCGGCCGCTCTCACAGCCCGCGGCCCCCCTCACAGCCCGCGGCCCCGCCCCACACCCCGCGGCCCCGCCCCACACCCCGCGGCCCC
>NW_016107432.1:3096654-3120036 GCF_001604975.1 Cebus imitator
CCCACAGCCAGCGGCCCCGCCCCCACAGCCAGCGGCCCTATCCCGGGCCTGCGGCTCAGGGCTCGGGGCCACAGGGAGGGCGCCTTCGACCACCCCAGCACCTTCTGCTTGGGGTGCAGGGGCGGAGCCCGCCGCTCACCGGCTGTGCCCCACCGCTGTCCTCTGGAGATGGCCGAGGCTGGTGCCCATGGTTCACCCTCCCGCTCCCACATCTCCTGCAGTCCCATGGCAGGTCCGCCGGTGTGTGGCCGGCAGCACGGGAAGCCACTTCACTCTCCTGCGGCCACTTCTCCCAGAGGCAGCGGGCCCTGACCCCTGGACCCTCGGTGGCCCTGCTTGGCAGCCCTGGCGGCCCCCTGCCGCTCAGAGGCCTGCCAGCTCCCAGCACCCTCCTGAGCCCTCAGCCCCTTGGAGGGTGCCTTGGCACCCGAACCCCCCAGGCTCCAGGCACAGGTCCAGAGGTTGGGCGGGTGGGGGCTGCATCCAGGGCCTCACTGCCGCAGCTGCGTGCCGAGTAGCCCTCAGCAAGCAGGGTTGGAGGGGGGCTCCCTGCAGAATCGCCCTCACAGCCCCAGGGCCGTCAGCACGCAGAGGCGGGAAGCCTGGTTGTGGCCCCCAGCGCTGGGACGCCCCTGCCCTAAGTCCCCCACCCCAGGATGCCCCCAGCCCCGGGATGCCCACACCTCATCCTCCAAGTAGTTGGGACTACAGGTGTGTGCTGCCGCACCCAGCTAATTTTTTATTTTTGTAGTAGGTCTCGCTGTGTTGCCCACGCTAGTTTCGAACTTCTGGCCTGGAGCCATCCTTGCTTGCTCTCCCACAGTTCTGGGATTGTGGCACGAGCCCAATGGCTGGCCACGTGCCTTGTTGAGTCGGTGACTTCACCTTTGCTATGGAGATCTGGGTTGGGGCCCCGTGTCTCACATGAGAATTAAGGCTCATGGCACCCTCCACCCCTCCCCCCACCAAAGCTCACACAGGCCAGGACAACCTTCCGGCACACGTTCTGCCTTCTCCTCTGTGAACCGGGAAGCACATTGTCAGGGTGCCTGGTGCCCACCGCAGCTTGGGCTCGTGGAGGAGGCCTTTCTTTAACGTCTCTTACTGGGCACACCCAGAGGCCACATGTTCAAGGGTCAGAGAGACCAGGAGAAAACTCAGCTTCTTCACTCATGGCTGTGCATCCTCAAGAAGGTGACTTTGCCTCTCTGGGCCTCAGCTTCCTCCGTCTGATAGCACAGGGGTCTGCAAGTCTCTAGGGGCCACGTGGGCTCCGTGGGGACCTCTTGTCTCTGCCATGGAAGCAGCTCCGAAGCATACACGTGAACTGTGTGGCCTTGTGCTGACCAACACCCTAGTTCACAGGGGTCGCACCAGGTGCCGCTAAGAAGCAGAGCAGAGGCCACTGCTGTGACCAGGGATGCTGCCTGACTGCCAGGCACCCCACTTAGGCCTCTGCCTGTCTCTTCTCCCTCGGAAACCCCCTAAGTAGGTGTGCAGCCTGTCCGGAGGGAAGACGCGTGCGCCAGCAGAGAGAGCGCGGGGCCTGGAGTTCTCATCTGTGCCACCAGAAGCAGGGGACGGTGAATCGTCCATGATCACCAGAGAGACCGCTCCACCCCAGGCATTGTACACCAGCCCAGAAATGCCATGGGCAAGCATAACAGCAGACATTAGAAGACATGTCATCCATATGGGTTATCCAGAGAAAGTGCCGGAAGGAAGCCAGCCACTGCCCACGAGTCAGAGCAGAGGGCACCCCGCTGACATCAAGGTGAGGCCAGGGGAGAGGAAGCTGGGCTGAGTAGGGCCTGTGATGTCAGCACGTGCGGGTGGGCACGGCGGGGTCAGTGTGGCTGGCGATGACCCAGGTAAAAGACATAAACCTCATGGACCAAACAACGGGGGAGCTAAGCTCGGAAGCCAACTGGAAGGGGACGTGAAGGAGCTCCCTCTGTGTCTCTCTCCATGATTAGGTCTAGTGGCAATGAGTAAACGCAGAGCATGATCAAGAGGGACGGTCATGCTCACATCCCTCACGGGAAAACGGTACTTCCAAACATCCCTCGAGGGAAAACTTCCGATAAGCCCTTGTCTGTTGTGTATTGGCTGCGAAGGAAACCTCAAGGAACCAAAACGTAGATTAATTAAAATGATCCTCTTATCCAAATACTGTAAAATAAATAACTGAACATGTCCCCTCTTCCCCCAAAACTTAGAAACCAACACATTCCCAGGTAGTCCTTAGGTGAAACAGGATATCAGATCTGAACGTGCGCTCTCTGAAAAGCCGAGAAACCATAAATATTGATCCAGTGCTGAGGGCTCAGCTAATTCAGTGTCCAGAGCCCCCCGCACACTTCTTATTTTTTAGAGGAAAAAATAAGCATGAGGGACTTTGTGCCACCTTAAGAAAGTAGAACAAGAACAAGAAAGTGCATTTTAAAAAGCAGGGAGAAATTCCAGGCACAGTGGCTCACACCTGTAATCCCAGCACTTTGGGAGGCTTAGGCGGGTGGATCACCTGAGGTCAGGAGTTCGAGACCAGCCTGACCTATCTCTACTAAAAATACAAAATTAGCCGGGCATGGTGCCACACGCCTGTAATCCCAGCTACTCGGGAGGCTGAGGCAGGAGATTCGCTTGAACTCGGGAGGCGGAGGTTTCGGTGGGCCGAGACAGGGCCGTTGCACTCCAGCCTAGGCAACAAGTGTGAAACTGTGTCTCAAAAAATAATAATAATAAAAAAGTAGGGATAATTATGAAGATACAGCCAGAAATTTATGAGGTAGAAAACAAATAAGTTAAAAGGAGAAATGATTGTTTTTTTGAAAGAAATAAAATCCCCTTGCCCAGCCCAAAAGCTGCATCAACTCATGACTGTCTAAGCCGGGCACAGTGGCTCACACCTGTAATGGCAGCACTTTGTGAGGCTGAGGCAGGCAAATCACTTGAGGCCAGGAGTTTGAGACCAGCCTGGGCAACAACATGGTGAAACCCTGTCTTTACAAAAATACAAAAATTAGCTGGGTGTGGTGGGGCGCCTGTAATCCCAGCTACTCGGGAGGCTGAGGCAAGACAATTGCTTGAACCCGGGAGGTGGAGGCTGCAGTGAGCTGAGATCGCACCATTGCACTCCAGCCTGGGTGATAAAGTGAGACTGTCTCAAATAAATAAATAAATAAATACCTCTATTTAGAATTTGTGTACGTTGAATAAAAAAAACCACAAACGATTAGGAAAAAGGAGACCCAAGCACGGAAGAGACTGGGAGAATCATGGGACTCCAGCACTCAGCCGGGGCAGCTGTTTAGAAACCTGAAGCAAGGGGCGATGTTCTCGTGGGTGTAAAGTGCCAGAATGACTTCAGACCTGCGGCATCACGACATGAGCACGTGGCGCTGGAGGAGGGGAGAGCTGAACCAGGAAAGAAGGGCACCGGGAGCAGATGTCCGCAGCTGACGATGACCTCACTTCCCGTGGAAGAAAAGTCATCCCAGGGTTATTTTAACCTTCCCAAGACATGAAAGGATGGAAAACTCTGCAATTCGTCTCATGAAACCAGGATAGCTTAATTCAAAAACCTGATGTGGAACAAAAAGAGAAAACCATAGACAAATACCACTTTTAGAAGATGCTGGCCGGGCGCGGTGGCTCAAGCCCGTAATCCCAGCACTTTGGGAGGCCGAGGCGGGTGGATCACGAGGTCAAGAGATCGAGACCATCCTGGTCAACATAGTGAAACCCCGTCTCTACTAAAACTACAAAAAATTAGCTGGGCATGGTGGCGCATGCCTGTAATCCCAGCTACTCAGGAGGCTGAGGCAGGAGAATTGCCTGAACCCAGGAGGCGGAGGTTGCAGTGAGCCGAGATCGCGCCATTGCACTCCAGCCTGGGTAACAAGAGTGAAACTCCGTCTCAAAAAAAAAAAAGAAAAAAGTCAAAATATTCCATTTGCCAGGGTGAAGGTTAGGATGCTGTAAGGAGCAGCTCAGGCCATCGGGAACTCAGCGGGGGCACCATTTCTCTCCCATATGGTGGCTGAGAACAGCTAGGTGGGCTGCTCTGTCACCTGCCACACGCGGGTCTCCTCATCACGCCTCTCCTTCAGTCTTCCAGGCGGTTTTTCCTGGCTGCGGGGTTCCACTGGGTGCAGAAATGCCCATGTCCAGCCGTCTCAAGGGGCCAGGGCCGGGGTCGGAGCAGGAGAGGAGAGGCCATGCTTTCCAAGACCACCTGTGAGGCGTGGCCCATGTTGCTACATGTGTTCCGTGGTTAGCCCTTGGTCAGGGCCTGGCCTGGCTGGACCTGGTCTCACCGTGGCAGGGACAGGGCAACATCATCGCAGGAGAAGGGGCGATGACGGGAACATCATCTCCAGGTGTCAAAAGCCCCCGACAATCTGGGGAGAGAAGTGTGGGTGGGTGTGAGAGGAAGCAGGGCCTGAGGGCTGCAGCATGGAGAGCCGGGAGCAGAGCAGCGGAGAGGGCCCGGCCCGGAGTGCCCCCGCCAGCCTGAAGCCCAGCCTCCGGGTTCCATGAAATTGCCTCCAGTCACTCCAGGAGAAACAGCGCACCGCCCAGGAAGGAAAGAACAGGCAGCGTGGACCCAGGCTCCAACGCTGGCCGCCAGCTACCAGACAAGGATGGCCACGTCGCACCTGCCTGCCTCACTCCCCACATCTGCGGCGGGGGCGATGGTTGCGCCTGCCTGGCGGGGCTGCTGTGAGTTAAATGCCTCCCTGTCCACTGTCTCTGATGCGTTCTTCCTGGGTCACCCCTCACTCAACACCCCCAGAGGCTGGGTGGGCGCACCGGACACTTCAGAATGGAGTCCAGGACCTAGAGAAGCTTCAGGGATGAGCAGGGTGGTCGGGGGCCAGGGAGTCAATGATGGGGAGCGAGTGGAGGGAGGAGGGGGCGTCAGGACAGGGGGTGCGGGCAGGGCAAGGACAGCTGAGTGGCCCTGGTGTCAGAGCAGGGAGGCTGGGCGGGGGCGGGGGCGGCCTCTGCATTTCTGCCTCCAGGATGTTATGGATCTGGCGGGGAACACATAAACCATGAGCTCACCCCATGGGAACATGGTTTCCTCTGGCTGCCCCCACAACAGCTGTTCCCCATCAGCACCGGCCCCATCTCCCTAGCAGGAAGCTGGGCGGCCGCAGCAGGCCAGGTGTGGACGCCCCTCAAAACCTCCCATCTGCGTGGACATCACTGGACGGGTGGTAAGGGGGAGACGAGCAGTGGGGTGCAGCCCCCCGCACCTCTGGCCCCTCTGGTGCCTGCCTTTGCTGTGACCATGTGGAGTAAATCAGCTCCCGGAGAGGGGGGCCAAGGCTGCAGGGTCCTCAGTGCCACCAACCAGGCATGACCCTGACCACTGGCTGAGCCCCACGTGGTGCCTCTGCCCTGGACCTGTGCCTCCCGTACCCTCCTGGCTCTGCTGCAGCAGACGCATATGCTGAGGCCTTCTGGGCAGTTCCGGCCCCTCCCATGTGGGCTGTTCACACCATACCTGGTCCAGGCTGAGGCTTCCTGCCCCTTCCCCCTCCCGCCCTGACCAGGTTGGCCTGGGGGGCCTTCGGTGCAGCCTGCCCACGCCGGCCCTCCCCTGCCACCCACAGCCAGGGGGACCCAGATTCCCTGCAGGCCAAATGCAGATGCCCCAGCCCCTCCAGCCTCTTTCCCCACGGGATGTGGTCGGTGACAAAGCAGGGTGGACTGGCCTCTTGCCATGCTGGGGCCCTGTGCCCACCCTGCCCGCTCTGAGTGTCCCTGCTGTGGGTTCCCAGCCCACTGGCTTCAGGCACTGACACGCCCAGAGCTCGCCTCTCTGAAAAGGGTGTGTGTTTCCCCAGGCCAGGCCTGTGGCCAACAACGCAGGCAGGTGTTCGTGACCAGGCCGTTTGTGTTTTCAGGAACAGACCCCAAACCACGCAGGGAGGGAGGAGGCCCCGAGAGAGAAGGCAGGGGCTCACGCATGTGACCACAGAGAAGACTGCCTTCACCCTGCCCACATCCCGGGAGCACCTGCCGCACGGGGACCCAGTGCCGTTTCTGGTCTTCCGGTGCTGTCTTCCTGAGGCGTGGCCTCCACAGTGGCTCCCCTGATTCCTGAAAAACAGCTTCACTGAGGTGTCGTTCACACGCACACAAGTCACCCTTTAAAGTGCACCATTCAGTGGTTCGTAGTATGTTCATTAAGTTGTGTGACCATCCCCACTAATCTCACTCCGGAACACGTGCATCATCTGCAGAAGACGTCCTGTGCCTGTTAGCAGCCGCTCCCTGCCGTGGTTTGAGTGTGGCCACAGCGGAGACCAGGCAGCAGTTTATCAACAGAGACTTCCTGCCTCACGGTCTGGAGGCCAAGGTGCCGGCAGGGCCACGTCGGCCCTCCTCTTCCACGAGGGCCCCTCGTATGCCGCCTGCTCACGCGGCTGGAGGCTGGGCCTGCCCCATGAGACCTTTCCAAAGTGGCTTTAGTCGCAAGGGCTCTGCCTCGTGAGTGGATCCCATACCTCCCATCAGGCCCCACCTCCCGGCCCAGCTGCAGGGGGTCTCAGTTTCAGCATGAGCTGCAGAGGATGCAAGCATTCCAAGCACTGCACGCCGGCCCAGAACTCACCCTTCTCACAAAATCGGACGAGTCAGTGTCCTCTAGAGGGACGGGGCTAATAGGGTAGATGCATCTGTGAAGGGGGTTTCTGAGGAGAACTGACTACACGATCACAAGGTGAGGTCGCACCATAGGCCGTGTGCAAGCTGAGGCGCCAGGAAGCCAGTCCGAGGCCCAAAACCTCAACAGCAGGGATGCCGACAGCACCGCTGTGTCTGCGGCCGAAGCCCCGAGAGCCCCTGACAAACCACCGGGGTGAGTCCAGGAGCCCCACAGCTGAAGAACTTGGAGTCCGAGGTTGGAGAGCAGGAAGCATCCCGCACGGGAGAAAGACGGAGGCTGGGAGACTCAGCCAGTCCAGTCCTTCCACGTTCCTCTGCCTGCTCTATCCCGGCCGTGCCGGCAGCTGATGAGATGGTGCCCACCCCAACGGAGGGTGGGTCTGCCTCTCCCAGTCCACTGACTCAAATGGTAATCTCTTTTGGCAGCACCCTCACAGACACACCCAGGATCAGTGCTTTGCATCCTTCAATCCAGTCAAGGTGACACTCGGTATTAAACATCAAAAAATACATTCATTCCATCCCAATTGCCCCAGAGTCTTAACTCACCCTAGCACCAACTCACAACTCTGCAGCTCCACGTCTCATCTGCTTCAGAGGGGGCAAGCCTCCAGGCACAAGCCATCTGAAGGCAGGCTCCCCTGCAGCTGTGAGCCCCTGAAATCAAGCAAGTTATATGCTCCCCAATTGCAGTGGGGCAGGCTCACGACAAACATTTCTATTCCAAAAGGGAGAAATAGGCAAGAAAAGAGAAGAGCAAGCCCAGGTAAGTCCACACGCGGCAGGGCAGACAGGGTGACACTCAGGCTCAGGGGCGATCTTGGAATCCATGCCCACCTTGCAGCCACGAGGGGCAGGGCCGGGCCCATGGCTTCTCAGGGCTCGGCCCACACAGCACTCGTGGGTCAGTCTCCTGCCTGCAGCTCTCCCAGGCTGCGGCTGCTCGTTTGTGGCCCTGAAGTCCTGGGGCCTTGGAGGCAGCCCCCGCCTCGGCTCCACTGGGCATTGCCCGGGTGGGGACTCCAAGGCAGCTCCGCCCCCACGATGAGTCTCTGCCTGGGCCCCAAGGCTGTCAGCAACACACTTTGAAATCTGGGCGGAGGCCACCGCGGCCTGCAGGGTCAGTGCCATGTGGATGCTGCCAAGGCCCACCACATGTCCCCTCGGGAGCAATGGGTGGGGCTGCGCCCACGCCTGCCTGACCATGGCTGGGGCAGCCAAGGAGGGCTGGGCCAGGATCTGGGGAGAACAGGCAGGCTGTGAGCACTTTGGTGGCAGCGGTGCCTGAGGGGCCCACCCTGCAATGCTTCTGCCCTCAGGGCCCTCATGAAAGGGCTGGAAGGAACTAGCCGGGGTGCTTTCCCTCCAGGTTGTGCTGTGAGGCTGGATCACCCTTGGAGCTGCCCTCGGCAGACCCCGGCCTGCCAGCGCCTGGATCTTGGACCTCCCAGCTTGAGAACTGCAGGAAATACGTTTCTGTTGCTTATATATTACCCAGTCTGAGGTGTTTGGTTGTAGCAGCCGGGATGGACTAAGACGCGTCCCGTTTTCTCCCAGCTGTGCCCTCTCCCCTGGCCCAGCAGCCGGGAGCCTACCCGGTGTCGCCATGGACCTGCCCATCCCAGACATTTGACATAAGTGGTCTCACGTGATCTGTGGCAGTCCGCATCCGACCTCTTCCACTTAGCAAATGTTTTCAAGGTTCATTTGCTTTGGCGCGTGGGCCAGAGCTGCAGGTGAGTGGTATCGTGGGGCCAGGCCACAGCGTGTCCATCTGCCCATCAGCCGACGGGCACGTAGCTGTGCCCACGTTGGGGCTATTGTGGATTATGCTACTAGGAACATTTGTGGATGAGCTTTTGTGTGAACACATGTTTCTGATTCTCAGGGACGTGTCCCCAGGCATGGGATTGCTGGGTCATGTGGAAATTTGACTTCACACTTTGAAGAAACGGCTGCACCGTCTCGCGCTGCTGCACGTGAGGTTCTGTGTCTCTGCCCTGACACCGCTGACGCGTCTGGCTCCAGACATCCCAGTGGGTGTGAGGTGGGGCCTCGTGTGGTTTTGATTTGCGTTTCCTGGTGGCTCACGGTGTTAGGCACCTTGTCCTGAGCTTGTTGGCTGGTGTTTACATGATTTGAAAAAACATCTATTCAGATCCTTTGCCCATTTTTAAACTTGGCTGTTTATCTTTTTATTGCTGACCTGTAAGAATTCTTTAGCACGTCGGGTTTTCACTGCCTCACCCTGGAGCCGTTACACATCCTTCTGCTCAGTCACTGGCCAGAAATGCAGAGAAATGCTGCTGTGTGACCCCACAACCTCGGCCTGATGCAGGGGTCCCCGAAACATTAGACAGTGCTGACTGTCTGCAGGACACAGCCCCAGGAGGAGGCTTCACACTGTTGATTTGGCCACAGTCCCTCACGGATTCGAGATGTCTCCTTCAGCGTGTCTGTAATGCCTGTGTGTTCGCCATCGTCTTTTACCGTGACTGATCCACACGCCGGCCCCACACGGGCCTGACAGCTGCGGCCTCCGGTGTCTGTTAAAACCTGGTGGCCACAGCTCTCCTGTTGCTCCTTTGTTCCAGAATTTCCTTCATTTTCTTACTTTTCCACGTTAACTTCACAATCAATCTACCTGGTTCCAGGGTTCTCTGGTGTTTTAATTGTCCTGCCGTGGCTGCGCCAGCGCAGGGGACAATGCCTCGTGCCGCCCTGGACAGACCGGCCTTCTTGCTGGTCTGCAGCCCTCGGTCAGGTGCCAGGCCCTTTCCAACTGGTAGAGATCTGCCCGCTGTTTGCTCCTAGAAGTGCACACTTTTGTAGCTGTTGAAAATGGTGCCTTTTCTTTCTTCATCATCCCTCCTAACTGGGAGTGCTGGAATCTGAAAGAGCTGAGGCCTGACTGTGAATGCCGTGCACGGCTGCCCTCACAAGTTCACCTCTGTCTTCGAATCCATTTCTGAGGTCTGTGTGGAGTCACAGCAGCGTGCTGGGGTGCAGCCTCTCCAGCTGTGTGTGCCCAGCTCCTCCGGGGTGCTTGGCTGTGAGGCCTGGCCTGTCCCTGTGGTCGAGGCAGAAGACCCAGCTGTCCCCTCCCCAGGCCCTGCCCACGCCCTCCCGTTACGCTGCCTGGACTGCACATAGGGCAAGACCCTGGGGCACACAGAGAGGAACTGGCCATGGGTAGAGATAGCGCCTGGCTGAAGTCCTAGGGAAGAGGCCATGTCCAGGGCTCCTGGACACAGAAGGTGGCACTGGCTGAGCCCAGTGCTCACGCTGGGCACAGGGGAGGCACTTTCGAGCTGGGGCCTCCTCAGAGCAGCTGCATCCGGGGCAATACCCACCCCCTGGTGTCCACATCCATGTCTTTACCAGAACTGCCACTGGCACCCACGGAGCTGTGGGCTTCGTCCAGGGAGAGCCGTGCCCAGCACCCAGGGGGCCTGCAGGGGTGCTAGGCTTCAGGGTTAAAACCGAGAATCCTGGCCCCCCGAATCCCTGTACCCAGAGGCCCCATCAGAGCTGCCTGGCCCTCCCCTCCGCCAGCCCAAGCATCTGAGGCTTCTGCCGGCAGTGCCTGTGGCAGCCTGAGGAAGGGTGGGGGCCGCGGAGGCTGTCATTTGGTGTTGACCAAGGGAGATGCTGGTGTCTTTATGTCCCCAGGCCCTCCCAGGCTCCTTCATTCAGATGCCCTGCTCACAAACACCCACCCAGTCCCCACCAGGGGCCCCTCTCACCTCTCACCTCGGACGCCGTGCAGGGCCTCGGCCGACAACCTGGGACCCTCAACTTGGATGGGCAGGAAGGTCCAGGAGGGGCCCCTGAGGCCTCCTCGCTTGGGTCTGGGGGTTGAGGCCACAGGAAGCCACTCTTCATCCCTGATGCCCACCTCCAGCTCTCCTGGCTGCCTCCTGGCCTCTGTCTCCCTCCAGGCTCCCACCCTGACCAGGGAGTTGGGGGGTGGGGAAGTGGAGCTTTTGGGGAGAGGCCACACCCAGTGTTGGGTTTGCATGTCCAGGATGGCCTTCTCCTGCCTGGACTCCTCCCCCAGCACTGGGCTGGGAGCTGTCAGGGTGACCCTGCCCTACCCAACGTCAACCTGGGACCATGAGCAGGAGGACGCTCCTCACTGCTCCTCCTGAGTCCGTGCGTGACCCCGAAAGGAGCCGCGTCTCAGGGCACAGCAGACTGGAGAGGGCCCTGACCGGGGCCTGTGGGTGCCACTCAGCCACTTGCCCGGCTGCAGCCCCTGACTCCCCTGGGCTGGCTGTGGGCTTAGGCTGAGCTGACAGGGCTGAGAGGTGTTAGCCCTTGGCCTGGCCTTGCCACGGCTCTGCTAGAGCAGGGGGAGGCCGGCAGACCAGATTTTGGGGCCAGAGGGAGGGCCATGTTGTGACAGATGAGAAGAGGGAGTGACCTGGCGGCCCCGGTGCGGGGACCCACAGCAAATGCCTCCAGGACAGATGTGTCCCCGGTGGAGGGGCCGGGGTGCCCAGCAAGAGCAGCAGCTCCTCAGGGCATGGGGACCCAGCAGGCCGAATGGGGGCTCTTGGAATAGAAGGAACCTCTTCGGGCTCAGCTTTTCAGGCGGAGAGGGGAGGCAGGGCCTGAGGCTTTTGCGGGGGAGGCGGCTTGCCCTGGGAGATCTCCCTCGGGGGCAGAAGAGCCAGGGCATCCAGCCAGGAGCAGAGAGCAAACCCCAGCCCAGGTGAACCCCAGGTGTGGGGTGGGTGTATAGCACGTGACTTTGACCACGAGTGGACAGGTGAGGGGCGGACAGGTGTGAGCAGGTGAGGGGACATGTGGGAGCACATGGAAGGTGGGGGTGATGGGGACAGAAGAGGCAGTGGGGGTCGTGGGGCAGGTGTGGGTGGCTGGAGGGGCGTGGAGGTGGATGGGGCCAGGTGGGGATGGATGGGGTTAGGTGTGAGCAGGTACAGGGCGGGTGGGGGCAGGTGTAAGGGGTTGGGGTTGGTGTGGGCAGGTGCAGGGCAGTGCCGGGGAGGCATTGTCGGGTGAGCGTGGGGCTGGGCAGAGGCTGGCCTGGGACCCCAGGCTGCTGCTCAGAACCACTCTCTAGGTAAGCAGCTGGGCCCTGCTAGGTGTGACCACCCATTGCACAGAGTGGGGGAGGCTGGAGCTCCAGACACCTGCAGGGGCTGGTCGTGCCGTGGTGAGTCTGGCTCCTTGCCACCCTCTGTCCCACCAGCATCCATAGCCCTGGCTGGCCCTGGCGTCCTCCAGAGTGGCCCCACCCCCCTGCTGGAGCCAGCTTGTGTCAAGGACCTGGAGAGTGCGTGGCGAGCCCTCCACAGTCAGGTCCTGCTGTCACTGAGCAACGGGGTCAGCAGCTGGTTTAAAAAGAAAGGGCAGCAGTAGGCCGCCCCAGAGAAGCAGCCATGCCCCGCGCTTCAGATGCAGGGAGGGTCCAGCTGCCTTGATCTTGTTCAAGTCACAACACCTGCCTCTCAGGGATGTGTGCGGACCCTGGTGGGAAGCCCTTGGCTGCTGTTCGAGGGTTGGGCCAGGGGTGGCCGAGGCTGTCCAGGGGAGTGGTTAGGGGCTTGGGGGAGCAGAGGTAGACTCAGCAGTGCTGGTGCTCAGAGGGGCCTTGGGCCGCACCCTGGCCGGGCCACCCCATCTTTGCCTGGGCTCAATGCCGAAGGGAGCGGGTCAGGTGGGTAGAGGCCTGGGGCCAGCCTGGGGGGCGGAGCTGCTCAGCTGGGCCGAGGTCCTCCTCCGGGCACTGGGCTCAGGGCCCAGTGGCCAGATGGTTTTCCTTCCTGCAGGGAGTGCCGGCAGGGGGGGGGCGGGGAGGAGGCCTGGGAGGTCTTGTGCAGCTGGGCCTCTCTTGGGCTTCTCTGCAGTTGTTTTTTGCTGGAAAATCAATCCTGCAAGTCCAGCTGGGCTCTGGCTGAGAGCAGCCGGGGGCGGGGGTGGTAGGTGCTTCCCGGCCTCCTCGGGGTCAGTTCTGGGCCCACACTGGGGACAGAAGGCAGGAGGGGGTGGGGGCCCTGCCTGGGGTGGGGATCCCAAAGAGCCTGACTCCCCATCCTGTGCCCTGCTTGGGCCACCCAAAAGAACTGTCCTGACCCTCCCAACTTCCTGTCCAGGTCCCTAGAGCTGCCTGCAGCCTCCCTTTGCGCCCGTGCCTGGGAGGAGGTCTAGGGAGGCCAGAGCCCAGGTGTTTGTCAGCAGCCAAAGGAGAGTTCTCCACCAAGGCGCAGTAGCCGGAGGAGCTGGGGCGGCCGCTGCCTGGCCCTCCCCGGTTCCACCCCTCCTGCTCCAGAGCCCTCCGCCAGACCTGGGAATCACGGCCTCTTCCTGCTCCAGGGGTCCCAGCAGGGCCCTCGCCCACCTGGAGGGTGTGCCCTGCCACCTGTTCTCAGCCCTTTCTTGAACGGACTCTGGGCCAGGTGTGAACACACGAAGGCAATGGCCTCTGCTTCATGGTCTGTGCCTCTGCTGTCCAGTTTAGGGGTCACCCACGCCTCCATGGCTGGCATACCAGGGCTCTTGTTTTACCCATGAGGGCCCGGGACCTGTGCCCTTGATCACCTCTCCAGTTCACAAGCACAAGCACACACCTGCCAACCAGGCAGATACCCACACACCTACACGTACGCACACGTACACCAAGCCAGCGGGCCCCACCGCCTCTCCACCATCCACTGCCCCAAAGCCCTCAGTGTTACAACCAGGAGGCGGCTGTGGCTGTTCCCTTTTTAATACACCTGAGTTGCACAAGCCCAGATTCATAGACCTTTGTTGCTCCATATAAATTTGGGGATAAAATCGTTGAACTTGTTCAATGTAAGCAGCTGAAATTTTGCCTGGGAAGGTGATGAAGTCTATAGCACTTGGAAAAATATATTTAAAGCACAGTATTTTATGACATTAGCAGCCCGCCCCACAAGCACAGCCCGTCTCATCTGACGGCCTCACCGTTCACCATGGAGGTTGGCGGCCCCGGTCACTCCCACGGTCTTTACCAGCCAGGTGCCGGCGGCTAGGACCAGATTCTGGCCACTGTGCTCACTGCAGAATCGGGCTAACGGGTCAGACCCTGCATCGTGAGGACAGAGCAGGATGCATCCCGTCACAGACACCCGCTGTCTGCACCTTTGTTTGTTTCTGGACAGCTGGCAGGCACCACAGGTGCTCCTGTGAGGCCCCCTGGCCCGTCCAGGATTAGCTGCAGGCTGTGGCTGATTTTCCTGGATTTTCTACATAGACGCTTGTCAGCAAACACCAGCGGCTTATCTCTTCCCTTCCAACACGCAAACCTTATTTCACGTTCTTGTCTTAGGGTTTTTTGGCACAATCTCCAGGCTAATACCAGCCTCCAGGGAGATGAGCCGTGCTGCCCATTTCACCGGCAAGGAAACCAAGGCTGAGGCCCCCCCGACCCACCTTCTGCTACCAGCACCCCTCCTGGGGCCGGGCTGGATAGGGTGACTCCCCGGAGGCGGCACCAAAGGGAGGTTCCTTTTGAGGCTCCAAACATTTTTCTGTTAGACTCGGAGCCACACTTCAGTGTCCAGGCTCCCTGGCCGCCAGCCTCACACCGAGGACAGCCCTTGGCGGCGTTCCCTTTCTGCAGGGAAAACCGACCCTTTTACTTGGAAACACTGAGGCCAGCTGAGTGGGACCTCCGGGCCTGCGTCCAGCCCACATTGCCGGTGCCTGGCTGCCTCTCAGGGCGTGGCCTGTCTCCAGCTGGAGCTGGGAGGGCGGCCCCACCCTCGGCTGCCCTGGGGGCTGACCAGGGCCCAGTGACCCAGCCCAGGGCTTGCCTGTGCAGAGGCTCAAGCCAGCAGTCAGTGTGGAACTCCTGGTCTTCCCACCGCCGCCTCTGCAGCCCCCACCAACGATATCAGAAAACGCCAGCTCCAGCCAGCACCCCAGACCCTTGAAGTCACCTTGGCTGCCCCTCCTCACACCCAATGCCTGTGTCGGCGAAACCCGGGCCAGCTCTTTAATGGTGTCCAGAACCCACCCTTCCCATCAGCCCAGGCCACCCCCCTCAGTGGTCCGGGGGCTCCAGGATGAGGGGCTCCAAGCTGGTCAGAGACTGGCTGGGTGTTCTCTGCCACTCACCTGCTAAGGGGAAGGATGCAGAGGCCTCGGTCAGTGAGGCAGGGCTGCCCTCTGTGGGCCTCAAGACTGGGAACCACTGCCCATACCCAAGACCTCTGCAGGCCCCGGGGTGCACTGCCAGGTAGGAGGGGGCACCCCCACCAAAGGCAGGGGCCTCCCCACTGCTTCTGCTTTAGATGGGGCAGGGAGCAGGGGGAGGCTGACACTTGGGGGCTGACGCTGCAGGGTCTGCATGCCTGGGCTGGCAGGAGAACCCACCTGCATGCAGGGAAAGGCTCAGGCCAGGGACGTCCCAAAGGGACCCGGGTTCCCCCAGCGCCTGCTACAGCCCCTCCTTGCACTACCTGGACCCACCTGCAGGAGTCTGCCTGGAAGTGCTCCTCCGGGGTGTCTGGTATCAAAATTAATCTCATAAAATGAACTGGGACCCTGCTGACATGCATGGACCACACGTCCAAAGGAAACTGAGGAACCAGGAGGCCAGGATTTCGAAGAGGACACCAGCAAACAGGTGCGGCTGTGGGCCAAGGTGAGGGCGACGCCTTTTGGCTTTTTTGCACATTTCTGTAGGCTGGCTGACCCGCGGTCTGGGCAGCTTCCTCGGTCCTGACGTCTGCTTTCCTTCATCCTCCTGTGGCCCACGGTCTTCCCAGGTCGCAGGCCGGCCTGAGGGAGGTATGCCAAGAAGGGAGGGGGTGGGCCGCAGGGCAGGACCTCAGCCAGTCAGACCAACATCAACATAGTGGCCTGGCCTGGCACACTGCTCCCCTTCCACAGGGGCACTTCAGCAGGCCGCCTCTCAGCCAGGACCCTACAGTGCCCCACGGATGAAGCGGGCAGAGGCACAGGCCCGGTACACACAGAGACCACTGCCCAACCTGCCACGGCCCTGTCTCGGGGTCTCTCTCAGGCTGCCCACTTCCGAGAGGCTGAGCTGGGCCCTGGAGGTCACCACAGCCGGGACTGAGGCTCACCCGGGTCGTTGTGAGACAAAGTCGCTAGAACAGATGCCAGGCATGCTGGCTCTTTCCGGGATTTTTATTTCTTTAAAATAATTCATACAAATGGTTACAGTCACAAACATGATTTTAACCAAAATATTGCTAGCCTACCACATCAGCAGGACGGCACCGGTGCAGGTGGGGACGCTGCCACCCTCCGCGTCCCCAGGACAGACGTCGGCGGGCAGCGGGCGTGCCAGGCACCGCCCAAGCTTCTCCTGGAGCTGCTTCGTGATGCCGTCTTCATTTGGAACAAGGGGGTTCATGCCAAAATTAGGAAAAACAGCCTTGTTTTGTTTTTCTAAATTATTCTAAAAATAAGACAAGCAGGTAGAAAAAACAATGCACTGTGTGGCATAAAAAGAAAAACGGGAAGGATTCATTGTCCTGAGAAGTTTGCCAACTGCCTCATCTGGGGCACGTTCCAACATAGAAAAGGAAAAAATAACCTCCAATTGATTTCCGAATGCTCCCTCAGGTTTTTTTTGTTGACAGCTAAGCAAACAGATCCTTTGTAATGTTCTAAAAACTGTACACAGACAAGAACGTTCATGGGAAAGTAACTACTGACTTCTTCTGCTTAACGAGGGACGCGAAGGACACAGGACAGAGCCCACGGGACGGACGACGACAACCGACACGGGACCGGCGCTGCCCACCCGCCTCCTGCACCGCCCGGCAGTCTCTGCAGCGCCAGGGCCGCCACGCAGGCACCTCCTCTGCACGCTCGGGTCCGAGGGGCTTCCGGGCCTCCGCCCAGGCACCGAGGCTGGAGAGCTCCTCCCGGGCTACAACTGGTCACTCGCGTGGTCTCGATCCGCCTCGGGCTTGACAGTTTGGCCGGGAGAAGGGGCGTGGGGCGGGTGGGCCACAGGGGGCAGGCCGTGGGACAGGGACATGGCGCTGGGCACGATGCCTTCCACAGCAGCTGGGATGCCAGTGGGGGCCACACCCACCACGCCAGGAGGGTACCTGCTGGGAGAGGGTCCAGCCGTGGGGCCCACCTGTAGGCAACCTGGCCAGGCCCCGCCTGCCCTCACAGTGGCAGCAGCACCGAGGGGGCATCTCCAGGAGGACCAGCAGTCAGGGTGAGGGTCCTTGCCTCTGCATGGACGCTCCTGCCCACCAAAGCTACTTCTCAGGGCAGGGGAGGGGAGCTCTGGTGTCTCCAGGCAACTGGGACATGAGGTCCTCACCTCACCCAAAGCCCCCTGCTCCCACAGCCCCCGTGCCCACATAGGCCTCTGCCCAGCAGTCCCATGTCCACTGGGCCCTGAAGGCCACCCAGCCCAGGCTCCTTCCAAGGGGCCCTGGTTCTTGTGGGACTTTTGGGTGAGGTGGGCATCAAGTCCACCCAGATCCTCCAGCTCAGCAGAGATGCTGCCCTTTCTGCCAAGGGCTATGCTGGGATCCAGGGGAAGCTGCCCACCCTCATGGAGGCTGTTAAGTTCCCAGTGGGCCTGCTCACCTGTAGGCGGCCCCATTGAGCTCTGGGTGCACAACCGAGGGGTCCATGCTGGCCCAGTGGGTGGCGGCCGTCAGATGGTCCTTGTTGACACAGTTCTTCAGGCTGTCTGGGATCCGGCCTGGGAGACGCAGGAGGGAGGAACAGCTGTGGCTCTGAGGGCACCCCAGGAGCATGGCCCACTGGGTTGAGGACATGAACCGCAGCGCCCTTGGCAGTGTGCTCCTGCCCTCAGCCCCAGGGCTCCCCAGGCACAACTGGGTACTGTCAGTGGCCAGCACCCTCACAGCGTGGGCAACCCCCAGCCCAGAGCATGTGCCCAGCTTGCTGAGGGGCCTGTCTACTCAGCCCAGGAACCTCCCAGAGCAGCTCACAGGCCCCAACCTGCAGGTCTAGTGTGTCAGACATAGCTCCAGGGCTCAGCCTGACTTTGGCCTCAGAGGCCCCTGCTGGGGGCATGGTGAGAGCAGTGAGAACCACGGCCCTGAGCTGGCAGAACATGGGCCCAGATGCTGGGCAGATGTGAGCCCACGAGCACCTGGGGCTGGCAGGAAGGGTGCCCCAGGCCACAGGTGGGCGCACAGCCTGATGGAGCTACCCCTGCGCCCACCTGTGATGGCTCTGCAGAGCTCCCCTGGCCTGACCGAGCCGCCCCCGCGCCCACCTGTGATGGCTCTGCAGAGCTCCCCTGGCCTGACCGAGCCGCCCCCGCGCCCACCTGTGATGGCTCTGCAGAGCTCCCCTGGCCTGACCGAGCCGCCCCCGCGCCCACCTGTGATGGCTCTGCAGAGCTCCCCTGGCCTGACCGAGCCGCCCCCGCGCCCACCTGTGATGGCTCTGCAGAGCTCCCCTGGCCTGACAGAGCCGCCCCCGCGCCCACCTGTGATGGCTCTGCGGATCTCCCGTGCTGCCTCCTCTCGCATCTCGATGGATGCCTGCTCACTGTACCATGCGGCGTGGGGGGTGCAGATGAGGTTGGGTGCGTCCTTCAGGGGGCCCTGGCTAAAGCTGGGAATAGCACGGGCACAGTCAGTGCAGCCCGAATGTTGCGCCCGCATTCGGGGGTGAGGTGGCTGGGCACTGGACACCCTGTGGGAGGGCCCTGCTTGGGAAGCAGACCCCATGGCCTCTGCTCTGCTGGGCAGGTGGGCTGAGCACAAGGGCACAGCCTGGGACAGTCAGACCCACTGGGGCTCCTGACAGCGGTGGGATTTAATCTCTGAGCCCTCAGGGGAGCAGCCTTGATGGGGGGACATACTGGCCTGGCCCCTCTCCATTGAAGGGTCTGTGGGTCCCACAAGCTGATCCTGCCCCTGCCAAGGGTGTCTTCTCCTGCAACTAACATCCAGCCCAGGGCTGCCTGGGGTCCCAGGGCGCCATTTGCAGGTCTGGATGTGATCCTGTGGCTCCATGGCCAGGGCCGTTGGGGACCACTCACAGATATTGGAGCCTCACGCTCTCCTGGCTGGTTGGGAGCCCTGCCCAAAGAGAGGCTGCAGAGAACTAGTCCCTCCCAGCACGGAGGCGAGGCAGGCCCGGAGCCCATGGCTCCATCCTCACCACACAGTGGATGGCAAACTCTCCCAGTGCCGGCCAGCGAGAGGCTGAGCACAGGCAAGTGCCTGGCCTGGCAGAGGCGCCGTCTGGAGGTCAAGGCCGGCAGGAGGGTGGGCAGGGAAGAGCAGGGGTGGCACCAGCCGTGGGGGCACCTGAAGGGTTCCGACTCGTGCACGTCCAGGGCCGCGCCGCGGATCCGGCCCTCCTTCAGGGCCTGGGCCAGCGCCTTCTCGTCCACCAGGCCACCCCGGGCCGTGTTCACCAGGAAGGCCCCTTGTCTCATCTGGAAGACGTAAGGACAAGGCTAGGCTCAGTCAGGGATCCACACAGGGTGGGCAACCAGGGAAGCAAGGGTGGCGCTGTGCCCCATCAGATGGGGGAGCTCCCCAGCCCCTTCCTAGCCCAGGCCCACCTTGGGCTCAGCAGGGCTCTCAGACTGAAGGCCCTGGGCATTTGGCACTGCGGCCCTGGCAGGCTGGCTGGGGCTCGGGCCTTAGAGACCTACACAGCCCCACACCACCTAGAGAGCTTGACCCTCCTGTGCAAGCCGAGCTGAGGACTGGGCGGAGCTCCAGGCTTGGCTCCTGTGATACCCTCTTTCTGGGTCCCCTCCAGCCCAGCCTCCCAACGCCCACGGCTGTCTGCTCTGAGGCGTGGTTTTTGACTCCAGCCCAGCCGGGGCCTGCAGCAGAGCCTGCTGTCTTTGGAACAGGCTCGTGTTTCAGGAGCTTTTGCAAAAGGCCCTGGGAGAGGCTCCCCCTTGGCTTTGCAGCCAGGGCATTCCTGCATCCCCCCATTTCAAAGCCAGCACCCGGCCACAGTGTTTGGCTGGCAGCCGTGCATGTCACAGTGGCTCCTCTTTGGTGAGTTGCTGCCCGTTGCAGCCTCACACCCAAGGTCTTCAGAGACAGCAGGGCTCTGACCAGTGTCCATGTGCCACACCCTGTCCACTAGAAGGCTCTGTGAACAAAGAAAGGGGAGGCGGGCACCTGGCCTCATCCTTCTTGCAGCTACAGGGGTCTGGGCAGACGGCTGACACGTGGCCTGACATGTGTACTCACATGCACACACTAACCAGCACATACAAACATGCAGACATACGTGCACCCAAGCACACGTGCCCATGTACACACACACCAATGCGCACATACAACCCCCTGAAAGGGGGGAGCCAGTGGGAGCCAGCCGCCCCCAAGTCCACCCACTTAGGGAAGTGCACTGCTGAGGCAGAGGCCCCCTGAGCACAGCCCTTTCCAGCTGCAGATATGCAACCTCAACGTGCCGGCACAGCGCGGAAGCCGCAACGGCCGACCCAAGGACCCCAGGGAGCTGCATCTGTCCCTGCTGTGCGAGCGACAAGGACTTCAGGGGAATCTGGTACTCAAAGGCCTGTGGTCTTGCCTCGCATGGAGAGTATTTTTGGTGTCTGAGTAGAACTCGGAACACGGAGAAAGCTGTCTGTACAGACAGGGCTCACTCCAGCAGGGCTGGCGGACACCGCGGTGTGGCTCGATGAGGGCAGGGTCTCGCCCAGGTGCGGTTGGCAGCAGGGACCCACCTGACACCCCCACCTGTCCCTCACGCTGGCCCTGCCAGAAGGGAGTCCTGTGCCCGGCCCGCGCACCTGCTTGACGGTGAAGTCATTGATGAGGTGGTGGTTGTGCTCGTTGAGGCCGCAGTGCAGCGTCACGCAGTCGCTGTGGAACAGCAGGTCCTGCAGGGTGCTCACGCGCTGCAGCCCCAGTGCCCGCTCCACGCCGTCTGACAGGTAGGGGTCGTAGAAGAGCACGTTGAAGCCGAAGGCCTTGGCTCGCAGCGCCACCGCCTGCCCTACACGACCTGGTGGCGTCAAAATGCAGCATGAGACCCTTGCTCACCCACGGCCAGGAGGCCAGCCCCCACAGCCAGGGTCAGAGTGGCCTCTGCACCTCAGTTTGACCGTCTGTCTGCCGAGGATGACACCTTGGGCGCCCACGCCCACTCCACACAAGATGTCTGCCTCCAACGTGCCCGCTGCCAAGGCAGAGGCTGTGCACAGGGGTGGAAAGGGGTGAGCTAGCCCCTGGGTCCACATCACCTGTCAGCCATGCCACCCCCACTGTGGCCTGTCCACAGGACAAAACATGAACCACTCCATGTCAAAGGGACCAGTCAGCAGGTCTCCACCCGGCCCACACACGCCACGTGTGCCCAGGCCCCGCCAACGGTCTGCTTTCGGGTCCACCCATCAGTGTCTCCAGCACCTCCATTCCAGCCACAGCTCGGTGGAGATGGCAAATGGGGCAGGAGGGAAACTTCCAGACCAGGATGGTCCCGCTGGGGTTACGTCCCGTCCTGGTCGTGTGGTGCAGTGGAGGCCACCTGGGCAGACATGCCTGCCCGTCCCCCAGCCCTGCTGTGCGCCCTTCACATCCAACTGCCTGTCCCCACCCCAGCAGTCCAAGGCTGGTGCGGGTCCCAGCACAGGACCCTCAGAGCAAGGGCCACCAAGTCTGGCTGGGGCTGGCTCTGCCCTAGGGAAGGTCTGCAGGGTGCACGCACGCACTGTGAGCCAACAGTGCGGGCACAGACTCAGAAGCCCAGACACGGCTGTAAGGACATAGGACCCCAGCCCATAAATGCAGTCTCTCCTGTATCGCGTAGGAAGAAACTGCTGCAAAGGAAGGAAGCAGGGTGGGTGCTGGGGCAGGCGGGGGAGTGGACGCAGTTTCAAAGGCGGCGGCCAGGGCAGGCCTCCCTGAGAAGGCCAAGCTTGCTAGAGACATGAGGGGCAGGAAGGGAGCCGGAGAGCTGGAACAGCATGTGTGAGGGGCCCACAGTGCCCTGAGGGCCACGGAGACCAGACTACCAGGCAGACAGGACAGCCGGACGCAGCCCAATGCCCAGGGAACAAGACGGGAAGAGGCTGGGAGGCCAGTCAGAAGAGCTGAGGACCACCTCAACACACTACATCCTAGAAAGAGAGGCACCTGTTCTAGAAGGAACATGGTGGTTGCAGCAAAAGCTCTTTAAACATGCTCAGAAATGACGCCAAGTGTGGATGTAAGTAGCAGAAAGACGCAGGGTTCCGGAGGAGCCACACAGAAACCCAGTGCAGGGAGGGCTCACAGGGCGGCGTGGAAGCAGGATTCCGAGGGCTGGAGCCACAGCTGGAGTACCCAGTCCAGGGAGGTGGGCTCAGCAGGGTGGAGGTGGGTTCAGGATTCTGAGGGTGGAAACAATGGCCCGAGTCCCCAGGGAGCTCCTCAGGAGTAGGAACAGCCCCCGCCCATCAAAGCCCCTACCAGGGAATCCCACTGAGTGGGCAGGAAAAGGAGGGGAGAGGCACCTCCCCCAGCGCAGAAGGCAGAAGAGACTCGGCTTCCCACTGCACTGAACAGAAAGCCCAGGGAGTTGGGCTGCCGGTGGCGAAAACTAGTTGGAGCCCCAGCCCAGCGTCCCCTGCCTGGCACGGGAGAGCAGCAGCTGTTGTGGGCGAGACGATTCTTTGCTTTAGTCTCTGCTATTCTTTCCCACACGACGTCCAGCTTATGATAGGGACTATGATGACACAGGTGAACGGCAGAAAGACGTGGTTTCTCATTAGAACAAGACGCTAGAAGCAACGAACCCACAGATGACCGAGGCTCCAATCAGCCAGCAAAGGCTCTTAAATAACTACTCTAAACGTGCTCAGAAATGACACTAAGTGTGGATGTAAACAGCAGAAAGACAGAGGATAAAGAACCACACAGAAATTCCAGAACTAAACACCCTCTCTGAAACAGAACTCCCTGAATGAAATGAACAGCAAAAAGGATCGGGAGCTTGAAGGCAGGGCTCAAAGTCAGCAGACGGTGCCCAAACAAAAGCAGAGAGAAAAGAATTTAAAACTTTCTTAAAGAACAGGCCATAGTGGCTCACACCTGTAACCCCAGCACTTTGGGAGGCCAAAGCGGGCAGATCACATAAGATCAGGAGTTCAGGACCAGCCTGGCCAACGTGGCAAAACCCATTTGTAATATAGCATGACAAACGCCAAATGCCGAACAATAAACTGAATGAACTCTGTGGAATGCTTCTACTAATGACAGAATGCTGTAAAGAAACATTAAAATAAAGGGAGCAATGTCATATTTGTGTCCTGAAGATTCAGTATCATTAGGAAGTCAGCATTCCCAAAACTGACGTTAAGGACTCAACAAAATGAAAACTGAAGAGCTGATTGCAGAATGGAAATGGAAACGCACAGCAGGACCTAAAACAGCCAAGACCCTGAAAAAAGAGCATGCCGAAGGAACATGGCCCGCCAGACCTCCAGGCTCACTGCCGTGTACACGGCGTGGCACTGGGGACAGGGAACGCCACCCGCCAGACCTCCAGGATCACTGCCGTGTGCACCGCGTAGCACTGGGGACAGGAACACCACCTGCCAGACCTCCAGGCTCACTGCCGTGTACACGGCGTGGCACAAGGGACAGGGAATGCTGCCCGCCAGACCTCCAGGCTTAGACCTCCAGGCTCACTGCCGTGTCCACCGCGTGGCACTGGGGACAGGGAACGCCGCCTGCCAGACCTCCAGGCTCACTG
>NW_016107432.1:3120541-3137489 GCF_001604975.1 Cebus imitator
GGGGACAGGGAACGCCGCCTGCCAGACCTCCAGGCTCACTGCCGTGTGGACGGCGTGGCACAGGGGACAGGGAATGCCGTCTGCCAGATCTCCAGGCTCACTGCTGTGTGGACAGTGTGGCATAGGGGACAGGGAACGTGGACGGCGTGGCACAGGGGACAGGGAATACCGCCTGCCAGACCTTCAGGCTCACTGCCGTGTGGACGGCGTGGCACAGGGGACAAGGAACGCCGCCTGCCAGATCTCCAGGCTCACTGCCGTGTGGACGGCGTGGCACAGGAGACAGGGAACACCGCCTGCCAGACCTCCAGGCTCACTGCCGTGTGGACTGTGTGGTACAGGAGACAGGGAAGAGAAACAGATCAACGGAACAGAAGTGTCCAGGCGGACCCACTCACATGTGACCAGCTGCCTTTGCACAAACAAGCCAAGGGGAAGGAGACCCCACATGTGCTGCAGTGACCTGCCATCCTGGGAAAGGGCAGACCACAACCCCAGCCTCACATCACGCGTGAGTGGCAACCCAGAAGACCCTGGATCCAGAGGTAAAAGCTTCCAGAAGAAAACACAGAGCACCTGCATGACCATGCGAGATTCCTCACAACACAAAAGACATTCATGTAAAAATCAACAGGTGATACAGTGGGCTTCATCAGAATTGAAAACGTGTTCTCGTTGCAGGGACGCCAAGAAAGCGAGACGTTAAGCCGTGGCCTGAGATACTGGGAAATATTTAAAAACAAACATTTTGAAATTATGAAAATATCCACGGTGCATATCGATCTGACGAGAATGACACAGATCACGTGAGGGCTTCGTAAGCTACACGGAAAAGACCACAGCAGAAAACACAAGGAAAGCTGTGAAGGGCTCTGTGCTTCATAACACAGGCACTGCCAGTGGCCAGTAAGGGCAGGAAAAGGTGCTTGGCCTCCTTGGTTATCAGGAAACTGCAGTTTAAGATGAAAATACCACGAAATGCCTGCTGGAGTGGCTAGAATTACACAGACCACAACACAGAGTGCTGGCGAGGACGCAGCTGCCTGAGCGAGAAGCCACGTCCTGCTCTGGGACGCAAAAATTCCACTCCAAGGAACAAATCCAAGAGAAATGTGCTCACAGAAGTTTTGTGATATTCTGGCCACAAACTTAGAAAATTCATCACCGAGAGTCTGGACAAGGGAATCATGCTGGGTCCATGTGATGGAACCGTCGTCAGGAAGGAACCGTTGGGTCATGCAAAAACACAGACAAGACCCAGGTCACCACCCCGATCAACAGGAGGCGGGCACCTCAGCAGAGCTGGGGGAGGCCCCTGCTCCAGGAAGCAGGACCTGGGTCATCACGGGGCAACTGCGGCAGAAGGGGGCCTCAGGGGGTGCGTGATGTAGGAGCCTGCTCTGCAGACGGACTTCGGGCGGGAGTTCTTGGGTGTACCACGTTTTCCTGTGTGTACATAAGATAGTGCATTTTTCAGAAGGGAGGGAGGAAAAGAGCCAGAAGGAGATGTAAGTCATGGGCACCAAAGCCTCACAGAGCAGAGGAAGCGGCCGCCCCCCTCGCCTATGCTGAGTGGTGCCAACACTGTGAACCACACGCCGCCCAGGGCTTCAGCCTTCCTGTAGTCAGGACAAGAGTGGACTCCATGCTGAGAACCACCTAGACACAGGCGTGCACGGCGGAGGGCAGACGGCGGCATGCAGACCCTGGGAGGGCCTGGGTGGCTGGTGACCAGCACTGGCCCTGCCTGGAGCACAAGGCGCTCCCGAGGAGGGCGGGGATGGGGCTCAGGGACAAAGGCAAGGGGCTGTGTGCGGGCTGCAGGTGCTCTGTGGTCAAAGGTGCCAGGTAGGTGGCCGGGGTGGGGTGGGGGTCCCTGTCCACGAGGTGGAGGCTGCAGCATCCGCGGGCTTGTGTCCCTAGAGGACGGAACCACTCTCCTCTGGTCCTGTGGCCAAGGGAGCTCTGGCCTGGCCTGGGTCACCATGAGAGCACCACACGCAGAGGGGCTGTGCCGAGGGAGGGAAGCAGCTGCACCCCAGGACCAACCCCAGCGGCTCTAGAGGTGCCTGCCTGAGGGCCCACAGGATGACCTGGGCCAATGCAGGGGAGAATGCCCATGGCCAATCCCCCAACCTGCCAGGTCCACCCTGCACTCCCCAGGATGCCAGGACCCACCCCGAAGTCCCTACCAACACTCCTCAGGTCAGGCCTGGGTGGGGGCCTCAGCAGGCGGGGTCCTCAAGGAAAGGGGTGGCCACAGCCCTGCCCTCTGAAGCACCCCGACCAGGTGCTTCAACCCCCACTCAGCATGGGGCTGTGAGATGGGCAGGCTTGGCCGAGCTCCACGCTCAGCCTAGGCAGGTGCCACCCTCAGGACTCAGAGTGGCCACAGGAAGGGCCTGGGGCCTTCAGGGCTGGGACCACAGACCCTGACCCCAGGAGAGAAAGGACACAGAACTCCAAAGGCAACACACCCACCTGCTCTTACCAGGGGAACTACAGACACCCCCACCAAACACAGACAGCCCACACCTTCCCAAACCCCCTAGTCCCTCGTTCACCCCAGGTGAGGCGTCAGACCTGTGGCTGCAGGGCAGGCGGTGCCCTGCAGGCAAGGGACACACGAGGCCCCCGTCCCACGGGCTTGCTCTGGAGACAGCCCAGGCACTGACTCTGCACAGGGTTGGCAGGCAGCTCAAGGAGCCCTGATCTCCTGGCCCTCCCGGCCTCTGCCCAACACCTGGGCTTCCTGCGCCTCCTCCTGCCTCCCCTCCACACACGTGTGCCATGGCCCTGGCATGGGCGGAGTCGCCCAGGCCTCAGACGAGCAGAGGTATAAGAGACGGGCACCTCAGCGTTCCAGGGTCCTCAGAGGCTCCAACCAGCCCTGGGGTCCTGGTGGGGGCACCAGCAAGGCCATGAGAGCTGTGTCTAGGAAGAGACAAACATGTTCCGTGCACATCTGTGAGCCAACCTCTTCCGCTGGTTGAGGTATGTTGTCCTCACCAAGACCACCCAACATGTCCCTGTTCCTCACATGCTGGTGGGACAAGGACACAAGCCAGCAGGGGTGGGCTGTCTGGATGTTTGGGAAGCGGGGGGCCGGCTGGTCAAGGGGAGTCCCTGGTCCTCACATCCCCATGGGGCCTCCTGGGGAGACAGTTACCTGGGCCACAGTGTCCAGGGGGTCTTCAGAAAAGGGACCCCCCCAACCCTCTCCATGAACCCTCTAAGGGAGCATCTTCCCAGCCCACACCTGGGCCCAGCCCAGATTCTCCTCCCTCCTTTATGGGGCTCCCCACACCTGCCCTCTCTCAGCTCTACTTTCCTTCAAGACATGACTCTACTCCCAGAATCTCACAGACACACATAGACACAGACAGGCACACGCACACGCCTGCTGGTCTGAGCTCAACCTGGGCCTGGCTATGTGGGGCCTGCTGCGCACCAGACCCAGGACAGCGCTGGGCCCAGGACAGGCGGCTGCAGAGTGAGTGGCAAATCAAGAGTGAGGGAACACGGGGTCAAGCCACTCCATGGGACCAGGGCCAGCAGCAGGGGGAGCTACTGGTAACGGCAGAGGCGGCCCCGCCCGAGCAGAGCCCACACAGCCAGCTCCAGGGACCTTGAAGGGTGAGCAGATGCCAGACCGTGGCTGACGTGTGTGCCCACATGTATGTCCGTGTCTAGCTGCGTATGTGCTCACAACTGACAACAATGTGTCCCCGTGAGGTCATGTGTGATGCCCCTGTGTGCCGTGTGATAGCTGTGTGTGTGCTCTGGCATCTGTATGTCCCCGTGACGTTATGTGCATGTTGTGACGTCCACGTGTGATGCCCCTGCATGCCGTGTGATAGCTATGTGCTGTGACATCCAGGTGTGATGCCTGTGTGCCGTGTGATAGCTGTGTGTGCTGTGACATCTGTATGTCCCCGTGAGGTCATGTGTGTGCTGTGACATCCATGTGTGATGCCTGTGTGCCGTGTGATAGCTGTGCTGTGATGTCCACGTGTGATGCCCGTGTGCCGTGTGATAGCTGTGACGTCCACGTGATGACTGTGTGCTATGTGACACGTGCTATGATGTCTGTGTGAGGCTGTGTGTGCTGTGACATCTGTGTGTGATGTCTATGTGTGCCCATGTGAGGCTGTGTGTGGTGACGTCCACGTGACACGTGTGCAAGCCCGTGTGATGCCCATGTGTGTGCTCTGATGTCTGTGTGTGTAGGGCACACAGCCTGGGATTCCTGGGACCCGGTGCCTGGGCTGTGCACACTCAGTCCTGTCCTGGGTTGGGACCGACACCCGCAGCCCCACCCAGCCCTGGGCCTGTCCTCCTAGGCATGGCTGAAGAATGGCAGTGCCAGACGCTGGGAGGGGGCACAGGCACGGAACTGTGGCCGACGCACCGAGTCCAATGATGCCCAAGGTCTCCCCACGGATCCTGGCGGCGCCGGACGCCACCTCTCGGATCTGCTCCACGCTCTGGACTCGCGTGCCCTCCCGCAATGCCTGGTGCAGCCAGGTGGCCCGCCGGTACAGGTTCAGGATGTGGCACAGCGTCGAGTCGGCTGTCTCCTCCACGGACGCTGCAGGCACGTTGCAGACGGCGATGCCTATGGGGACAAGGACACGGCAGTCACCCCCGGACCAGGCCCAGCCCCCGGGAGGACACCAGGGCCGCCGGGGCCGGAGCAGGTGTGAAGCTTCCCAAGGAAGATGCCAAAGGACATGTCCCCAAGGCCACCCTGGGAGACTATGGAACAAGCGCGTCTCACAGGGGGTGGCAGAGTAACCAGCCAGGCCCCTGCGCGCTGTGGCCCAAGCCCCACCTCCACTTAAGGTTCACGAGGCCCCAGCTCCTGTGTGCTGGGGCTGAGGTGGAGACGCTGTCCTGACCCCTCCCAACTCAGCACTGGAAGCCCAGGACCACCACTGCCCCAATTCCTCCCTGGGAAGCTGCGGCCACGTCAGAATCTGGGTGCTGGCCCACCAGCACACATACATGGACATCTGCACGTGTCCTTAGGGCTCCCCCAGGCCAAGTGGAGCCCCTGCAGCCCCTTCCACCCTCCATGCCCCACACCCTGCAGTCAGTAACACCGAAGCTGGAGCCATTCCTGGAAAGCGAATCCATCCCATTTCTCCCAAATAGCTAAGCCGGGCACACCCATGAGTGCCTGCTGTGTGACGTCCTCCATGTGACCCCTACTCCACTCTCCTGGCCTCATACCCAGAGGCAGCCCCTTCCCTGGCCAGCACCCCGCCCGGCCCGGCTCTGCACTTCCTACCCCATTCGGGTGGTCACACTCCTGCGTCCAACTGGCCCTGCATCTAACTGGCCGTCCATCTCCCTGGCGAGGAGGAGGAGCAGGGCGCCCAGACAGAGCTGCACTCATGCCCAGAGGCTGGACAGGACCACGTGGTTCCACAAGTGGTCCCAAGGGCCAGGTGGGGCCTGACGTGGGGAGGCATGAGCAGGGGCTGTACGAGGCCAAGGGCGGGATCCCGAAAGCCCCCAGACACAACTCACTTGGATGTAAAAATGTTAAGCAACGGAAGAGAACCAAGCCAGGCACAAGACTGGAACAAAGGCCTCCTGAGGGCAGCCAGATCCCAGGGATGCCCCCAGACGATCCCTGGCTGAAAAGCAGAGCCCTGGCCTGGAAAACTCCAAGGACAAGGGAGATGGGGCTGCTCAGAAAGCACCCAGGCCTGCGCCCGACAGCACGGCCAGCCCTTCCCGGGACACCGCCCACAGAGACCCAGGCAGGACGGGGCTGCACGCGGCTTTGGCCCACGTGTGTCGGCAAAGCAGCTCAAGCCAACACGGGAGGAAACCCCTGAACAGGAAGCATGGCTTCCAACACCACCTGCGTTTCCTGCAGGAACACAAGCCATTCTGACTTTACAAGGCCAAAAGCTGCATCCTAGGAAGAGGGAGGCAAAACCCCGCCGTGATCTGGCCAACCGTGGGTACCAACAAGATATGACCTCATCTGTTACCAGCAGAGGAAGAGAAAAAACAGACTGGGCACGGCAGAAAACGGAACGTGCACTCCATGCAGAACGGCCGAGCACTGCTCCCCGAGTTTGTTCTGATGTGTGTGTGCACGGTGCAGACGTGTGTGTGTGTTCCATGCACGTGTGCACGTGTACTGGGCTGTGACACACACCGCCGTTCCCGCCGTGTCTTGGGACAGAAACCTATGAGCCTATTATAGCCATACATTGACACCCCTGCCCCTCACCCCCAGGGCCCTGGTACCCCAGGAAGGGGCACCAGCCCCATATGCACACAGACCCACATGGCAGCAGCTGCACGCGTGTGAAGCTGCAGCTGGATTTCCTGCTGCCCACGAGAGCATGTGCCTGCAGATGAGGCTCTGTGAGGAACAGAATGGCTGCAACCTCACACTGGCCCTTGACGGGACCACAAGCCACTGCCACCCAGTGACATGCAGCGGGGTCCTCGATGTGGCAGCGAAGCCTCCATGGAAGCAGCAAGCCTGACAGAGCTCGCACGAATGGGCACAGGAGAGAACTCGGAGACGGCCTACCTAAATCCCCGGCCGACTTGATGTCAATGTTGTCAAAACCACTGCCGATCCGGACTATGATGCGCAGGGCTTTGAACTTCTCCAGGTCCTCCCTGGTGAGTGTGATGGTGTGGTACATCAGGGCCCCCACGGCCTCATTCAGGACCTGCAGCGAGGAGAAAGCACACCGGCTAAGCGCCTGCAGACCCTCAGCCTCAGCCTTCGGGGCAGGGATGTGCCTGGCTGGGAGATTAGCCCGAGGCCCTCAGGCTCTGTTCCCCAAGCACCAGCCCAGACACTGGGGGAAAACACACGAACACTTGCTTCCCCACCACACGCCGCCCCTCACCACCACCAGGGCATCCTGAGTCCCGGCAATGCCTGCCACAGCCCCCTCAGCCTTGCGCAGGGTGCACGCTGGCGCTGGTCAGGGCTGCCCACTCCCCACTGTGGTGGCTGAGATGTTTCCCTTTGAGCAAGCACCCCACCCTGAGACTCTGCTCAGCCTCATGGAGGAAATGGGGTCCCCGCCAGGCAAGGACGCAAGAAGGGGGCGCAGCCACACCTGGGAAGGACGCTGAGCAGGTGCGGCTGCGTGGGGAGAGGCAGGGCACCCGAGACCTGCAGGCCCAGAGGTGCAAATCAAAAGCAGCAAGTCCCCAGGACACACAAGCACGTGGGCAGAAACAGGCAGGGGCCACCCAGCCACAAGGACATGACCACAGGAGCACGCACTGCCCTGTGTCACCTGAGCACCTGCCCAGAAATGCTGCCCACAGCGGGCACAGTGCACAGCACGGCCGGCGAGGCTTGGGGAGCTGTGTCCACAACAGCCACTCTCTCCTTTTCAGTTTCCATGACAAATCCTAGACTAGAACAGCTACAGTGAATGTGGACCTGCACACAGCAGCCTGACCATGGTGCCTCCACTTAGCCAGCACCAGGAGCCGCTGTGGTCATGGCCAACCCCGCCCTGCCAAAGGCTCCCAGGTACCCCCAGCCTAGAGGGGACCCCAAGGAGGGCAGGGGCAGCATGGAGTGCAGAGGCACACGGGTGGAGGAAGTGCCAGGCAGAAGAATCAGGCGTGGCACTGGGCACGGGGCGGAGGAGGGTGTGGACTACCTGCACACGCACCCACGCCCAGAAACACCCACCTGCACACGTCCATCCCACAAGCCCGTGCCCAGGTATGACAACACCCACATGGTGCAGACGCTGTGGAAACAGCCATGGTTGGTGGCTGAGGACACCAGGATGCACAGACTTCATCCACGTGGGCACGTCCGAGTCCTGGGAGACGCCACTGCAACTCCCATGAGGACATGACTCCCACCCACCGCCTGTCCAGTGGGGGCACAGGGCCTCCTGACAGATCAAGAGTGCAAGCTCAGCCCAGAGGCTGCTAGGGCCTGGGCAGCGTCCTTCCCTCCCTCCCTACCGTGCCGAGCCTTCGGCCCCCTGGCGGCAGTGCCTGGGTTGCTGGACTGCAGGGTGTCCTGTGGGAGCTGACCCTGCCTGGGGCTGGGCAGAACAGCTGGTGCTGGGCCGGCACACAAGGGTGGGATGAGGGCAGCCCCAGCAAGACGCTCACCACCCAGCTGCAACCCTTTCTCCTGTAGTGCCCGGACTTCCAGCTCAGCCAGAACAGATGATTGCCTTTGAAGCTGGCACAGCCTCCCTTCTGGGCAGCAGGGCAGGGGAGCCCTGGGCTGGCCTGAGTGTTCTGTGGGAGTAAGGGAAGGTCGGAGCACCTCGACTGCAGGAGGCAGGAAAGCATCTGCACAGACCACAGAGGAATGGTCATAACACTCATCAGTTCACAGACAGGGCTGACGGCTGGCCCTGGGCTCCTGGGAGGGCTTTGAGGCTGCATGGGTGCAGACCCCTAGTGCGCCACACTTGACCAGCGGCAGTGTGGACCCGGTGAGGCCATGGAGGACAGCACAGGCGGTGGCTGGCAGTGGGCGGCTGGTGCATGGCTGTATGTGGAAGCGCCAGGAAGACCCTATGCTGCGTGCACTAGAGATGGGCGGCCACATACCATGGAGGCTGCCTCGGACAGCTTGGCAGAGCAGACACAGCTGGGGGGAGCTGCCTGCGGGCGAAGCTTCATCGGCACCCACTGTGGGCAGGAAGGGCTGCACATGTGAACAGCAGTGGCGTGTTGGAGATGGGCCCTGGGGTCAGGAAGGCCCTGGGGTCAGTCATCAGCCCGGGGGGCCAGCCTGTGCAGCTGGATGTACAGGGGCCCCTCCCGCCATGTGTGCAGAGGCTGTGTGAACGGCTGGAAAGACCCGCAGTGCACAGGACAGGCTTGTGTGTACACAGGCACTGGCTTGCTTTCACCCTGAGCATTCAGCCACGGGCTTGGAAAAGTCGATTCTAAACTGCAGCATGTCACCTCCCGCATAATCAGGTCAGATTCATGTGAATACCCCTACTGCGAAGCTTTCAGGTAGCTTCCCGCATTGACTCTTCCATGATGAAAGTTTGTTTCTCTCATCGAGATAAGTTTTGTGGAGCGGAAACATGTCGGCCAAGGACCCTCCTGCGGGCCCAGGGCGCCCCCACCCAGCTGCAGCAGTTGAAGATGGCTGAGCGGTGAAAAGCAAGCAGCCTCCCCAAGTAGCTTTAGTAACTTGCCCGGACACGTTTCTTGGTACCCTTTTTTCAGGCCCTTGCCCTTTTCCCTAATGAACGTATTTTTAACAACGCAGTGCTGGGTGAGTGCATTCGCACAACAGGAATCTGAACATGGCATGGAGGCCCCGTGCCCCAATCTCTACCACATACCAGACTGGCCTGTGCACAGCTGCAAGGCCAGAGCCGCCAGTGTGGGCGTCACCCTGTGGTGGCCACGTCACCCACAGGTCCGCAGGCCAGGGCGCTGCAGCTGCTGTCAGCCTCGGGATCTACCTTCCTTTCCCCCTCACACTGCTCCACCCCTGGCCATGGCATCGGTCTCCCATGGAGGAAGTCTGCAGGGGGTGGGTGCAGTCAGACCTGCCCCTTTAGATCAGGACGCAGCGGCCTCCCAGAAGCCAGCCTCAGCCAACCCACAGATGTGTCCCCTCCACCACCAGGGACTCAGCCCCACTCTGCTTGGTGCCTTCACCTCTGGTGCTCAGAGCAGGCCTGGGGAAAGCCGGGTGCCCAAGCTCACTGCTACTGGGCGGGAAACAGACCCCACGGTGCTCCTGGTGGGAGCCGATTCTCACGGGGTCAGGAAGGGGCCTGCCACACCCACCTCCTGTCATGGAGTTCCGCCACCTGCTTCTCCTGTGCTCAGGACTCAGGTAGGTCGCACTTACCTTTCCGGACCTTATACACAGGTGTGGCTTATTCTGTGACACTGCTGCTCACTCAGGTCACCATCAGGGCAGAAGTTTCTCTATGACGCGCAGCCACATGCAGGCCCAGGGTGGGGCTGGGCTGAAGACCGCAGGCTTCAGATTTCCACAGACTGCCAGAGCAGACTGGCTCAGCCCTTTCTATTCCATATGAAGGAATAGGATCAGGCTCCCTGGGCATGGCTGGTGCAGGGCTGGGCGCAGGCCAGGCCAGTGGTTACCGGCGGTGACTGCTGCACCCGTGAGAACCTGGGAAGGGCACCCCGGTTCTCACCACCCTCATCCATTTTCTACGGGGATTTTTCCGTTTCCTGATTGGAAGAAGTCTTTGAATATATAAACTTTTCACTTGTTTGTTTTACAAACAGGGTCTTGCTGGACTGCAGTGGTGTAATCACGGCCTGCTACAGCCGTGACCTCCTAGGCTCAAGCGACCCTCTAGCCTCAGCTTCCGGATACACTGGGATTACAGGCTTGGCCCCCGCACTGCTGAGTATGTCAGACATTCACCCTTAGGCTGGCACACAAATTGAAAATACCCAAACCCCTATCTGTCACCTGTTTTTGTTTTTAAATCTATTTTGCTACGTCATTCTTTCTTTTCTTTCTGGAACACAGTCTCGCTCTGTTGCACGGGATAGAGTGCAGTGGCACGATCTCGGCTCACTGCAGCCTCTGCTTCTTGGGTTCAAGCAATTCTCCTGCCTCAGCCTCCTCAGTAGCTGGGACTATAGGCACCCATCACCATGCCCAGCTAATTTTTGTATTTTTAGTAGAGACAAGGTTTCACTGTGTTGCCCAGGCAGGTCTTGAACTCCTGACCTCAGGTGATCTACCCGCCTCGGCCTCCTGAAGTGCTGGGATTACAGGCGTCAGCCGCTGCACCCAGCCTTGCGTGTTATTTCTAACTGCCATTTAATCAAAGTGACCTTTACCTCTGTAGTATCACATTTTCTACAGAAAACGTACTTTCTGCGTTGCCATAACCTCAGGGAGTAAACATTCTCTTTCAAACGTTCCTCTAACGCTCTGCATTCACACAGTGGCGGCTTATGTAGGCAGCGAGCATCTGCAGTCCAGGAGCCGCTGCCGTTCCTGAACGGCCACCCAGGGGCCCAGAAGTCACCGGCTCCCCAGTCCCTGGCCCACACATCTAAAAAGCCACTGCCCGTGTCCTTGGGTCCCACTGCGGGGGGCTATCTCTGGTCCTCTGTCTTGCCACTCTTGGTGGAACCAACACTACCCAGCTGGTTCTTCTAGACCTGAGAGTGGGTCCTGGACACGCCCTGCGGGGGCCACACTAGATCAGAGGCTTGGCCGGGCACTGGTCAGTCTGCCTGGAAACAGCCCCTGCACCCAGTGGTGTGGCCTCTATCCTCGTGGTCCTAGAAGAGACTGTGACCCAATATTAAGGTCAGACCCACGGCAGCCTGTCTCTGCTGGCCGCCTCCAAGACTGAGGGGCTCTAGGACGGTCCTGCACGCCTCCGCCCTGACAATGCCAGCTTTTGTGCTTTTCCTGGATTTCTATAGCTTCATTTCCTGCCCAGCCCCAGCACCTCTGTCCAGTGAGGGCTTCCCAGCGACCTACCCACCCCCGAAGCCTGGAGATACTCGTCTTGCAGAAGCACAGCTGTCCAGCTGATTGCAAGTCCTCAGGGGCCCCTGCGTCCTGTGCCCTCCCATAGCCACCCTGCCACTCCAGGCCCCACAGCCTGCACCGGATGCAGCCTCCTGGCTCCCAAGGAGCAGGGCTTCCTCCTCCTTGCTCAGCAGTTCCATCAGATGTGCAGCGTTGGGCTGAGTCTGTGTCCTGGTGGGTGACATCCCCCACCCTGATATCAGTAAAATCCTGAACCTGAACAGCAGGGTGCCTCCCAGGCCCCGACATTCTTGTTCTTCCTATGACTGCACTGACGGCATCACATTCTCTCCCTCCACAGCATTAAGACAGTGGCGACGTCCAACCAGCTGCGTGGGAAGCTTCTGCCCCAGGAGGAGAAATTCCTGACCAACAGTGACACACGAAGCAGGCCTTCAGTTTCCTCCCACGCCACAGCCTGGAGAGAGGCGGACTGTGGGCCCACTGCCCTCTCCACAGTCACAAGGGTCCCTGCCTCCAGTCTCCTTGCTCCATGGTTCCCAACACGCGGCTCCCCTCACGGTCCAGGGTGGCTACCCAGGCTCCACCCATCGCAGCTGGTTTCCAGCCAGCAGGGACAGGGAGGGGACGGCAGGGAGAAGCCCCACTCCACTGTGTGCGGAGCTTGTCCTCTGGCCACCCCTAGGGGCAAGAAAGCATGGGCAGCCAAGTCCTCCTGCAGGACCACAGGCTGTGACACACAGACTCAGCACCCAGGCAGCCCTGAAGACTCACATCTCTGGACATGCAGCCCTGGGGTGCCACAGCCTCTCTTCCTATCTCTGGACACGCAGCCCCGGGGGGCCACGACCTCTCTTCCCATCTCTGGACACGCAGCCCTGGGGTGCCGAGGCCTCTCTTCCCATGTCTGGACACACAGTCCTGGGAGACGACAGCTTCTCTTCCCGTGTCTGGACGCAGCCCTGGGGTGCCGAGGCCTCTCTTCCCATCTCTGGACATGCAGCCCCGGAAGACCATGGCTTCTCTTCCCATGTCTGGATGCAGTCCCAGGGTGCCACGGCCTCTCTTCCCATCTCTGGACACAGCCCTGGGGTGCCGAGGCCTCTCTTCCCATCTCTGGACACGCAGCCCTGGGGTGCCGAGGCCTCTCTTCCCATCTCTGGACACACAGCCCTGGGGTGCCGAGGCCTCTCTTCCCATCTCTGGACATGCAGCCCTAGGGTGCCGAGGCCTCTCTTCCCATCTCTGGACACGCAGCCCCGGGGGGCCGAGGCCTCTCTTCCCATGTCTGGACACACAGTCCTGGGAGACGACAGCTTCTCTTCCCGTGTCTGGACACAGCCCTGGGGTGCCGAGGCCTCTCTTCCCATCTCTGGACACGCAGCCCCGGAAGACCACGGCTTCTCTTCCCATGTCTGGATGCAGTCCCAGGGTGCCATGGCTTCTTCCCATCTCTGGACACGCAGCCCCGGGGTGCCGAGGCCTCTCTTCCCATATCTGGACACAGCCCTGCGGTGCCGAGGCCTCTCTTTCCATCTCTGGACACGCAGCCCCGGGGTGCCGAGGCCTCTCTTCCCATCTCTGGACACGCAGCCCCGGAAGACCACGGCTTCTCTTCCCATGTCTGGATGCAGTCCCAGGGTGCCACGGCCTCTCTTCCCATCTCTGGCTTCTGCAATTTCCCTGTCTTTAAGCTTCCTGTTCTTACTAGATTTTCACTTGTGTTTTTAATTTCAAGTTCTCCTAGTTCTCTGGGGCTCCTTTCAGCGGCACCTGCTCTGCTTCTGGTTAGGGGCTGCTTCAGGCCCCTCCAGGATGCCAAGACGATTCCCAACACTCCCGTCTCTTCCAAGAACACTGCTGCATCCCCTGGGGCGGTTTTCTGTGTATTTACCGTGTCCTTTCTCTGCCTGGGCTGTATGTTCTGGGTGGGGAGCAGGGAGTCCGTCTCCCACCAGGGACCACGCCGGCCCCACCCCGACCAGGGGCGGCCCACTGATTTGCATTTTATACAAACCTGTCCAGGCAGTCTGGGATTACTGCAATTTTAGAAAAACTCTGTTTTGCCTTAGTTTTCCAATTTGTTGGCAAATCTTGTTTTAGTATGACTTACGATTTTCCAAGTTTACTATGTGCCTCTTTTTCCATTCCATACGTGTCTATCTTTAATGCACACCCAGCTTCCCAATGAGAAAACTGTACCTAACAGGGCACTGTCAAAACCGGGTTGGTACCACGTGACTCCTCAAGTGTACACCGTGGCCTTACACATCCGTGTGATGTGCTCACGTGCAGCTTCTGGCACACTGGCCCACTGGCGGCTCCCCACCCGCACCCTGGCAATGGTTTCCGTCATGCTGATGCCTCCACCTGAGGATGAAGAGATCAGATAGCACGCAGCCCTTGAAACCATCTCTTCACTCGCCATCACGCTGCCGAGATCACCCTGCCTGTTGCTGAGGACGCCAAGGGAGGTGACCAGCATCTGCCTGGCCACTGACCTGCCAAAGGGCAGCCGGGGGCGTCCTGGTTTGGGCTATCATGAGTTAAAGCTGCCAAAGAGCATGACGTGCAGGTCTGCCCACGGACGTGCATTCCAAGCCTCTGCGATTAAGGAGTGTGGCCGCTGGGCTGCATTACAGGCGAGCATCTAACTGCGTAAGAAACCAGGAAACATGCCAATCTTTAGCACCACATTCCCTTTGGAAATGCTTCTGCTGTTATCACTTCCAGCCCCTCCCCTCTCTTGCCCGGAAGCGTCTGTGAGGGTGGCTTCTCATCTCACCCTCCTGTCCGCACTGCACGGCTGGCTGCTAAACCCGCCCCGCTGTTCTCCCATTCAGCTTCGGTGTTTCTCAGATCCACGACTCACTTTCTCCTCTGAGGCGCTACACCCTGTTTTAGGGTCAGCAGCTCCTCGTCTGTGTCTGGCCCGGCCTCCTCCTGAGGGCTGTGCTGGGGTCACCGTGCCGTGGTCAGCTCAGGGAGCTCTGGTGGACCCGCACCGCCTTTCCTGGCTTTTCCATCTGATGGACCCCGTGTCAAGCAATGATTTGTAGAAATGAACTGAGGCCTAGGCTGATGCTATGTTCCACTGAAGGAGCTGTCCCATTTCTTCCTGCCAGGCACCTGGCGCCAGGCAGTGTGGGGTCCCCTAAAATCCAGGCTCAAGTTTCCCCAGATGTTGGCAGGCTGGATGCCCACCGTGTAGCACGTCAGAGTCCAGGTCACCCTCACTGCAGGTGTTACCTTCCAGGCCATGGATATCCCAGCAGGCCCCACACCCTGCAGGCCAGTGATGCCGCCAAAGACAAATTCAACCCCTCAGCCACTTCTTCGAGAAGAGCCAACACCCCAGGCCAGAACTGGCAGGACCCGTCTGTTCCTGCAGATTCTGGGCTTGTCTGGATTGCAGCCTGGGCAACTGTAGTCTGTCCTGTTAGTTCCTGAGGACCCAGCTTCTTTGTCTGTCTTCAGGGAAAAGCTGCTCTGAATCACTGGCCCCTGGCTACAAGTAAAAGCAGACCGACCCATTTCTCATCACGGAGGAGCCCGTGGATCTCCTGAGCAAACATGACTCAGGAAAGCTGCCCGAAGGCTGCCCACTCCTGGACCACAGCTGGGTCCTGGGCAATGCCAAGACCACCCATGCCTTTGCAAAGACCGCTGTGCGCCTGGGGCCAGGGGAAGCAATTCACTCTGGCCCCGCAACAAAGGCAGCGTCCTGAGGACCTGCTCTCTGGGAGAAAACTGAAAATGAATCCAGAAGCTACAGGCGAAACCCTGTGTCCATCTCCTAATGGGGCAGGGCGAAAGGGACGGAGGCCGCACCTGTCCCAGTGGCATCCAGACCTGCTGCAGCCCATGCTCCCATCCCTCTCCACTCCCCTCCAGCATGCGGCCCTGGCAGCCCCAGGACAGTACGTGGTAGTACCTTCTCGTGGATCTCCTGCGTGGACTGAGCGTCACAGAAGGCCACAGTGGCCACGTCCTTCAGGATAGGCATCTCCACCGTGCAGTCCCGGCCATCCAGCAGTGCCACCAGGGGCCGCGGGTGCAGGGGCCCGTTCATGATCGGAGGTCGGACACCTGTAAGACAGAAGCAAGTGCTCAGTCTTGCACCACCACGGCCCCGTGGCCACAACCTGCTCCACACCGCCCACTGTGCACGGGCCAATGAGGGCTTTCCATTCTAAATGTTGTGGTATTTGTAAAAAGTGAATTAAAAATCCACAGGAAAGACAGACTTGTGTGTGCCTCAGCTCGCTGACACCCACCACTGCCCTCAGGCGCAGGGGCTCCCGACCCCCAAGGCCCTCTGAGACCCCTCCAAGACCTGTCTGAGACTCCCCAGGACCCCCCCATACCCTCCGAGATCCCCTGAGACCCCAGTGCAGCTGCATAAGGCGGGGGGGACAGGAGGGACCCGTCACACTGGAGAGCACAGATTGTAGCACGGGGCTTTAGTAACACAGCTGCCCTTTTCCGCCTGGGCTACCGCGTGGCTGCTGGAATCCCCGATGGGGTCACCAATATTTCACACAGAACGCTCCACTCTGCCTGGCATTGCTTCCATTTGTAAATTTGAAAAGACAAGAAACAGAGCAATAGAAGAAAAGGATTAAAACCTATTAAAGTCCACTGTGCCCCTACCTTCCCGGAATGAGCTGGTTAAAAACCACTAACACCCATTCCTTTCACGTGTGATACAACTAAGCTTCATTCGAGGCCACATGGAGAAACAGGGGCTCTGAGGTGTCACGGAAGCACGGCGGCTTCCAGGCACCACCCAACCACCCTGTGCCAGGAAAGGGGCACCAGGTGGGGCCACCGTCAGCCCTACGGCAGCTGGGAAAAGGCAGAGCTGGAGCCAGGGTCTGGCCAGCCAACCCCCTAGGCTGACCCCAGAAGACCAGGCAGCCCCCAGGACCATTTGGTCAGCAGGGGAGGAGACACAGGACAGAGCCAAGAAGCGGAGTGGCCCAGTAAAGTCCTCAGTGGCCGCAGCCGCAAGCACGCTCAGCCCAGTCTCCCACCCCGTCCACCAGCAGGTAAGCAGAGGCCACCGAGCCGCCAGGGCCGAGAATGCACTGCAAACACGGCTCCTGGAGCCCACTGCAGAGAAAAGAAACACCCTGGTGGACAGCCCAGGGGTGCAGTGAGCCTCCAGCAGGTGCCTGCAGGGGACAGGGCACGGGTCTCCAGTGACCACCCCAAAGCCAAGGGCTCCCGGTGCAGCTGGGCCCAGGCTCCTCCCACCAAGTCCTCGCACCCCAGTGTCCTCAGAGGAGCCAATGGCCATTCTACCCACTTGTCTTCAAGACAGGAAGGGTGCCAGGACCTGCCCAAACCCCAAATACGGGGTGTGCACAATCAAAACCACATCCTGGTTCGCCTGTTACTCATTCCATCTGGACAGGAGCTGCCCACACATCCCCCTCCTGCAGCCCCCCG
>NW_016107432.1:3138748-3176713 GCF_001604975.1 Cebus imitator
CAGTGACACTCCACACATCCGCCTCCTGCAGCCCCCCAGTGACGCACCACAGGTCCCCCTCCTACAGCCCCCAGTGACACAGTGCATGGTCTGGCTCCCTACCACAAGTGGCGGTGGTTACTGCTGGGTGTGGTTTACATTGCTGTTCTGAGTGAGTGCTCAGACGTCTACTCATAGCATCCTTGGACTTCACTTGTGATGAGGAAGGTGTGAACACGCGAACCCCACAGGCCCATAGCTCACGGGCCATCTCAGTGCAAAGTCTGAACCACCCCTGCCAGCGAACATGGGGACTTGGGCTGGTGTCATGGTGAGAACGCAACAGTGGGAACCACAACAGATCACGCGGCTGCGTCCAAACCGCCTGGGAGGACTCCTGGGTGCTGGGTGAGTGGAGCCAGGAGGGGTAGGTGGAGACGCCAGGCCCCACCAGTCAGGTACCCAAGGTGCCTCCTTGCATCACCCACCAGCTGCCCCCACCCACCGTACCCAGGTCCCACCAGACTGCTCGCCCTCACAGGCTTGTGGACATGCCCAGGAGGCCGCGCAGTCACACGGCCCGTGCTGGAGCACGCTTTGCAGCACCCCCTCAGCCTGGGGCTGTTTTCCGGCTGCACGCACTTCTGGGCCAGAGAACACAGACCAACCACTAGAAACAGCTCCCCCGGGGCCACAGCCCTGCTCTGGGGCAAGCCAGGTGGACACCTGGGACTTCCAGGGTTCCATGTGGGGCTCCGTCCTCATTCTGGTGGGCCCCGCATGCCCTCCGTGCCCCTTAGACACTTTCCGGCAGAAACAGCAGACGCCACGGACAGGACGGACCACAGCTGTGCTCTGCCGCCAAGCATGCAGGAAACCCTCCCAGAGGATGCCTGTCCTCGCCCAGAGCGCACTGGGGGCCGGGTGGCAGCAATCGGGCCCAATGCCCACACAGCCCAGGTCCCTGGACTTCATCTGAGGCAGTGCCTCCTCCACAAGGTCACAGAGAGACCAGCCAGCTTCGCTCTGCTGCAGACGCCAGGAACCCCTACCAACCTGACATCTCTTAATATGGGCTCGGCTTCCACGACCATGAATTCGACTTTTCAAAGCTTTTTATCTTCAGGATCCCCAGGCAGAACCGCGTCCTGTCTCGGAGCCTCATCCCACGTCCTTAATTGTCTCGAGCCAAAGCGCTCAGGCTTCTGATCCACGGCAATCACTGAAGCCTGCGTCGGGGTCAAAGTCTTACTAAAAATCAAACACAAGAGACACATTAAAACGCCATCAAAGGTCCGACCAGAACTCACAGACTCCAGGAAACGCCACAGACGTGGACCTCGCTGCAGCTGCCACACCCAGGGCTGCTGGCTGGGACCTACCTGGACTCAGGGGCCTGCCGTCAGCCAGGGGCCCTGGCTCCCGCCAAACATGTGAGGGGCACTCACCCCGAGGTGGCAGTGCCAGGCCCGAGACCGGGCTCCAGTGGCCCCTATGCCACCTCTTGGGAACCGCCCCCCAGGGCTAAGGCCACCCCCACAGGCTCTAGCTGCACCCAGATGTCCCCAGTGTCCAAGAACCAGGGGACAGAGGACAGGACAGAGGGTGCGTGCTGTGGGCAGGGAAACTGAGGAAGGCTCTGCCTACTGTTCTGGAAGCTTCTATCTCATGTGACCAATTCCCAGGAGCCACCGGGAAAGGTGCTGCCGGGTTTTCAGCATCCAGCCTGCCACTGCCAGCCCTGGGCCATGCCGTCTCCACCTCTGGCCCTCAGAGCACCCCAGCGACGCTCCCTTGATTGTCCCGAAAGCACTGCTCAGCTCTTCCTGACTGCTAGGCCAGGGCCTGGCAGGAAGCTGAGGGCACGGACCTTGATGGCCAAATGCACAGCGGCGGGGGGGCACCTGAGGGGCCACGCCTTCCAGGCACGCAGCCCTGGGATGTACAGGGAGCTGGGAGTGCCCATGATCACCCGGCCCTGGGGAGGGTGTCACTGAGCCGCCCACATCCGGCCCCTGCTCTGGCATGAAGACACCACACAGGGGCTGACCCCAAGGTGCAGCTGATGTCTGGCGGACCAGGCCAGGAGCCGGCCACCAGCCGCAGTGCGCAGGCACAGGCAGAGGCGACTGCCTGCCAGGCCAAGAGGTGCTGCTCAGCCCGGCCTAAGACCCTGGGGGTGCGCTGGGAGGCCGCCCCTGCCAGAGGCCTTACAGACGAGTCTCCGCCCCTCACTTCCCTCTGCAGGATTCAAGCACACCTGCCGACCGTCTCCAGCCTCCAGAGACACCACTGCATGCGGTGCAGCCCCACACACGAACACACCTCCCATCCAGGGTCCCTGACGCCACTCTTCATGGCAGGCGCTACGTGGGGCTCCCCTATGGAGGACCCTAGAGCAACACGGTGGAGTGGGATCCCCCTGCCTGAGCCTGGGCCCCCGACAACCTGTGCTGGGCCTCGACAGCGGGGTCCCCGCCCCCTCCAACCCCCCCACCCCTGCCCCCACCCACTGCACCTTGATCCTGCGTAAAAACAGAAACTAAAAGGACAGGAGAAAACAGCCTCAATGTTACACCTCCACCACAAGCAAGCCTGGCCAGGGGACAAGGTGCCGCATCATCCATGCCCAGCCAAACGCATCAATACCGGCAGACACTCATCAATACTGCCCATGGCGGCCCGGTACTGGCTGCTGCTCCTCAAGACTGGCCAATACTCATCAATACTGCCCATGGTAACACGGCACCGGCTGCTGCTCCTGGAGACTCTTAGATACCCCTCAATGCTACTCAGTGCTTGTCAGAACCGCCCAGTACTTGCCCACACCTGTGGCTCCAAGGAGGAAGCAGATATGGGAAGGCCACCTTGGCCCTCCTGAAGGACCCTGCAGTGAGGAGGCATGGGCTCCCGAACTAAGGGACCTGTGACAGGGCTCCTGTGGCCCTCTGCTCCCGGGGCTGGCCCTGCCAGTGCTGAGGGGCTGCACCCTGTGCCACAGGGACTTCCTGCGGCTCCTTGTTCCAAGGCTGCCCCGGTTCAGGACAGACACCTGAGGGACAGGACCTGGTTTTCCTCCAGGGGCCTCTGTCTTGAAACAGCCCTGGGGTGAGACTGTCCTTAACTTTGGGGGAGGTCTGCCCACCCTCTGCCCTACCCTGGGACCACGGTGCACCCACAAAGCAGCCCCCTGCCAGGCCGAACCTCCCGCACTGACACCCAGCGTCCGAGTCCCGGAGCTCCCAACAGGTGCGATGTCCGGAGGCCCTGGGCACCTCATGCCAGGGAGCTGGCCTCCCAACAGCCCTCCTAGCTGGCCAGTTGGGAGTCAAGGGCTCCAGTCTATATCTCCGTCACACGCTCCGAGATGAAGGCACATAGCTCCCAGAGGGGCCTGCACCATCCAAACCCAGGACCCACACTGCTCTTCCTTATTAAAAATTCACGGCCACACATGGCTCTCAGTTCCGCAACATGAGGACAGTCTCCAGGTTCACATCCTGCAGACGCTGGGGCCTCCTTCGACTTAACCTCACATTGTAAGAAAGCCCTCAACAGACCCACAGGGGAAACTGAATGTGGGGCGCACCCGAAGCTTGTGCTAGCTTTCTCACTTTCCTGCAAATCTCAGACTATTCTAACAAAAAAATTTCTTTTAAAGAAGACGAGGTTGACGTGAGGGGCAACAGCCCCCAGGGTCTCCGGAGGCATCAAGTCCCAGGAGGCTGCACGGTGGGACTTGATGCCTCTGGAGAGGATGACCCTAGGGCCTCCAGACCATGTGCCAAAGCCATCTCTGCACACATCACCAGCTGCCTGCCGGATCCTCCCTCCTGTTGGCCACACCTGCCCACTCGGCCCTAAGTCACGTGTGTGCTGGGCATCGGTCCACTCTGGAGAGAGACCAGGGTAGCCCCTTGCACTCCGGGGGTCACCAGAGGCTGGGACCTGTCCCCCCCCACCAGATAGCCACAGAAGGTCTCTGGGCTTTGGGTTTGCAGGAAGTCCCAGGAGACTCCAAGATGTGCCAGAACCAAGCAGCTGCTTGGGGTCATCTCCAGCCCAGGCTGCGCCAGTCCCCTCAGGTAGGACTTGGGGGTTGGGAGTCCTCTGCTGGCTCTTATCTCCTCCTAGAGCTCTGATGAGATGTCAGACTCAGCTGTCCAAACTCACCACGACAGCACTGTTCCTTCCCCAGCCTCAGTGCCTGGCCCCATCCCGGCCTGCTCGGACACAGCCTCGGCAGCCGCCGACCCTCCAAGTCCCTCCGCAGGTCAGCCCTGCTGGGCCAAGTCCCCAGGGCCAGTCCCCTGCCGTCCCCCACGGCCTCTACCAGAATATGAGTCCCCAAGGCCCTTCCTCACCAACCCCATCTTCTTCCCCCTCCCCACAGCAGCCACTAAAGCTGCTGCCCAGGAAGGCGTTCCCCAACCTCCAGAAGGGCACCCTTGGGCTGGCAGTCTCACCGGCCCTCACCCTGCCTTCTCCCCATAAGCCCTGATGACTCTGGGCTAAAAGTCCGGCACTGCCCCCAGTGGCCTTCTCGTGACAAAGCTGTCCTGCCATGAGTCCCCTGGCACAGCCACCTGGGCATTGGTGAGATGCCTCCTTTGGCTGTCCAGGCTGAGCTGCCCAGACAGGGGCTGACAGCGATGAAGGCTGCACACAGCCTGACCCAGAGCCCTCCAGCCCCGAGATGCAGCCGCCTGATGCCCCAAGGGAACTGAGTCCCTGCCTGTAATAACAGAGAAGGCCAGTCCGCCAAGAGGAAGCCCCACAACAGCATGGGGCCACCAGAACTTCCCCCAGACAGACACCGCCGGCCACCCATGGGCCAACGCGGCACCTCCGACGACAGCACCCTGTGAGCCAGGGAGCCACGGCGCTCCACAGGGCCTGTGGGGCCACGCCGCAGCTCAGAGAACACAGAGTAGGAGCTGTAATCAAAGGCACGGGTTTGCCACCAAGACTCCTCTCCAGGACTTCGTGGATTCACACGTTCCCACGTTTGTTCAGCGAGCACATGCAGACGCCTTGTGAGCTCCAGCATCCCCCAGAACGCCACCTTCCCAGCTCCTACCACGTGTGGGGTAGCTGGGCTACCCCCTTCCTGGCCCTCCCAACAGGACGTTCTACACACGATACTGCTTGAGAGGCAGTCTCGGATGCCTCAGCCTCATGCCAGCCAGGCAGACAGGGCAGCCTAGCAGCCCGCACACCACAGAGGAGCAGCAGGCCAGGGAAGCACGGGCCCCATCCGGCCTGGGGAGTTGATGGCGGTGCCAGGGGAGGGTGCGGAAGGGGCCTGGTCCCACCACCACCCACGCCTCTCAGGGCCACAGCCCCAGTGCCTCCCCATCCAAACCAACCCTGGACCTACTGGGCTTCCCGCGGACCATCCTCACTGTCCTTCAACACACACAAGCTGGCACTGCCTGGGGCCACCCAGAGGGACAAGTCAAGGTCAGTGTTCGGCTTGACAAAGAACCATCCAAGAGATTTCCGGATTCACAGAAAAAAAACAAACATTTCCTCAAGGGAGACACCACATTAAGTGTGTGGTTGGAAGGACTGCTGTAAGGGACAGTCAAGTAACACAGGTGGCACCTTGTAGGTTACCCCAACCCAGTGGGGGGGGGAACAGCAGTGGGCTCCGGCCACTGCAGCAGACAATGGAGGACCCGGGGGACCAGATGCTCCCAGCACAGAGTTTTTGCCCACCAGAGGACCCCGGCGCTCTGACCAGGCGCTGATCAGTGTTCCCTCGGGCGACGCAGTTCAACCACAGAACCCATACAGCAACCCCTGCAGCCTCCACCACCTCCTGGCCACCCCGGGCCCTGAGCCAGGCCTCAACAGCACCCCATCAGCACCACCTGCACGGAGCCCTCTCCAGCCCCGAGTGGAGTGGAAAACAAGTTCTTCTGGAAGGAGAGTCACCCGAGGTAAACACCTCACAGGGCACACACTCTGACCTGGGCACTGCATGGGGAGTGCCAGGGCACAGCTGGGCACAGAGCACTGCAGGAAGCCTTCTCAGCAAGACTCGTGGTGCCAGCCGCACACCTCTTGGCTCTGGGATGGCACTGTCAGCTCAGGCCAGGTCACACTCTGGAAGTGCTGGCCACAAGAAGTTGAAAAGGCGACAGTCAGGGGAGAAAAACCAGAAAAACTACCAGGCTGGTGGGGAGCCCGGTGTGGCTGGACGCCACCTCTGAGCCCCAAGGAAGTGAGAGGGCTTCTCCAGCCTGAGCCTGTTTCCTGGACAGCGGCGCTGCTTCTGCCCAGGGTTCCGCAGCAAAGATTTACTCGCAGAGTGGCTGTGAGTAGTGGCTGTCTGCTGGATAACCGAACCTTACACTACACATGTCCAAAGAGTGGTGGCTCCTGACCCTGGGGGAGGCAGACAGGGCCAGCCTGGCGGGGGCGACTCAAGCCCAACGGACTGGGCCCAGGCTCAGCCCACTCAGCAGAGGGACAGGACCAGCCCCGGGCCAAGCCTCCTCTCCCCCACTGCCGTATCCTGAGGTTAATGACAAATGTGTAGAAGGGAAGATCCCACTTACTGACATCCCCAACCATACGTCCACCTCTCAGAACTAATCACTGTCCTCGTCAAACATGACAGGATGAAGTGCACGTTGGGGACATGGCAGACACCCCAAAAATGGCCGGGCAGGCAGACGAGGCACCATCAGGAGTGACCAGATGCGACCCCCAGTGCATGTCCCTTCCAGAGCTCTGCAGACGACTCACAGACAGAAGCAGGTGCTCAAAGATGGGTGACAGAACCACAGAGAGCAAAAGGCGTCTCCGGAGCCGACAACACCAACCAGGAGCCAAGCCCAGACCCCAAAAAGAGGTGGCCAAGCCTGGGCCAGCAGGGGAGACCCGGGAGGCCTGGTACTGAGGCCCAGGGAAGAGCCACGCCCGACAAAGTTCCAGGACAGAGAAAGGGGTCCCACAAACCGCAGCTGTCATCCTCAGCTGCAACGGTCCCACAACCCGGAGCTGTCATCCTCAGCTCCCACGGTGCTGCCCCAACACTGCCCCAAGTCACAGCTGGAGACGCAGCCGCGCAGAGGCCACCCGCTGGCCGGGAAAGGCCGGGACGGCCGAGGTCACTGCGCTAGCTCAGGGGGACAGCCGTGGTGAGGCCCAGCCGCCAGCGCCTTTTTTTCCCTGAGGAACGTGCACTCCTTGCCGAGCTCCTTCACACACGGTGGAGAGGACTCGGGGGGGTTCGGGCTCCACGGAGCTCCACGGAGCACCCTGCGCACCCGCCGCCTCGGCCAGACTCCGGGCCCTGTAACCCCGGCTCTCAGGGTTTCACCTCCCCAACTCGGAGCACCGGGAACAGCGAGACCGCCCTTCCTTTTCCCCACTAGAAGGGACTCTGGCCCCGACCCGGCTTCTAGACACCGGTGCCCTTGGAGGCCGCTCCCGGGCAGAGAAGGCTCCAGCCTCGGCCCGGGGCTCAGGCGCACTGGCTCCGCCTTTGCAGCCGAGTCGAAGGTGGGGACAGAGGCTCCGCGGAACGGCCCGGGACGGCCCAGAACGCGGCACTGCAAGATGGCGATGCCCACGGGCCCGGCGCCGGCCCAAGCTCGCTGCTTCCGCAGCCCGCGGGGAAGGCGCCCCAGGACCAGGGCGGCACCAGGCACGAGGAGGCGAGGGCGCCGGGCCGGTCGGGGACTTCGTGGGGACGGAGACCCCCGGGCCCTCCCGCGTCACCGCCGGGCACTGCGCTTTGGGCACCGTCTGAGGGCGGCGGCCTCCTCCGCGGTCAGACCCGGTGCCGGGCCCCGTCCCCTTCCCCCACAGCGCGCCAGCCCCCGGGCGGGCAGGGCGCGCTCCCGCGAGTGGCCCCGGGAGCGCGCGCCCCAGAACGTCCCGAGCTGCGCAGGGCGCACCCCACACCTCGGCCCCGCAGGCCCAACCGCGGGGTCATGACCGGGGACTGGGTCGCGGCCGGGGATCGGGACTCAGGGGGCCGTCCCGGGACCCGTGGGGCTGGGGCCAGTGGACCCGGGGATCCGGCGGCGCAGCCAAGAGGCCCGCAGGCCCCTTTGTGTCACCTGCGCGGGCCGCGGGCGGGGCGGGCGGACGACGGCGCTCGCGCACGCGCACCGGCACGCTGCAATCCGCGCATGCGCACCACCCCACCCGCGGTCCCGCCCCCGGTCGCGGCTACGCGCTGGCGCTGACGCGCACGCGCACTCGCACACAAAGCCGGCGGTCTGCGGGCGCGCGCTCAACCCGCCCCCGCGCCCCCCGCCCCCCGCCCGCGCGGCCTCCGCCCCGCCCCGCCCCCGCCCGCGGCCGGAAACGCGCGCGCGCGCGGCCTTACCCAGCGGCAGGCCCTTGTTGAGCAAGTGCGAGCTGCCCATCGAGAGGCGCGGGTGGCCGCGGGCCCCGACCACTCCGGCGCGCTCCGCCGCCGGGAGCCCGGCGCTTGGGGCGGCCTCGGCGCCGTCCGCTGCTCTGCCCGCCCGCCTGCGCCTGGCCGCCGCCGTGCCGAGTCTCCGCCGCGCCGCTGAGCCGCGCTCGGACGACCGCGCGGGCGGGGACACGGCGGCGCGCGCGGGCGGGGCCTCGCGGTTGGTCTCCTGGTTCCCGGCGCGGGCGGCGGGCGGACTCACGCGGGCGGCTCAAGGCCCGCCCGGCCGGGGCGCGGCCGCGGGACTGGGCGGGGCGGGAGCCCGGCGGGAAGCCGGTCGGGTTGCAGCCTGGCGGAGCCCCGGGGCGCGGAGTTCCGTTCGTTCTAAGCCGCCCGTCCCCGAGGAAGACGGGCAGCGTCGGGCGGGACTCAGCGCCGCAGGCGGGCGCGCCGTCCGCCCCGAGGCCCCTGCTGGGCCCGGAAGCCGAGGCAGGGCCGCCCACGTCAGCGCCCTGCGCGGCCCGAACCGTAAATGGCGCCGCGGCCGCCGCGCTCCCTTCCCGCCTCTCCCGCCGCCGCCTCCCGCGTTCGCGCCTCGCCGTGCGCTCCCGGGCAGCCTGTCCTTGCGGTCTCGCTCTTTCCGCTGCTGTCCGGGGTCACCGAGGCCCGGGACCCCGTCGCCTCCACCCGGGCCCTGAATTTACCGTCCAGAGCCGGCCGCACTCGGGGCCCCGGGGGAGAAGCGCGCTCGCCCCGGTGCCTCCCCCGCCTGGGGGCCCCGACTCCGGGAGGGGCCGCGTCCTGCCAGGCCCGGGAGGCACAGGGCTGGAGAACCCGCTCCCCGACCCCGTTTTTCTTTAACAAGAGTGGGGTGTGTAGCCAACCAACGTGCCGGCAGCTCAGCTCCTCTTTCCCGTTAGGGATTAATACCAAAGCCCTGCCCGCTGCAGGAGACCCCCGCCCGGGCCTGCTCCCCCGGGGCTGCCTCTGCAGACTCTCCAAGGGGCCCGGGGATAGTCCTCACGCCCGAGTGGACTTCCCTCCGCCCCGTGGGGAGGGCTCTGCGCGGGGCTGCTCAGCACTCGGAAGGGTTTGGGTAGTTGCATAATTTCAGATACAACGCTACGGATCCTGAATGAGGCAGACTCCTCTCCGCCAGAGGCGCCTGCTGTGGTTCCTGAGAACACGTCCTGGGCTGGCCTGAGAAGCTCAAGTTTCCCCTTCGAGGGTTGGGAGGACCTCAGACCCCGCTGGCAGCGCTGGGGCCCTCAGCCAGGCCTGCCCTGCGGGCCACTTCTGTTCTCTCTCAGAGGCGGGCTGCCGAGCTGTGGCCTGGAGGAAGCCTGGCAGGTGGCACCAGAGCTTTGGGGGGGGGGGCTCTGCCGGGGAAGCCCAGTGGGAGTCATGAAGGAGGGAACATGTGTGGAGCCCTTGTAGGGGTAGGGGCAGTCTTGCAGAGATCTAAGAAAAGAATATTCCAGAAAAGTGAGCCGCAACTTCCAAGGCTAGGCATGGGTGCAGGGGACAAGGGGCTGCAGCTGGAGGGACCCAGGTGAGGCTGCCGGGAGGGGACAGTGTGGTTGGTGGGACCTCGCTGGGCTTTCCTGTCCACTGGGCATGGACCGGCAGCCCAGGAGTGTAGAGCACGTTGGGCGCTAGATGTAGGGCTGAGTGCCCCACAGGGTCGTGGGGTGAGCCTTATGCTGTGCACAGGATCCGAGAAATAAAGAGACAGGACACAGAAGTACAAGAAAAACGCGGCTGGGCTCGGGGGTCCACGCCACCTATAAGCGGAGTCAGGCGAGGCCCCGAATGTCCAGAAGCATGAGTATTTATTGTGCATAGGTTAGGGGGCAGGGCAGTGAGTGAAATTATGTTTAAGGATAGTGATAGGGTCGTGAGCAATAAAGCATGGGGTCCACCCCCATTAGGTCACCTAGGCCAGGAGGTGGACAGTGCACAGCAAGGGGCCTGTTCCCATGAAGGCAAGAGCCGTGTGCAGTGAGGGGTCCACCCCCATTAGGTCACCGAGGCTTGAAGATGGGCGGTGTGCAGTGAAGAGGGTGCAGTGTGCGATACTTCTATCTGTGGGAAAACTACTAAGAAGATTTATAGGAGGATGCTTTAAGTCACACAGCAGTGACAGAGCTGTCAAGGTTACCGCCACCTTCTGGCAGCTTCCAATGGGTTCTATGTGAAGATGCTTTTCGAGCAGCACAGCAGCAAGAGCTGATAGAGCTCACAGTCACCAAGGTGGATTGCCGTTCTGAGGGCGGCCTTCCACAAGAACTGGAGCAAGGTCATGCTCTGCACTGTGTCCACTCTAGGCATTCCTCCGATTATGAACTAAGATATAATCATAGGTATATATATATATATATAGGGAAATACTCTTTAGGCACTCATACTATCAACTATTATATCACTATATATAGAGGATTATATAAAGGGATTCTTCAAGCCCTATTTCTATAAACTAATATATGATTATGTAAAGGGTTATATAAAAGGAAATAGCTGAGTAGTAACACTATAAAGTGAGCTATTCCTCAAGCCCTAACTGTGCCAGGGTTCTGCTTAGCTCTCATTCCTCGGTGCCTATATGGGGGGGTTACCCACACAGGAGGAGGCAGCAGGTGGCCGGGCGCAGGGATGTGCTAACCCCTGCCACCAGGGGAGCTGGGGACAGGGGGGTCCCAGACACTCTATCCTTTGCAGCGAGTCAGGTTGTGATTTACTGGGAGGTGGTGGACAAAATAGAGAGGCTTCTGGGGAGAAATTCCTGGCTCCGCGGTGGACTTGCAGAGCTCAAGAGGCAACCACGTGGTAGAAGGTGCAAGGAACTTCAATAAGGCTTTGGGCCCTGTAGGTGGGGCTGCCATGAGCAGCAAGCTCAGTCCAGAAGAGCAGTTCCTCTCCAGCATCCACTTCCTGCACAGTTATACATCGTAAGTAGCTGGAGCAGAGCACCCCGGCATTCCGCAGGCAGCTAAGAACCAGAGAGCAATGCAGGCCAGCTAGGAATCCAGCGTCTCCCCCAGGACCCCCCCCCCCCCCGCACAACTCGTTAGTGCGTCGTTATCATGTCTGCTTGGCCCCAGCCCCGTCCCACTGTCCTGGCTTGTTCCAAGAACTTCTGTGTTCTCCAGCTTTGGTTTCAGCTGCAGCGCTGTCTGGTCCCCACGTTGGGCAACTCCAGCCGAGATTCCTACACCCAAATGTGACTCTGTTGCCTGAGGAGAAACCTCAGCTTTGGGTGTGCCAAGCCATGTGCACAGCTCATCCCAACCCCCGCAGGCCCGCCTGCCTCTCCCGCCTCCAGTCCTCCCCTGTGATGAACAGATGCCCACTGCCCTCCAGGGTTTGGCCAAGCATGTGCCTGTCCCCTAGCCTCCTGTGGTTGAGCCTGCCATGTACCTGCACACAGGAGGGGCTCCTGGCGTTTGCCCTACATGATGGGCTATCTTGGGAGCTGCTGGAGAGTCACCTTGGTGGGGATGCCAGAGGCCTGGGTTCCCCCAGCCAGCCTCAGTTTCCACATGGAGTCTTTTTGCCCATCACATGGGACAACCTAGTATTGGGGGAAAACTCAGTCCATGGGGGAAAACTCAGTCCACCCTAAAGAAGCATTGGCGTTTTAGATGGATGAATGCTGCTTCATGTGACTCAATGTCAATGGACTCTATTTATTCAACGCAGCTATTTATGTGAGTCTCCTCTGTTCCAGGCACGTGTGAAAGAAAAACTCCCCAAGTTGCTTGACACCGGGACAAACCAGGAAGTTCACTGCGTCTGGTTCCTCCTGCCAACTCACCCAGGCTACTGTTCCATTTCCTGGCACAGAGTGGGGGGCGAGCTCCTCAGTACCCAGAGCGTCTGGTGTGTAGCCAAAGGCCTCCAGTTTATTGGCCTGTATGTTCAGTGTCACGCTCAAGACAAGGGCCACCCTATCACTTCACATACCTCAAATACAGAAAGTGCCTGGAAATGTTGATAAGGTACTAAAGGAAACCACTGGGTTGTCAGTCACATACACACAGAAAAAAAAAAACAGTCATTTTTATTTTTTAAGATGGAGTTTTGCTCGTTGCCCGGGCTGGAGTACAATGGTGTCATCTCAGCTCACTGCAACCTCCACCTCCTGGATTCAAGTGATGCTCCTATCTCAGCCTCCCAAGTAGCTAGGATTGCAGGTGCCTGTCACCACACCCCCCTAATTTTTTGTATTTTTAGTAGAGACAGGGTTTCACCATCTTGGCCAGGCTGGTCTTGAACTCCTCACCTCAGGTGATTCACGCACCTTGGCCCCCCAAAGTGCTGGGGTTACAGGTGTGAGCCATTGCACCCAGCCAAAAAAAAAAAAAAGAAATTTTTCATACTAAAATGATGAACAAGTAAATTTGAAACAAAAATGGACAAATACCTACAATATTTTTAAATGTATTTATTTTAATTGGCAAATAATAATTATATATATTTGTTGTTTACAACTTGTTTTAAAATATGTATACATTGTGGACTGGCTAAATCAAGTTAATTAGCATGCATTAACTCACATACTTGTTTTTTGGGGTGGTGAGAACACTTAAAATCTACTCTCTTAGCAATTACCAAGCACAAGATACGTTGTTATTAAGTATAGTCACCATGTTGTACTATAGATCCCTTGATCATACTCCTCCATGGAGCTGAAATGTATCCCTTGACCAACATCACCACCCAGCCCCAGGTAACCACCATTCCACCCTCTGCTTCTGTGAGTCGACTTTTGTAGATCCCACCTGTAAGTGAAATCATGCGGTATTTGTCTTTCTGTGCCTGGTTTTTTCACTTAACGCCCTTCTGGTCCATCCATATTGTCATTCGTGGCAGAATTGTCTTCCCTTTTAAGGCTGACTGGTGTACCATTGCGTACACCCACCACATTTTCTACCTAAAATATTTTTTAGTACAATGGCTGAAAACTGCCACATAACTTGTTTAACTGCCACAAGGCTTGGTTTTCAGCCACGAGATGGGAAGAGAAATAACATCTGCCCTGCAGGATGATTGCGAGCTGTGAAGCGCCATGAGGCCCAGGGGAGCTGAAAACTGCCGCAGCAGGACAGGCCTTCCAGAAGCCGACAGACCTGCCTTGTTACTTAAGCCCTCCAGGGCCCAGTTTCGTCAGTGATGCGATGAGTGCAAAAGAACGCCTGTCTCGTGGGATTGCAAAATGATACAGAGGATGTCTTCATCCGTTCTGTGCTGCTGTAACAGACTCCTACAGACTGGATAACTTAGAGTGTAGAGAAACTTGCTGGCTTGTGGTTCTGGAGGCGGGGAGGTCCAGCGTCAAGGTCAGGGCCTTCTTGTTGCGACGTCACATCGCAGAATAGCAGAAGGGCAAAGAGGAAGGATGATTGAGCGAGAGAGAGAAAGAGAAGGGGGCTGAACCCTCCTTTTATAGCAAGCCCACCAGCCCATTGAGGAGGGCAGAGGCCTCGTGGCCTAATCACCTCTCGAAGGTCCCACCTATTAATATCGTCACAATGGCAATCAAACTTCAACATGAACGTTGGAGGGGACAGTCATTCAAGCCAGAACAGAGGGGATGGCAAATGCTCTGAACACAAGCCTAGAAATTCATCTTAGAAATCGTGCAAAAGCAGATTTCCACTTCTGTCGTTCCCTGTGATGGTGTGACCTCAAAAGCCTCCCAGGACAGAGCTTGTGAACACAAGATAGAAACAGCAAACTTTTAATGCAGAGCTGAGCTCACAAGGAGGTCAGGGACGTGACAGGAGCCAGAGACAAACAAAAGACTGAAAACCAGGTCTTGAAGTGTGAGAGCCCGAGGGCAGCTGCCCAGCAGAGTGTTGGTCTGGAGCCTCAGGGTCTAACTCTCTACACTCACATGGGAAAGGAGATGAGGCCTCCGTGGACCCACATGAAGCAGGAACTGGAACAAAGGCACTCAAAGGGCTACACCCTCAGGAGAGATGTGAATGAGTAGCTGTGTGCCCACAGGAACAGGAAGACAATACAATGGTTCCATGTTGGCTTGCCTGTTGTGGTTCTGTGAGACAGAAAGTTCTGTTGACAATTGATAATCAGGGTTCACAGCCTCTTTAGGCATCAGGTATTGATTTTTTCTTTTTTCTTTTTTTTTTTTTTTTAGGTGGAGTCTAGCTCTGTTGCCAGGCTGGAGTGCAGTGGCATGAGCTTGGCTCACTGCAACCTCTGTCTCCCAGGTTCAAGCAGTTCTCCCATCTCAGCCTCCCCAAATAGCTGGAACTACAGGCACACACCACCACACTGAGCTAATTTTAGTATTTTTAGTAGAGACCGGGTTTCACCATGTTGTGCAGGATGGTCTCAATCTCTTGATCTGCCTGCCTTAGCCTCCCAGAGTGGTAGGATTACAGGCATGAGCCACTGCGCCCAGCCTGAATTTTTCTTTTTTGAGGCAAGGTCTAGCTGTGTTGCCCAGGCTGGTCTTGAACTCCTGGGCTCAAGCGATTCTCCTGCCTTGGCTTCCCAACGTGCTGGGATTACAGGCATGAGCTACCATGCCCAGCCTAGGTATTGAATTTTCACAGGTTGCACAGTCCAGGCCCTACCACCCCTGCAGCAAATAACTTGATATAAAACCTGAGCTCAGGCCAGTAGTACCCTTAAAGCCCATGACAGAAGCAGGCACAGTAATAGAAGTAAAATCACATAGACATTCTCAATCTAGCCCCTTCTAATTCCTACCCGTAAAGCCCACTGAAGATGAGTTTACAATCATAAAGTACAAAACATGCAAAGAAAGAACCACTTGGAGGGAAGTCAGCAGATGTGTGAACAGGAGGAATGGACTCCTCCACCAAAGGCCTTCAGAAGGTAAATTGAGCAAATAAGAGAACATTAATTAAGCATGTTTACATGGTTAAGAATTACAGGAATAAAAGAAGTAAATGAATAAGAATTCGATTCCAAGGGAGTGGGGGGAGAATAGGCAGTTTTGAAGAGCTAAAGGGAATATCTAGAACCCAAAACTGTACTTGCTAAAATTAACTCAATGGACGAGTTAAAAAGCAATTTAGACCTAGCTGAAAACTGAATTTGTGATATATGCAGAAGTTACTTCTGCTGTGAGGCAGAGCATGATGACAGAATGAGGAGATCCCAAACATCTATGAGTGTTCCATTCTGAATGATTAGAAGAATGAGGAAGCAGCAGTATTTATAAAGATAATGACTAAGAAAGTTCTATACTTGATGAAAAATGTGAATCCTAAGATTCGGGAACACTGTGAGACTTGAGCTGGGGACAAAAAATGAAACTACGCTCCTACATTTAGGAGTAAAACTACAGAATACAAAAGAAATGTTAAAGTGAAAAAGAAAAGAAAACCACTCAGATTACGTCAAAAGCAGTTATCATGAAAGCAGCCTTATCAATTACAATGATAAAAGTCAAGCAATAGTCAAATATCTATTTTTTCAAAGTCACAAGATAAAATTAGTAACATAGGATTCTATACATAGTATTATTTGTTATCTACTGGGGCATAGCAAAATTCCCCAAAACTTGGCAGCTTAAAAAACATTCAGTATTTCACCATTTCCATGAGTCAGAAATCCAGGTGTGGCTTAATTGAGTCCTCTGCATATTGGCTTCTCACCAGACTGCAGTCAGGACATTGGCACAGCATCTGTGGTCTCATCTGAAGGCTTGCCTGGGGAAGTCTGCATCTGCGCTTATGCTTCATGGGCTGTTGGGCAGAGGCACCCTCAGCTCCTGGCTCTCCCATGGGGCAGCTCCTATCAACAAAGCATGCCAGACAAGAGGGCAACACACAGGCTTCTAGGAAGAAGAAAGCCACGGTCATTTTTTTTTTAAACAAAGCAATATTTGTGTAATTACCACTTGGTTTGAGAAGTAGAACACTGTGTCAAAAAGTCCTCCAAAGCCCCCACCAGTAACTGCCCTCCTCCTTCTCCCCAATACAATTACTCCCCTCACTTCTGTCTTTTTGTCAACTTTTTAAAATTGTGGTGAAATGCATATAACTTCAAATTACAAACTTAAACATTTTAAATATATAGTTTGGTGGTGGTAAATACACTCATGATGTGCAACCGTCATCACAATCCATGTAGAACTCTTTCTGTCTTTTAAAACTGAAACTCTGTCTCCATTAAACAATAATTCCTCATTTCCCTTCCCCTGGCCCTGGTACCCACCATTATACTTTCTGTTTCTATAATTTTGACTACTCTAACTACCTAATATAAGTGGAATTATGTAGTAGTTGTATTTTTGGCAACTGGCTTATTTCATTTGGCACAGTGTCCTTAAGGTTCATCCATGTTGCAGCCTGTGTCAGACTCTCCTCCCTTTTTTAGGCTAAATAGTATCCCATTGTTTATATCACATTCTGCTTATTCATTTATCCATCAATAAGCACTTGGGTTGTGATAAGGTTTGGCTGTGTCCCCACCCAAATCTCATTTTGAATTGTGGCTCCCACAATTCCCACATGTTGTGGGAGGAACCCAGTGAGAAGTAATTGAATCATGGGGGCAGGTCTTTCCCATGCTATTCTCATGATGGTGAATAAATCTCACAAGATCTGATGGTTTTATAAAGGGGAGTTTCCCTGAACAAGCACTCTTCTCTTGTCTACTGCCATGTTAGATGTGCCTTTCCACCATGATGATGAGGTCTCCCCAGCCATGTGGAACTGTGAGTCCATTAAACCTCTTTTTCCTTATAAATTACCCAGTCTTGCATGTCTTTGTTAGCAGCATGAAAATGGACTAATACAGGTTGCGTCCATGTTTTAGCTACTGTGAATAATGCTGCTATGAACATGTGTGTACAAATACCTCTTTGAGATTTTGCTTTCAATTCTTTAGGGTATATGTGCAGAAATTCAGTTGCTGGGTAATTCTATTTTTAATTTTTTGAGGAACCACCATACTGTTTTCCATCATGGATGTAACATTTCACATTCCCAGCAATGGTGCAGAAGGGTTTCAGTTTCTCCACATACTTGCTAACAATTGTTATTTTCTGGGTTTTTTTGTGTGTTTATTTGTTTGTTTAATTAATGTAGTAACCAACCTAATGGTGTCAGGTGGTATATCATTGCAGTTTTGTTTGTTTTTTGTTTTTGAGACAGGGTCTCACTCTGTTGCCCATGCTGGAGTACAGTGGTACAATCATAGCTTACTGTAAACTTGACCTCCTGGGCTCAAGTGATCCTCCTACCTCAAGCTCCTGTGTAGCTGGAAATACAGGCATACTACACCTCCATGCCTGGCTAATTTTTAATTTTTTTTTTTTAGATATTTGGAAGGGGAGAGTCTAACTATGTTGTGCCGGGTGGTCTTGAACTGGGCTCAAGCAATCCCACAGCCTCTCGAAGTGCGGGAATTACAGGTGTGAGCCATCGCACCCTAGCCTCATTGTAGTTTAGATATGCATTTGCCTAACGAATGGTGATGTCAAGCATTTTTTCATATGTTTATTGGCCATTTAAATACTTATCTAGAGAAATGTCTATTCAAGTCATGTGTCTGTTTTTTAATCAGCTTGTTATTTTATTGTAGAGTTTTGGGAGTTTTCTACTTATTAAGGACACTAATTCCTGATCACATATACAACTTGCAACTATTTTCTCCTATCTAGTAAGTTGCCTGTTTACTCTGTTGACGTTGTCTTTTGCCCGTGCTTCTGTTGTCATATCCAAGAAAATATTGCCAAATCGAATGTTGTAGCTTTGTCTTATTATTAATATTTTTTAGAGTTTTACAGTTTTAGGTTGTACATTTAGGTCTTTGTAGTTTGTATATGGTGTGAGACAAAAGGTCCAACTTTATTCTTCTGCAAATTGATGTCCTGTTTTCCCAGAATGGTTTGCCAAAAAGGCTGTTTTCTTCCCCCACTGAACAGCATCGGCACCTTGTCAAAGATCATTTGACCATATATATGAAGGTTTATTTCTGAGCTCTGCATTCTATTTCATTGACCAATGTGTCTATCTCTATGCCAATGTGGTACTGGCGTAAAGATAGATATGTAGGTCAAGGGTACCATACTGGCATAAGGACAGACTGTAGATTACTGTATTCTTGACTACTGTAGCTTTATACTGAGTTTACCAGATTACTAAATTATTGAATACTGTAGCTTTGAAGTAAGTTTTAAAATCAGGAAGTGTGAGTCCTCTAACTTTCTTTTTTTCTTTCAAGATTGTTTTTGCTATTTGGGATTCCTTCAAATTCCATGTAAGTTTTAGGATAGGTTTTTCCATTTCTGAAAAAATAAAAGGCTTTGTGGTTTTGACAGGATTGAATTAAATCTGTAGATCACTTTGAGTACTATTGACATCTTCCAATGCAAAAACATTGGATGTGTTTCCATTTATTTATGTCTTCTTTAATTTCTTACAGCAATTTTTTGTAGTTGTCGGTATAGAAGTCTTTCACCTCCTCGATTAAGCTAATGCCTAATTTTTTTTTTTTTTGCTGCTACCATAGGTAGAATTGTTTTCATAATTTCCTTTTCAGACTGTTTATTGTTAGCATGAACAATGTATTGACTTTGTATATTACTACTTGGCTGAATTCATTTATTATTTCATTTCTTTTTCATGCCTAATTGCCCTGTCTAGCACTTTTAGTACTATGCTGAATAGCAGTGGGGAAACAGACACCCTTCCTTGTGGGTTTTTCTTATATTCTTTTATGATGTAATGTGGAGGCAGTTTCCTTTTATTCCTAATTTGGTAAGTGCTTTTTTTTTTTTAATCATGAAATGTGTTGAATTTTGTCAAATGCCTCCTCTGCATCAATTCAGATGGTTATGTGAGGGATTTCCCCCTTCTTCTGGTAATGTCGTGTATTGCACTGATCCATTTTCATATGTTGAAACATCTTAGTACTCCAAGAATAAGTCACACTTGGTCATTGTGTATAATCCTTTTAATATGATGCTGAATTAGGTTTGCTAGTATTTTGTTGAGGATTTTCTTTTTTTTTTTTTTTTTTTTTTGGAGACGGAGTTTCGCTCTTGTTACCCAAGCTGGAGTGCAATGGCGCGATCTCGGCTCACCGCAACCTCCGCCTCCTGGGTTCAAGCAATTCTCCTGCCTAAGCCTCCTTAGTAGCTGGGATTACAGGCACGCACCACCATGCCCAGCTAATGTTTTGTAGTTTTAGTAGAGACGGGGTTTCACCATGTTGACCAGGATGGTCTCGATCTCTTGACCCCGTGATCCACCTGCCTCGGCCTCCCAAAGTGCTGGGATTACAAGCGTGAGCCACCACGCCCAGCCTAAGGATTTTCGCATCTATATTCATCAGGGATATTAGTTCTTTAGTTGTTTTGTTTTGCTTGAGACAGGGTCTTGCTCTGTTGCCCAGGCTGAAGCACAGTGACACAACCTTGGCTCACCGCAACCTATACCTCCTGACTCAAGCCATTCTCCTACCTCAGCTTCCAGAGTAACTGGGACTACAGGCACATGCTACCATCCCCAGCTACTTTTTGTATTTTTGTGTAGAGATGGGGTTTCCCTGTGTTTCCCAGGCTGGTCTTGAACTCCTGAGCTTCTACCTTGGCCTCCCACAGTGCTGGGGTTGCAGGCATGGGCCACTGTGCCTGGCCCTAGTCTGTAGTTTTTGTTAAAAAATTTTTTTGTGTTTTAGGGACAGGGTCTTCCTGTCCTTCCTGTTGCCCAGGCTGGAATGCAGTGGTACGATCATGGCTCTTTGCAGCCTGGAACTTCTGGGCTTAAAGGATCTTCTCACCTTAGCCTCCCAAGTAGCTAGGGCTACAGGCATGCACCACCACACCAGCTTATTTTATTTTTTGTAGAAACGGGGTCTCACTGTGTCACCCAGGCTATTCTTGAACTCCTGGTTCCAAGTGATCCTCCTGTCTCAGCCTCCCAAGATACTGGGATTACAGGTACGATTCACCACACTCAGCCCAGTTTTCTTTTCTTATAATGTCTTTGTCTGGCTTTGCTATCAGGATAATGCTGGCCTTATAGAATGAGTTAGAAAGTAGTCCTTTGCCTTCAGTGTTTCTGAAGAGTTTGAAAAGAGTTGGTATTCTTCATCAAATATTTGGGAGAATTTGCCAGTGAAGTCATCAAGTCCAGGGCTTTTCTTTGTCAGATTTTTGATTACTGATTCAATCCCCACATTACTTAAAATTCTGTTAAGACTTTCTACTTATTCCTGATTTACTTGTTTCTCAGATTTTATTTTTCTAGGAATTTGTTCATTTCATACATGTTATCCAATTTGTTGGCATGCAATTGTTCATAGTACTCTCTTGTAAATTATTTTTATTTCTATAGAGTTTGTAGTAATGTGTCCACTTTCATTTCTGATTTAGTAACTGGAGTTTTCTCGCTATTTACTTAGACCATCTAGTGAAAGATTTGTTAATTGTGTTGATCTTTTAAATAACTAACTTTTGGTTTTATTGATTTTTCTCTATAGTTTTTCAATTCTTTATTTCATTTATCTCTTCTGTAATCTTCAGTATTTCTTTTCTTCTGCTAGCTTTGGATTTAGTTTATTTTTATTTTTCTAGCTCCTTAAGTTGTAAACTTAAGCTGCTGGTTTGAGATCTTTCCAGTTTTTTAATGTAAGCATTTATAACTATGAATTTCCCCTGTGGCACTGCTTTTGTGGCATCCTGTATGTGCTGGCCTGCTGCATTTTCATTTTCATTCTAAGTACTTTCTTATTTCCCTTGTGATTTTTTCTAGGGCCTATTAGTTGTTTAAGAGTGTGTTGTTTAACTTCCAGAAATTTGCAGATTTTACAGTTTTACCTCTGTTATTAATTTCTAACTTCATCTTCTTGTGGTTGGAGAAGAGTTTGTATGATACCTGCACTTGAAAATCACTTGAGACTTAATTTGTGGCCTAACAGATGATATATCCTGGAAAGTGACTCATGCTTATTTGAGAAGGATGTGTATGCTGCTGTTGTTGTTGGTAGAATGTTTGTATGTGTGTTAGATCTAGCTGGTTTATTGTGTTGCTTAAATCCCTTATTTCCTCACTTACCTTCTGTGTGGTTGTCCTATCCATTATTGAGAACAGGGTATTGGAGTCATCAACTATTGTTGTAGAACTATGGTAACATATGTCTTTCATATGTGATAGATTTGATAGTCTTACAATTAATCAGGTTATGAAAAATTGAAGAACCCAATTAACAAGCATCATTCTAAAGACATATAAAAAGCCTGTACCCCAAATTAAAGAATTCACTATTTTGAAGCATATATGGAATGTTTACTAACAAACAATGAACACCTTACCAGCCCACAAAACCAAATCTCAACAAATACCAAGGAATCTCTATCACACTGGTCATGTTCTCTGACCAAATGCAGTGACAACAGAATAAGAAGCAATCACCAAACATTTGAAAATGTAAAACCATAAAACCACATTTGACTAATAGCCCAAAGAATGAATCACAGTGGGAGCTGAAAAGATTTAGAACCAGGCAATAAGAAATACGACATATAAAACTTTTTAGCATGCAGCTACACCTAAGTGCCTTTAGGTCATGAATGGACTGCAGGGTCTGGAGTAGTTGGGAGCTTAGCCTTAGTGGTCACATTCTACAAAGAAGGAGTCCACACAAGAGCCTGTTCCCTCCATGCCTATATCCAGATGGAATCCTTGGAAAGCTTTCTCTTGTGCTCCCCACTTTGCTGTGAGGTCTTTAAAATTGTTACTTCTCATCTCTGCTTCCATTCCCAACTTCTAGGTTTTGCTCAGCTAGTTTCCCACGTTTCTTATCAGATTGTTGTATCTTTTGCAGCACATTGACATCCATCTTCATAAGAGTCCCGTGGAGCACACCTGTCACCAGGAGGGAATGAGGCGTGGGACTCCAGAGCCAGATGCTGGGTTTGATTCTAAAACCTCCACTCACCAGCTGGGTGACTGTAACCAGAAGCTCATCTTCTCTGGGCCTGCTTTTCCTCTCTTGGAAACAGAGATTATGAGGGCAAGCACCTTCCTCATGAGTAGTTGGAGATTAAGAGAATTGACATAAAAAGGAGATTATGATCCCCATGGGTGGTTTGGAGAGTGAAGTGGGTTGATGGAAAATGGGTGACAACCCCTTGTGGGGTTTGCAAGAGAGAAGTGGAATGAGGAACCATGGAGATTATGATAACCCTTCAGGGATTTCAAGGGGCAGAAGAGTATTGATTGAAATTGAGTTGATGATATGTCTTCCTCATGGGCAGTTGGGAGAATAAAATCGGCCATAGAAAATGGAGATTATGACAGCTGATTATCCAGAGAGTCAAGTGGGTTCATGGAAATGAGAATATTGCAACTGCTCCCTCATTGTAATGGGGTAATGCAAAACTAGTTGAGGTCATGCTGAGATGGTGATAGGCCTCCTCTGTGTGTTCAGGTGGAAGGAATGGGTTGATGCATAATTGACGTTTCTTTCCTGTGTGTGGCAGGCGAGCTCAACCAGATCAATGGGATGATCATATTATGACAGTGCTGTCCCCTTGGAAGGTTGGGAAGGTGAAATGGGTTAATGGAAAATGGAGGTTATGACAACATGTCCCCTATGGGTGTTTGAAATGGTGAAGTGGGTTGACTAGAAGTGAAAGTTAGTACGCCTCTTCCTTTTGTGTGATGGAGAAGTCGTAGTGGGTTGACGGAACATTGAGACGATGCCATATTCTTTTTGTGGTTGTTGGTAGGGTCAGGTGGGCTCATGGACCAAGGAGATGGTAACATACCTTTCTGCCGGTTGCTAGGAGGGTGAAGAGGGTTGCGAGAATGCAGGCTGGGCGATTAGCACGCTGCCACCCTTTTGGGTGGTTGGAGGTGAACTGAGTTGATGAATGAGGAGGATTATGGTTTGACTGTCTTCTGTGCGTTGCTAAGAGGATGAAGAGGGTTGAGAGAATGTGGAGATTGGACAACACCCATAGCTACACAGTTTCTTGGGATTTTCTTTACCTCTTTTCTCATGGTCTCACTTTAGCTGCTGCAGCTCCAACACTGAATGTTCACCCTGCCAGGTTGTATGCAGAGTGATGCCTTTTTTTAGTTAAAGAGATAATGACTTTCTCAGATACCACCTGCCTCCTACAGCGGACATCTCCTCAGGCCCTATTGGCCAGAACTGGGTCAACCTGCCCCACCCCCACAGTCCTAGCAAAGGGCAGGGGAGGCCCGTCACAGGCTTCCTTCAGTCATGGTGCATTCCCCAAGGACAAACTTACTTCCTCTGAGCCCATAGTATCAGGAGACTGGAACAGTTTGCATTTCCATTTGTTGGTGGTATCGTGCAGAAGAAAGAGGCTGGTGCTGGGAATACCAACAACGTTTGCAACAGAAAGCAAGGAGGTCAAGGAGCAAATGTCTAGGCACAGAATGGATCGTCCTGGTGGCTGTAGAAATTAGAAATCACAGTGACATGGGTGCCGCCAGCAAGAGGGGCTCAAGTCTTCACTGCTGACCTCGGCCATGGGAGGGGGCGACCACAGCGCAGGACGGGGGCGGGTGCTGTTTAGGAGCCAGCTACTTCCACGTTCTCAGGCAGGCAGTCCACTCCCCCATGGCCTGGCCTCTGGTGGGAGGCCCTTCCTTCTCCTGGAGTTTGGTCTTCTCTGTCTTGGCCCAGGCACTCACATCCCACCCACGCGACACCCGGTCTTCCTTTAGGTGAGGTCCCCACTCCTCAGACCCAGGGTCTGGCTTTCAGAAGCTCCAGCAGCAGAGGAACCGGTTGCAGCGACAGGCTCTCAGCCACAGGCAGGGTCACCTTGGAAACTCCAGGGCGGAGCTTCGCGAGGGGTAGGGCTCCAAACCGGGACCTGCACTGGGTGACTAAGGAGCTCACTCCTCCTCACGCTGCCCTCACCCTTGGCCCCTGCCCCGGGCTGCTCACCTGAGCTCTGCTGTCCACCTTCATGCTCACAAACACCTTTAGCCTTCCTGGTGGCACCGCCCAGCTGCAGACCCGCCACCCATGGTCTCTGTGTAGACTCTGTACTCGGCAAAGAGCCCCTGTTGACCCAAAGTGAGGGCCACCTGAAAGCCCACCTGCCTTCGGCCACTGTCCAAGCCCTCCCCATCCCCACTTCCCCCTAGCCCAGAGCCTCCAGCCTGCTCCCCCTGCAGCTCCTGCATCTACCTCCCCAGAGCCCAGGGCAGAGTCCCACAGGCTGGGGCCCTGCTGCGTATGCTCAGTCCTTGGGTCCACCTTGGACTCCCTACTCAGTAAAGGGCAACCGTGGCCAAGCATGGAGAGCCCCTAACCTCCACTCCAGTTCTCTGCATTTGACTCCCTGGTCAGCCGAGGGCCACCACCTGTTCGCAGCTCAGTACCCAGTGGCTTCCTGCCCACTTGCAGCTCTAAAGCCATGGCTTCTGAACGAGGCGCCCAGCTCAGCAAAGAGTGGCCTTGAACCCACATTTGTTATCCTTGAGAGCCCCACCCACCCGCCCACCTGGCATCCAGCACCACAGGTTTACCTGTGGTTCCCTGTGTCCTTATCTGCCTGGGGACAGTACCTCTGCCAAGACTAGAGGACCCAGCTGGAAGTGGCTGCTGCCTGGTGGATGAGAAGGGCCTCCCAGCAGTCCTCAGGCAGCCACCACACTGTTCTCCAGCAACATGAGCATAGGCACTGCAGAGTGTGGACAGCGGCCTTAGGGGCGGTCCATCGCCTCCCAGCAGCCCTGACCCTGGCCCTGGCTGTCCATCGCCTCCTGTCACCCCTGACCCTGGCCATCCATTTCCTCCTGGCACCCCAGATTCTGACCCTGGCCGTCCATCACCTCTCAGCACCCCAACCCTGGCGCTGGCCATCCATCACCTCCCAGCACCCCTGACCCTGGCCCTGGCCGTCCATCACCTCCCGGCACCCCAAACCCTGGCCCTGGCCGTGTATCACCTCCTGTCACCCCAGACTCTGACCCTGACTGTCCATTGCCTCCTGGCACCCCGACCCCCCCGACCCTGGCTGTCCATCGCCTCCTGGCACCCCGACCCTGGCCTTGGCTGTCCATCGCCTCCCAGCACCCCTGACCCTGGCCCTGGCTGTCCATTGCCTCCCGGCACCCCAGACTCTGACCCTGGCTGTCCATTGCCTCCCGGCACCCCGACCCTGACCCTGGCCATGCTCCAGCTCCTGGTGGTGTCCCAGCAGCTGGCACGCAGCCCCTCTGGTGCCACCACAGTACAAACACAATTATAATACAATAAATGGAAGGCCAAGAAACAGGGTCTCAAGACAGCAGAAGCCAGAGATGTGGAGCCCAAAGCGGAGCATTGTTACCCTGAGCAGAAAGTCTGAGACCCCAGTCCAGGTGGAAACATGTCTTTCAGTGGAGGGCCCAGGTCCAGGGTTACCTGTGAATGAAGAGGGGGCTGCCCCTGTGCGAGGCAGGCACAGAAACGTCAGCCACTCAGGCCTGGTGCTGAGGCCTCACCAGTGCTTGGAGTTCCCTGGAGTGCAGCCCCTTGGGGCCCATGGTTCTGGGGTGTTACTGAGGCCAAGGCATCTAAGTGCTGCAGGCCTGTGAGCAGCAGCTGTGAGGGAAGCCAGCAGTGTCCCTGGAAAGCAATCCCTGGGGCTGGGTAGGCAGGAGGAGTGTGGCAGGTGGGGAAGCTGGATAGAGGTGGCCAGGATGGGGGGCTGTGCTCTGTGGGCATGGGAAGTGTGGAAGGATGGGGGGGCAGGGAGAGACTTTGGGTTTGCCTTCACAAGGATCACCCTGGCTGCTCTCAGAGAGAAATTGAAGGAGCAAGGCAGGGAAACACAGTGGCGTCATGGTCACGGGGAAGGGCTGCTTTCCAGTGGTGGGGCTGAGAAGTGGTGAGGAAGAAGCCTCGGGTGGCAGGTGGCTTGCACCAAGTCTGGGCTGTGGCCCTACCTAAGCTCCAGGGAGGACGGGGTTTCTGCAGAGAGACCTGGGGAACACAGGACACACCCATGGAACCCCCAGTGGAGGTGGGTGGCCGATCAGCCTGGGGCCCAGAGGCAGCACTTGAGGTCACAGGCGCTAAAAGCAACAGTGTGTAAGCCAAGGAGAGGGTCAGAGGAGCTGGGTCTGGGGCACAGCGTGCCTTCTGGGGATGTGAGTGAACCTGAGGGGGTGTGGCAAGGGGGGGTGAGTGGGGTCAGCAGTGGAGGCAATGGGGCTGGCAGGGCAGAGTTCGGGCCACGCAGACCTGCCTGCAGAGAAGCAGCTTGGAGCTGATGTGGACGAGGCGCGCATCCAGTGAACCACAGTGTCAGGACATGGTCACTGATGTGGGGACAGTGAGGACCAGGAGGAGGGACTGTTTGAGCAGGGACTTGGGTGCAGGTCTGAGGAGGGAGGACATGGACGACCTCTTCCACTTCTCACACCAGGACCCTGGGCTGTCACTCCTGGAGGACTGGGGATGGGATTGTTTCTTCATCCATGTGCCTTTTCAGGGACGTTTCACTTGTTTCCAGGTGTTTTCGTTTTTTATGATTTCAAAGAAATCTGCAAACATTTGCACAGAGGTTTTCATGTGAAGGTAGGTTTTTGATTCTCTGGGACAGGTGTCCAGCTGTGTTGTTACTGGGTTGTAAAGTAAGTGTACGTTTCACTTTTAAGAACCCATGACTGTCTTACCAGCGTGGTTGCACCAGTTCACCCTCTCACCAGTGGCATGTGAGCAGGCTGCATTCTTGCCAACATTTGGCGTTGTCACTATTTTTAATGTTATCCATTTTAGCTGTTCTAATAGGTTGGTAGTGATCTCTCTCATTCAGGCTTTCCTTTCCATTTCCCTGGAGACTAGCACCATTGGATGTCTTTTCATGTGCTTATTTGTCATCTATATAACAGCTGTCTCTCAGTATCCATGGGGATTGGCTTCAGGTCACACCTCAAGTACAAAAATCCCTGGATGCTCAAGTCCATGATGTAAAATGGCAGAGCATTTGCTCATAACAAAGTATTCTCCTGTGTACTGTTTTTAAACCACCTGTAGATTACTTATAATACTGAATGCAATGTAAATGTTACGTGAATAGTTGTTTTGTTGTATTGTTTAGAGAATAACAACAACAAAAAGTCTATATATATTTCAATACAAACACAACTTTTTTTCAAGTATTTTGGATTTGTGGTTGGTAGAATCCACAGATGCACAGCCCAGAGATACTGAGCGAGGACTGTATTCTCTTTGGTAAAATTCGTCTTGTTTTTTGCCCGTTTTCTATTTGGATGGTTTGGTCTTTTTACTGTTGAGTTTTGAGTTTATATATTCTAGACACAAGTCCTTTATCAGATGTGTGGTTTGCAGATATTCTTTCGTAACAGGAAACTTGTTTTTTCATCCTCCCACCAGGATTTTTACAGAGCAAATGTTTTTAACTTTGCTGAAGTCCAATTTACCAAACATTTTATTTTATAGATTGTACTTTTAGGATCATGCCTAATATCTCTCAGCCAAACCCTAATCCTGAAGATTTTCTCGTATGTTTCCTTCTAAAAGTTTTATAATTTTACATTTAAATCTATGTGATGGTCAATTTGAGTTATTTTTTGTTTAAGGAGTGATGTTTAAATCAGGGTGGTTTTGCTTTCTTTGTTTGTTTATTTTTGCCTGTGGGCATCCAATTGCGCCAGCGCAATTTGCTGAAAAGACAATCCTCTTTCAGTTAGATTAAGTTTTCACTTTTGTCAAAAATCAGTTGTACTAATGTGAGTCCAATTCTGGGCACTCTATTCTGTAACATTGATGAATGTGGCTTTTCCTCCATGGATACTACATAACCTTGATTACTATGGTTATGCTATAGAGTAAGTCTTGAAATGGGACACACTGGTTTCTCCCATTGTATTCTTTTTATTCTTTAGAGACAAGATTCTTGTTCTGCCACTCAGGCTGGAGTGCAGTGGCATGATTATAGCTCACCACAGTCTCAAACTCTTGGGCTCAAGCAATCCTCCCATCTCAGCCTCCCAAGTACCTGGGAGTACAGGCACGCACTAACATGCCTGGCTAATTTTTTTAAATTTATTTTTGTAGAGACAGGGTCTCACTATGTTGCCTAGGCTGGTCTGAAAACTCCTGACCTTAAGCAATCCTCTCAACTTGGCCTCCCAAAGTGTTGGGATTACAGAAATGAACCTTACTCCTTTTCAATATTGTTTTAGCTACCCTGGTTCCTTTGCATTTCCATACACAATTTAGAATGAGCATGTGTGTGTGTGTGTGTGTGTGTGTGTGTGTGTGTTTTAGATTAAGTTTTGCCCAGGCTGGAGCACAATGACGCGATCTCAGCTCACTGCAACCTCCACCTCCTGGATTCAAATGATATTCTTGCCTCAGCCTCCTGAGTAGCTGGGATTACAGGCGCCAGCCACCATGCCCAGCTAATTTTCGTATTTTTTAGTAGAAACTGGGTTTCACCATGTTGACCAGGCTGGTCTTGAACTCCTGACCTCAGGTGATCCACCTATCTTGGCCCCCCAAAGTGTTGGCATTACAGGTGTGAGCCACTATGCCCAGCCCATCTATTTTTATAAAATGAAACTTGCTGGGATTTTGATAGAAATTGTGTTAAACCATTATATTAGTCTGGGGACACTTGACATTTTTACTATGTTGAGTCTTCCAATCCATGAGCATGGTATGTCCCTTCATTTATTTAGATCTTCTTTCATTTCTTTCATCAATGCTATGAAGATTTTGACATACAAGTACATGTTTGTTAGATCTATATCTGATATTTTAATAATTATAAATGGCATATGTTTTTACTTCAGTTTCCATGTGTACATTGCTAGCTGTGTGGAAATGCAATTGATTTTCATATTATCTTATACCCTGTAAGCTTGCTGAACTGTTATTAGTTCCAAGGTTTTACTCATTTATTTATTTTGGTAGATTCCTTGGAATTTTCAACATAGACAATTATACTGTCTGCAAATGGGAACAGTTTTATTTTTCCCTTTTCCATGTATATGCCTCCCTTGCCTTATCTCATCTTGTCTTATTGGCTAGTTCCACCACTGTTGTGAATCAAAGTGGTGACAGAAGCCATCCTTATTCCTGATGTTTAAAGAAAAGCATTCAGTCTTTCACCGCTAAATATAATATTAACTCTAGGTTTTTTGTAGATGCTCTTTATCAAATCGAATTCTTATTTTTTTCTGAGAGTTTTGATCATAAATGGGTGTTAAATTTTGCCAAATGTTTTTTCTGCATTAATGATTGTGCTCTTGTGATTTTTCTTTTTTAGCATGTTGATATGGTGGATTACATTGATTGATTTTCAAATATTGAATAGGCCTTGCATGCCTGGAATAAGTCCCACTTGGTCATGGTATATGATTCTTTTTATAATTTGCTGAATTCTAGTTTCCAATGTTTTGTTATGGATTTCTAACATTTCTATTAATAAGGGATATTATTCTCGTATTTTCTTTTTCTGTATTACATTTGTCATGTTAAATAGAAAGGTAATATTGGCTTCATAAAACAAGTTGGGAAGTGTTACACTCTTTCTTTCCTTTCTGGAAAAAAATTGGTGTTAATTCTTCTTTAAATGTTTGGTGGAGTTCTCCAGTGAAACAATCTAGGCCTGGAGATTTCTTTTGAAGGGAGCTTTAAAACTACAAATTCAATTTCTTTAATAGTTATAGGGGTATTCAAATGTCCTGCTTAATATGCATAGTAGTTTTTGCTCGTCCAGAAATCGGTCCATCTTACCTAAGGCATCATATGTGTATATGTAGTGTCTTTTCCTATTCTTTTTATATCCACAGATTCTGGGCTGATATGTCCCCTCTTTCCTTCCTGAAATTGATGATTTGTGTTCTCTGTTGTTTTTTCCTTACCAGTTTTGCTGGAGGTTTGTCAACTTTTTATCACTGTTTCGTTGAGTTTTTCTATTGTTTTTCAATTTCGTTGATTTCCGCTCCTTTTTACTTTTCCTTTCTTCTGCTTGCTTTGGGTTTATTTAGCTCTTCTTTGTCTAGTTTCTTAAGATCCAAGTGTCAATTATTGATTTGAGACTTTTTCTTTTTTATATTTTCTATGTGTTTAGAAATTCTCTTGCAATCTATTATTTATTTATTTATTTGAGACAGGGTCTCACTCTGTTGCCCAGGCTGGAGTGCAATGGCACTGTCACAACTCACTGCAGCCTCGAACTCCTGGGCTCAAATGATCTTCCCACCTCAGCCTCTCAAGTAGCTGGGACTACAGACACATGGCACTATGCCCAGTTAATTTTTTAACTATTTTTTTTTGTAGAGACAGGGTCTCGCTCTTGCCCTGGCTGGTCTCAAACTCCTGGCTCAAGCGATCCTCCTGCCTTAGCATCCCAAAGTGCTGGAATTACAGGAGTGAGCCACCATACCCCAACTTTTATTTTTATAGACCAATTCCATTGTGTTTGGAGAACCCAGTCTGTATGACTTCAGTTCTTTTAAATGTGTTGAGATTTGTTTTATGACATAGAATATGGCCTATCTTTTTAATTGTTCTGTGAGTACTAGAATACAGTGTGAATTATATTGTTGGGTATAGTGTCCAATAAATGTCAATTAGATCCTGTTGATTGATGATATGGTTGAGTTTCTTTTATATCTTTGCTGAGCTGTTGTATCATTTGTTAAGAGAGCATTGGTGAAGTGTGCAACCATGATTGTATTTTTTTTAGTTCTACTAGTTTTGGCTTCATGTATTTTGCAGCTTTGTTGTTTATTGCATGGAAATTTAGATTTGTAGTGTGTTTCTTAGTTGAATTATCCTTTTATTATTATGTAATGTCACTCTCTATCTCTAGTAACTATCTTTGCTCCAAAGACTACTATATCTGATGTTAACATAGCTACATCTACTTTCTTTTGATGAATGTTTACATGATATATCTTTTTCCACCCTTTTACTTTAAACTTGCCTATATTGATGTATTTGAAGTGAGTCTATTGTAGACACAATAGAGCAGTTTAGATATTTTAATCCATTTTGCCTATCTTTAGTTGATTTAGGCCATTTACATTTAATTGTAATTATTGATATTTTAGGGATTAAGTATGCCATGTTATTTTTGTTTTTTCTGTTTGGTCTCTCTGTTTTCTGTTTCCCTGGGCTTTTTTCCTACCTTCCTATGGTGACCTGAACATTTATTAGAATTCCATTTTGATTAAAGTGTTTTTCAGAGTGTTTTTTTGTATAGCTTTTTTTAAGTGTTTATTCTAAGTGTTACATTGTATATATGTAACTTATCATAGTATACTGGTCTCCATGTTTTACAAGTAACATTTTACCAGTTTAAATGAAGTTTAGAAATCTTACCATTGTTGAGGTTCATTTACCCTCCTCTGTACATAATAAAATTCTCTTACATATGTTTTTTGCTTCAACCTTCAAACACAATTTAGATAAATTGAGGGCCGAACATGGCGGCATATACCTGTAATCTCAGCAGTTTGGGAGGCTGAGGCAGGCAGATGACTTGAGCCCAGGAGTTTGTCTCAAACTGGGTAACATGGTAAAATCCCATCTCTGCAAAAAATACAAAAATGAAAAATTAGCTAGTAGTGGTGGTGCACACCTGTAGTCCCAGCTACTCAGGAGGCTGAGGTGGGAGGTTTGCTTGAGCCCAGGAGGCTGAGGCTACAGTGAGCTGAGATCATGCCACTGTACTCCAGCCTGGGGGTACACAGTGAGACCCTGTCAAAAGAAAGAAAGAGAGAGAAAGAGAGAAAGAGAGAGAGAGAGAGAGAGAGAAAGAGGGAGAGAAAAGAAGGAAGGAAGAGGGAGAGACAGAAAGAAAGAAAAAGAAAATAAAAATTGAGAAGAAAAACCTATTGTCGTTATTCATATTTTTACTGTCTCTGTACTTTCTTCCTTTGTGATATTCTAGGGTTCATTTTTTTTTTAATTTTCTTTCTTATCAAGAAATTCTTAGCTGGGTATGGTGGTTCATGCCTGTAATCCCAGCGCTTTGGGAGGCTGAGGCAGGCAGATCACTTGAGGCCAGGAGTTTGAGACTGGCCTGGCCATTGTGAGAAAACCACTTCTCTACAAAAAATACAAAAATTAGCCAAGTGTGGGGGTGCATGTCTGTAACCCCAGCTACTCAGGAGGCTGAGGCCAGAGAGTCACTTGAGCCCAGGAGATGGAGGTTGCAGTGAACTGAGATTGCACCACTGCACTCCAGCCTGGACCACAGAGTGAGACTCTGTCTCAAAAAAAAGAAAATTATTTAGTCTTTCTTTTAGGGTTCTGCTGGTGACAAATTATTAGTTTTCCTACATCTGAAAGTGTCTTGATTTCCTCTTCATTTTTTAAGGATATTTTCAATGGATATAGAATTCTAGGTTGACAGTGTTTTTCTTTAAGCACTTGAAAAATATTGTGCCACTTACTCTGGCTTCTGTAGTTTCTAATGAGAAATCTGCTGCCATTCAAATGTCCCCCAAACACACCCCAGTGGGCAATATGTCATTTGCCTCTCACTGCTCTCAATATTTTCTTTGTCATTAGTTTTCAATAGTTTGGTAATCATGTGCTGTCTTAGTCTATTCAGGATACTATAACAAAACATTGCAAACTGTTTGGCTTAAATGATAGAAATTTATTTCCTCAAAATCCTGGAGGCTACAAGTGAAGATCAAGGTGCCAGCATGATTGAATTCTGGTAAGGGCTCTCTTCCTGGCTTACAGACACGCACCTCCTTGCTGTGTCTCACATGATGAGGAGAGAGAATGCAAGTTGTCTGGTGTCTCTTCCTATAAGGGCACTAATGCCATTATAAAGAGCCCCATCTTCATAATTTCATCTAAACCTTATTACCTCCCATAGGCCCCAGCTCCAAATACCATCAAATTTGGGGTTGGGACTTCAACATATGAATGGGGGGAGCACTGATCTATTGGGAGGGTTGTGTCTTGGTATAGATTTATTTGGGTTTATCCTTTTTGAGTTTGCTCTGTTTCTTTAATCCTTAGGTTTTTGGTTTTTATCTTTGCAAATTTAAGCAATTGTCAGCCATTATGTCTTCAATTTTTTTTTAATCTCCTTTCTTCGTTTTGTCTTTCTGGGATTTCAATGACACAAAAGTTAGATCTTTTGTTATTATTTCACTGGTACTTAAGTTTCCCTCATTTTTGGTCTTTTTTCTTTCTGTTGTTAAAATGGGATAATTTGTATTGTTCCATCTTCATGTTTTCTTATTATTCCTCTGTCTTCTCCATTCTGCTTTTGAGTTCATTCAGTGAGTTTAAAAAATTTCAGTTATTGTATTTTTTCTCAATTTATTTCTTCCTTGTATCTTCTATTTCTTTTTTCTTTTTTTAATTTTTTTTATATCTTCTGTTTCTTTGCTGAGTATTTCTCTTTTTCATTTATTTTAAGCATGTTTGTAATTGTTTATTGAAGCATTTTTACAATGGCTACTCTACAATTCACATCAGATAATTCCAACATCTACGTCTTGTTGGTGTTGGGATTTTTTTATTGTCTTACTCATTTAAGATGACATTTACCTGTTTTTTGATGTTATGAGTGTTTTTCAAGTATATCCTGGGTATTTTAGGTGTTATGTTATGAAGGCCTGCATCTTATAAATGTTGTGTGTTAGCAAGTGGTAGATTTATGCAAGAGTGGTTAGCAAGTGCAGCCCCACCCATGTGCCCAGAATAGAAAGAGCAAAGTTAAGTCTGACTAGAACTTACAAGTTGCTCAGCTTCGTAAGATATGGCTGAGAAATTATAGGACAATTGTGTGGGGAATATCAAGTTATCACAATATTTTCCTCTGCAGCTGATGAGAGCACATCACAATGAGCAACCTGTTTGCTGAATGTATAGGATGATGAGAACTTTGTTCCTGCTGAAGCTGCTTTGTAATGGCTGGTCAGCTGCCGTGCCCAGAGGAGCTCCTGTCTGTTTTGCAGGCTGGATGCTGCCCAGTTCATGAATCACTAATAAAAGACAATTAAGCTGGCCATGGCGGTGCATACCTGTAGTCCCAGCTACTCAGGAGGCTAAGGTAGGAGGATCTTTTTTTTTTTTTTTTTTGGAGACAGAGTCTTGCTCTGTCACCAGGTGCCAGGCTGGTGTGCAGTGGCACGATCTCAGCTCACTGCAACCTCTGCCTCCTAGGTTCAAGCAATTCTCCTACCTCAACATCCCAAGTAGCTGGGACTACAGGTGCACATCACCATGCCCAGCTAATTTTTGTTTAGTAGAGATGGGGTTTCATCATGATGGCCAAGATGGTCTCGATCTATTGGCCTCGTGATCTGCCTGCCTCGGCCTCCCAAAGTGCTGGGATTACAGGCGTGAGCCACTGCGCCTTCCTGGCGGAAGGATCATTTAAGCCCAGGAGCCTAGGCAACATAGCAAGAATCCATCTCAAAACTCAATTTGTTGAAATTTTGTTCTTTGATGGTTTCTATCCTTAAAACAGAACCAGCTGGGACCCTCCAGGGCGTTCCAGAACCATCAGCATCAGTAGCATCAGGGTGGCCAAGATGTGGGCACTGCCAGACAGGGGCCAGAAGAAATGACAGGATATAGTAGGTCTCAGACATGATCAGAAACTTCTGCATGTGGTGGAAGGCTCCACTGAGTGCAGTGACCCAGCCACTTCCCAGGAAGCCTCTACACCCAAGCTTAAAGGTGTCCAGCTGTGGCTAGGGTTCCAGGGAACCTCTGGATCCTGTGATATGGCACTGAAGATCTGAGCCATGCAGAGGAGTTGCACCACAGAGGCCAGACTTTGGTGTGGAGAGTGAGTATGAAGGGAGCACGGGAGGCCTTCAACTGAGGCCCAATCACCAACCCCCACCCTGACCCACCACCAGGGGATTCTCTACAGGGCTTCACAGAGCACCACGTGGTGTCATTGCTGGGCCTGCCACAGGTCCCAGGACCAATGCTTCCTAGTACTACCTGCCAAATAAATACATCCAGTACCTTTCCTTTGAGATCTTGAAAAGTGAAGACTTCACTTGGCAATAACAGTGAAACATTTCAACATGTTAAATTGTCATTTTATGTGCACAGGGAATGCTGGCCCATAAAGGGCCTGGGGGTCTAGCATCCTACACATTGGACTCCTCATTAGTCATTTGAATCTCGTGTTACCTAACACAGCGCATTGGGATCAAACTGAATTTGCAGCCAGGCACCATGGCTCATGCCTGTAATCCCAGCACTTTGGGAGGCAGAGATAGAGGATTGCTGGAGGCCAGGAGTCCAAGACCAACCTGGGCAACATAACAAGACCCTGCCTCCACAAAAAAGAGTTTTAAAAATTAGCCTGGTGTAGTGGGCACGCCTGTAGTCCTAGCTGCTGTGGAGGCTGAGGTAGAGGGATCACTTGAGACCAGGAGTTCAAAGTTAGAGTGAGCTAAGAGTACACCACTGCAGTCAGCTTGAGCAACAGAGTAAGACCCTGACTGTAAACATTCCTACACACACACACACACACACACACACACACACACACACCCCACCACCACCACCACCACCACTACAACTGTCACCAAAAACAACAATGAAAAGCTCTGAATTTACATTATTCTCAATAAAGTGATAGCTTCTGTGACATCTGCATAGAATTCTAAGTAAAGTTGCCTCATTGGTCACCTCTGTTAATGTTGACAAGACACAATCTAAAAATAAAGAGGATGAGAATGGAGGCACCACTTCCCTTCTAATTACCTCCTGGACTATACTAAGCACCAAAGTTGCAAGGATCCAAGGCATCTCTGGAAAGTTCCATCTCCAGAAGACACCCTGAGAGCTCTTAGGCATGATCTTAAATAAATATTCCTGTTGTTTGAAATACCTTAAATTCCTCATATTTGAGCTACTGGTAACCACTTGCAATTCCATATAAATTTGAGAATCTACTTTGATTTCTTTGGACAGGGCTGTTGGAATTTTGATAGGCATTGTGTTAAATCTGTAGATTACTTTGGATAGTATTGACATCTTAACAATGTTAAGTCTTCCTATCCATGAATATGGGCTCCTTTCCATTTATTCAGGTGTTCTTTAACTTATTTTAGCAACCTTTTCTATTTTTCAGCATACAAGTCTTTCACTACCTTGGTTAGATTTTTTCCTGATTATTTAATTATTTTAGATGTTGTTGTAAATAGCATTGTTTGCTTAATTTCTTGTTTGAATTGTTCAATGCTGGTGCACAGAAACACAAATGAATTTTGCATGTTGATCTTGATGTGGTGACCTTGTAATTTTGCTAAATTTGTTTATGAGCTATTGTACCTTCTTGTGGGTTATTTTGGATTTTCTATATGTAGGATCATGTCATCTGCAAATAGAGATTGTTTTACCACTTCCCTTCCATTTCATTGCTTTCCATTTCTTGTGTGTGTGTGTGTGTGTGTGTGTGTGTGTGTGTGTGTGTGTTTTGAGACTGAATCTCGCTCTGTAGCCCTTGCTGGAGTGCAGCAGCACAATCTTGGTTCACTGCTGCCTTGGCTCCACCTCCAGTCTTAAGCGATCTTCCCACCTCGGCCTTCCAATGGCTGGGACCACAGATGTGCACCACTATGCCCAGCTAATTTTTTGTATTTTTTTTGTAGAGACGAGGCTTCACTATGTCGCTCAGTTTGATCTCGAACTCCTGGGCTCAAGTGTTCAGCGCACCTCGGCTTCCTGAAGTGCTGAGATTACAGGCATGGGCCATCGTGTCTGGCCAGCTATGGGTTTCTTATAATACCCTTTAGCATGTTGAGGAATTTTGTTTCCATTCTTAGTTTTCCGAGCTTTTCTTTTTTAAATCATGAACAATGTTGGATTTTGTCAAATACTTCTTCTGTGTAAATTGAGATGATTGTGTGGGTTTTCTCCCTTAATTCTATTAATGTGGTATATTACATTGATTGATTTTTCTCATGTCGAACCACACTTGCATTCCTAGGTAAATTCAATTGGCCATGATGAATAGATGAACAATCCTTTTAATATGCTGTTGCATTCAACCTGCTAATATTTTGCTGAGGATTTTGCATCTGTATTTGTAAGTGGTATTGGTCTGTACTTTTCTTTTCTGTGAATGTCTTTATCTCATTTCAGTATTAAGGTAATGCTGGCTGCATAGAATGAGTTAGGAAGTATTCCTCCTGTTAAATTATTTGGAAACACAGCACCCTGAGCAGCCCTGTGGCAGGAGAGGCCTAGCAGTGATGGGCTCTGCCTGTAGCCAGGAGTGCAGCGGCCATGCCATCCAGCTTTGTGTAGTGACGCTGTGATTTCATACAACAACAACAATGACAAGATCCTGTAACATTGCATTTTCTGGACACATCCCTGTCATTAAGGCACACACGACTATAGCTCACAAAAGACAGGTATCCAGAGTATCTGAAGAACTCAGAAGAACTCCCACTAATCAACAATACAAAAATAAATGACACAATTTAAACATAAGCAACAAAATAATCCCAGGAATTTGGGAGGCCGAGGTAGGAGGATCACTTGAGGTCAGGACTTTTAGCCCGGTCTGGGCAGCATAACAAGACCAGTCTCTACAAAAAAAAAATTTTAAAAAATTAGCTGGGCAAGGTGGTGCACTC